>NW_026652280.1:126282158-126546154 GCF_009828535.3 Hylobates moloch
CCTTACAGTAGCTGGGATTACAGGTGCGCACCACCACGCCCAGCTAATTTTGTATTTCTGGTAGAGACGGGGTTTCACCATGTTGGCCAGGCTGGTCTCGAACTCCTGACCTCAGGTAATCCACCAGCCTTGGCCTCCCAAAGTGCTGGGATTATAGGCGTGAGCCACTGCACCTGGCCCACCCTCATGGTTTCTAAACTGTCAACTAAAGAAAGTAGATGTCATTAAGGATGAGCCATGGGGCTCCTGTTTTGCTGAGTGGGCCATATGCAGCACACTGCCACCAGCACCTTTCCTCCTCCCCTCTTCTCTACAGAAGCAGCCACTCCCTAGATGATGGCTGAGGAAATGTTTCAAGAATAGCAAGCGTGAAGGGACACCAGGCCAGAGCCGTCCAAGACACCCAGGGCTTGTTCATGCCCTGAGTACAATTAGTGCTGCAACACTGTATGTATATGTACCATGCTTCATATTTCCTTAATATATAGGATTGATTTCTCCTTCCTATTTGTCCTTGTTCCTCTCAAGTCAAAACTCACATTCCTATAGATCTCAACACCCCTAGAGGCAATCAAAACAGGTTATTAAAGTAATTCATAATAGGAGTTTACCAACAGAGTTTAGCTTACCAGGTACTGTTGATTGTTAAAGAGAGCTTGGTAACCTAAATAGAGATCTCACTGGTAAGATGTGTCTGGAGGTCTTCCCACCTTTCTCTAGAAGAGTGCTGGCTACTTTTAAACACCTTCCTGATACTCTGCTTGCTCCCCCCCTTGCATCCCAGGTACCTACCTATAAGCCCTTCTTAGAAACATCTTCCACTTGCCACTTATTTTATTCTGGGTCAGTTCCTTGCAGGAGGTGAAATATTCAGTGGCCTAATGCTTAGTTCTAGGAAGATACTGTTCATTCAGCACCTTCCACGTTTCAATACTCCAAAATTAATTCACTGATACATGATGTGGAAAAAGCCATAATTCCCCAAACCAGCACACCCCCAGCAAATGCTATCCACTGTATGAATCAGCTCCTGGCTTAGCACCAAATATTCAGAGTGACTGGAAACATAACTGAAAAGTAACTGAAGTCAACAATGCCCACAATCAAAAGAATGAAAGCTATTTCCCTTTTAAGAGAAACTACTTAAAAAGGAGTTGGAGGTAGGAAGAAAAAGAAGGAAGGAAGAAAACCCAGTTGAAACTTGGCATTTACTTGAAGAGGAGCTAGCAGAATGTAGTGCATAGACAGTTTCACAGCACAGAGGGAAGGCATCGCTCAGAAGGCTTCCTCGGCGCTATTAAATTTCTTTGGTGGCAGCCTCGGCTGGGAAGGCAAGGCACAGAAGTTGCATTCAGGGTTCTGAGGACCAGGAGGTGGTGTCTCCGAACTTACAGGGATAGAACGGCTCAGGAATCTCGCTGAAGAAGAAGAAAGCCCGGTGTAGGAGGGTCGGAGGATGGTGGTATGCTCCTCTGTCTTTGCGCTGTGGGGGCCTGGGGGGCTGTTCAGGTTGCCCCCGTTGCTGTTGCTGCTGCTGCTTCTGTTGTACTGATTGTTGTTGAGCTCAGGGTAATTTCTGGTAGTTGGCTGGGAGCTGCCATTCAAGAGGTTGGTAAACAGGCTGGCTGTGAAGCCTGCCTTAGAGGATGAGGAGGTCTTTTTGTTCTCTGGATCATCTGTTGCAGCATTCAAGTTCCCTAGAGAACTGGCTAGCCGGGAGTTTATGGAAAAGCTGAATGGAAAACACAAGTGAGGAGGGAAAAAACAGACAACAATGTACAATCACACAGAGCTCATGTTTCTAAAACACATACTCATGACATTAGGGGAACATGATGAAGATGAGTCTGATCAATGTGAATGATGTCAGAATGGCTTCTTCATCACCCTTGGTGTTATGATAATATGTAGCCTTGAGTTATACATATCAAGTTGCTTTGTCAAAAGCAATTAACTAGGACCCAAGAAACTGGCTAAAACACTTTGACTACAGATCTTGAAATAGAACATCACGGAGTTTTATTTACCCTGGGGAGGAAAGTAAAGGAAAAGGGCCATGTAAGGGGAGCGTTAAAAGCAGACTTAAGTACATATTCAATCACATGATTACATCAAACATCCCACCCATTTTGGTTAGTTCTCCCTTGCCTATACGTGTCAGCTGAGAAATGACAATATCATTTGTATATATAACTGAACTCCATTTTCTGGATCACACTAAGCCAGCTGCTCACTCTCTAGAAGAAGAGCACGCTCTGCACCATTCCCTCCACAACCTTGTCTCCTGCCTTCCCAAGACAGGAACGGAAGCCCCAGAACATCACAGGGTCTTCCATCATTTCTCCTCTTCTCCCTTGTCCCCTCCTCTGACAAAACTGCAGCTAAACTCATCGCCTGCTGCAAGCTTCCTTTACCTCAAACCAGCACCTTAGAAGAGGGAGAGAAAAATTACCTTCTTACAGTGGCACCTGAAGACAAAGCAGTTCTGTTGATCCTCTTGGCCGTCGCTGAAGGGGACAGTGCCATTTTTGATGTCTTCAAAGTAGGTGCAGATCCTTGCAGGGATGAACTTAATCTTTGTGGAGAAAAATGGCAAATTGTCACAATAAAGTATTCTTATCTTAAACATTCAGCAACTAACTAGGACAAGATAAATTAATCAATCTTAAAGATATCATGGCAGGTCCTAATAGTGATGACAGCAGTGGCAGCCACCACTGACACAGCGCTAACTCTGCCAGGCACTGTTCTAAGAACCTTAAAGATGTCAGCTCAGCTTGTCCTCACAACAACCCTACGAAGTAGCTAATATTGCTGTCCTTACTTTACAAGTGAGGAAACAAAAACACAGAGGAAAAGTTCCTCATCCAGTCACTCAGTTAGTGAATAGCAGACCTGGGATTCAAACCCAGGAGTCAAAGTCCTGCTCTTAGCCATGATCCTGTCTTCCTGGGTCACTGCCCTTCTTTGCCACTGGTATTCATTCCTCAGCACAACCTTAGATTCCACTTCTTATATTTCAAATCCATCCTCTCCTTTTCACCCTACAAACTACCCTAGGCGAGGCCATCTTTATTTCTTATCCTTGACTACGAGTGGCATCTTTTAATCTTATTCCTAAACAATTCAAATTGTGAATAGCCTTCAGTGAATCATGTCACTTCACTGTTTAAATCATTTCATCTTTCCTCTGTGCCCATAAGCCTATAGAAACTCTTGCTTGGCTTCTGCAGCCCCTCCAAAATCTGGACAGGTCCTTCTTTCCACACTTTCCCATTGGACGTCTCTATTCCAGCTACATAAAAATGCCTTGAGTTCCCTGAATGGGTAGCGTCCACACGTTTGTCCAGTTTGCACAGACTGTTTTCCCTGCCAGGGCATTTTCTCATCTCCTTCCCATCCTCTACATCTTTTCTTCCATGTCCATTTGACCCACTTGTATCACACTTAGCCTTTAATGGTCCAATCAGCTGTTACCTCATCAAGCAAGCCTTCTCTGAGTTCCCAAGCAATATATGTTTCATCATATATTCTCATAGTAATCATAGCTCTTATACCATATTGCATCATCTGGTATTTGTCTATCTCCGTTACTTGATATAAGCTCCTTGAGGGCAAAGACTTCTCTCTCATTTCAATTCCCAGTGGCTAGCACAATGCTGGATTCTGAGCAGGTGCTCAATAAATATTTGCCAAGTGGACAAAAAGGAAAAACTGACTCAAATCTGGAGAGGCAGGGCCCAGTCATAATCTTAATACCAAATCTGTTTGATCCTAGATAAATCATTTAATATAGCTGAACTCTGTTTTCCTCTCTGCTAGAGAAAAGCTTATTTACTTGTAGACTCTTTCCTTCATTATCCACCCACCAAACAGCAGCTTAAGCTCATGTTTTGCCTGCAAAATAAAAATGGAAAAAGTTCTACAAAGAAGCAATTCGAGCTTCTCCAGAAGCTCCAGAAGCTTGAGCCCTCTTAGAACTGCCCTCACTAAACAGTCCTAAACCTAAGAATGAATAAGAACCAGCAGGTGAAGAGCTTCTTTCCCCTATTTCATCAACACTCTTGGCCAAACGTCTCTACTGCTCTCACCAAGTGCCACACCGGATTGTGGTACCACTCCAGGAGGTTTCAGGGGACATTTTTCCACAGAACAAACTAGTGTTCCCTCTTGAAAAGGAAGGTAGAGAAGAAAACAAGACTAGGAAATAAAGGAGGGGAACGAATGCATGCTGATTGGGAAAAAATAGAGGGAAAGAGGACCAATAAAAATGAAAATAATTTAAGCTAGATCTATCACTAGATCAAAAGGAAAGATGCAGAGCACCTGTAGTTTCTTAGAGACCTCCCACAATGTGCTAAGAGCACAAAATACATTGATGTCTCTACCACCACCACACAGCCCTGTGGGCATGCCAGCAAAAAAAAATCCTTTTTTTTTTTTGGTAAGCATTAAAAATAAGGCATAAACAATATGGAAGAGAAAGGAAGCAATTTAAAAAGCAAAAAGCTGTGTACAGTTGATTTTCGTGTTTGAGGCTTGGGAAACATGGCTAAAAGGAAGCATATATTTACAAGCTACTAGACATTCAACCTCATTGGCAGTACCTGAAAGGCTGGGATACTGCTCTTGGGTGTCCTTTTGTATCATCCGACCTGCGGAAATCAAAGACAGATGCTCACATATCACCAGGCCACACGTTTTCAAAAAGACCACAAGGCACATCAAATGGTATCAAACCAGTAAAAATATTAAATTAGCAAAAGGGAGAAACCTTGCAAATGGATATTAGATTACCCAGAACCAGGTTTGCTATCCCCTTTTCTCATAATACTGCAGAAAATGATAACCTCATCTTTGAGCAATATGAACCTTTATTCCTTAGATCAGGAACTCAGTAAAGACCCAATCTGACTACAGTGTTATAGGTTCTCCCAGATTACACATGAAAACTAAATTCCTTGTGAATCTGTTTGGTGTTTACCATACCGGCAAAACATCCTTCTGCTATGTGTATCTCTTATTTATAAGTCAAAAAAATGCTGCTGCTTCCCATTATATTAATTTGTGGACTGGGGTCTTGCCACCCAGTATATTGTAATTTTAAAAAATGATGATATTTACAAATGTTTGCACCTTTTGATTCCCCTTTTTTTTAACCCAATCTGAGCTATCAGCAGGTTTCAAATGTTGTGATCAGAAGTCAAGTCTCATCATTGATTCCATAAGTCAAGATGGCTTATAACTTCACAGGCACAGGTAAGAATTGCTTATTAAACTTTTCAAAAATAGAAGGTAAAGCTGAGGAACTAGCTTAGATTGCCAGAGACTGGCATACAATACTTTTATATACACTATGAGTCAATACAAAAGCCTCAGCACACCTGTGAGGATCCAACACAGGACAAGAAACTCATTCACAGCAGAAGGGGAGAAATCCAAACGGAATTTGAAACAGAGTCCCAGAGATAAATGCTTTGCAGCTTAAGGTAGAATTCCAGAGACTGAGATGCAGCAGTTGCTTTTGATAAACTTCTAAACTTTAGCTACTCCCAACAGTGATAAAATAATTAATAAACAACACAAAATAGTAAACTTAGTATTTGTAGAACAAAATTCAAAAGAGAAGATTACAGATTAAAGAGAAGATTAAATGTTCTATTCACAAAGGGAAGCACACTATGAATTGAAGTGTTTAAAAGAGATCTACCTAAATGCACAGGATGGTGAGGTACGTGGCTGTCTCTGACTTTTTAAGGCACGTAGTTTGTCTCCCTGGGTTATACCATTTTTCATTTCCACATCATCATCTTCTAAGTTATTCTGGAAAAAAATACACGTTCCACAGAAAGGTCAAAATTTGGCTTTATATAGGTTTCTTAACAGATTACATATATAGATACATTTTATACAGATTATCTTAATATAGATTAAGTCACTAAAGGTACTATGAATCAGCGTTGTCAAAGTTTACACAAAAGAACCCTCGACTATTTGCCAGTTCAATAGGCAACAAGTCAAATTCCAAATCAAAGAAGCATGGGAATAGATGTGGTAGAATATAAAAGGAGCTGTTTGTTACACTGGACAGCAACAGAGGAGACTCTCTCCTGCAGACACAATCATATGTTGGAATATAGCCTAGATACAGAAGGGCCCACAGATGCAGTACAAATATGTTTTTAGATACTACCAGGAGCCATCACTGCAAATTCCATAATTTGTTTACAAAAATACAAGATAAAAATACTTTAGGATAACTATACAGTAAGTTATTAACACAGTAATCATGTAACACTAGTAAAAGCACACAAGCCCTTTTCAAAAGGATTTAAAGGACCACGTTCACTAGATCTTTCCTTCTGAAATAACTCTTTATAGTTTGAAAAACAGAAGTACCATGCTAGTCTCTTCAAATGCTAGTCTCTTCAATAGCCCTGATGCAGGGGGAGGCACTGGTACCCTTAATTTATCGATGAAAAAAGGACATACTCATGGCAGTTAGGAATATTGCCCAAGCTCCCATAAACTCTTAATGACCTTCGTATGACTTCAAAATTAGATTTCTTGTCCCAAGATGCAATGTTCTTTCTAAAATATATGCCATAGCACACTGTCATTGCACCAGTGAAGACTGTATTTTGCCTTTTTTCCTCAACTGAAATATCAAAGTGCTTGGATTTGCTAAAAATCCCTCCCAGCCATAATAGTCCCCTCCCCTATTTAAAACTAGAACTCTTGTTTGATGAAAAATGTACTTCCATCAGTCACATTTGAGTCATTTCTCATCACAATACCTCCTCATTCCCTGCCACCTATGTTGGGTTCCACAGGTAACCCTGGGACTCAGTAAAAAGACCAAACCTCACCATCACATCTCTGAGTTTAAAAAAGAAATAAAGAAATGCAAAGCACAAGGTCAGTGGGAAAGAAAGAATAAGGACAAAAGCTTCCTAGAGGCAGTCCCTTAAAGAATGGGTACAAGTGACGCAGCCCAATATCCCAGGAAAGGTCGTCCTGCCCAAGAAGAATACCAGCTCAACAGTCACAGGATCATGGAGTCTTCATGAGAGAGGGTTCTCTTAGAGTCTCAAGTTGCACTTCTAAAAGATCTCCAGGAATCAGTTTTACCATTCAGTTCTATCCATACAACCCCAATGGGGGAGGAACTTATTACCATCAAAGAAGCCTGCAAGAACAGAAATCAGGAAGATCTGACAGCTAGGCTTGCCAGTGGGATGGTGCACGTGAGAAGGTGAGCTTAGCTTCACCAGGCTGCAGTAAGCACTCAATGTGCTGGGATGTTACCAGTTACTTAGCACAGAGCCAGTTTCCTGAATATGAGGTGAAGCCAAAAAACACATAGGCCCTCATGAGAGTGGCCAAGAAAGCTTCTAGGAGGACCTGACAGTATCCTTGCCACAATCAGTTTCATTGTCAACCAGGTGCTTTTGTACCAGGAAAGCTTATTTGTTCCTCCAACTAGGAAGATCTTTGTGTTTCCCACTAGAACCACCTTCAAAATTATAAATACAAAATGATTCTTAACCTGTAATTCTAAAATTCAACCTTTCAGGTAAGTATAAAGGTAAAACAGATATAAAAATTTACCTCCCATACAACCTTTCTGAGAAAACTATTACAGGATATGCTCTTCAGGAAAAAAGGAAAGACAACATGAGATCCAAGAAAATTAGGGATCTAACTGAAGAATATGAAGAAGAGTTAGAGAATGAGACTATATAGTCCTGATCCTAGGACTTTACACACACACACACACACACACACACACACACACACACAGCAGGGCTAAGAACAACCAGTCCAAGTTAGAAGGGAGAAATGTCTTCAGGAAAAGAATGGAATTAGAATGGAATTTTGCTGTGTTGAGATTTTGAAAAAATTTAAAATTGTTTGGCACAACTTTTTAAAGCATTATCTTTTCCTAAATGCATAGAAAACTATGCAAATTAAAAAAGGCAATTAAGTCTAGGACAAACAAAGAGAGCGTCAAAAAAGAAAACAGTCATAGTGTACTACTAAGCTCAAACCGTGAACAATATTTACATAGTAATAATGTGCACATGATTTGATTTAACGAATATAGTTATATTGGGAAGTGGTGGTGACAGTGAGCTAGAAGAGCTGCATCCTGTCTACAACAACCAGGAGGCAATAGAAAAATGTCCAGAATTGATCAATTAAAAAACAGCAACATAAACAAGGTATTTATAATAGAAATATGGCACTAAAAATAATACTATAATTTTCCTAGAGGTTTCCCCCTTTGGAAGTGGGTCCAGAGATACAGAAAGGCGAGAAAGGACACTGATATTTTTTGTTGCTAGAATTCAACACTTGTTGATATTTTTTAAGCTGTGATCATATATTGCTTGAAAAGAATAAAAGCATTTTAAAAGATATACAGTTAAACAGAAAATTAAGTAACAGTACATTTTAAGTTATAATTACTTTACATGTATTTTTCTCTCATTCTACTGTGAATCTTAAAGGTCAAATATTTCTGTAAATTATGATACATCTCAAAATCAGAAAACAACAAAAATACTACAATACACAGCCATGCACTTAACTACCCAGATTTAACATACTTTTACTTCCTCCCCTCAAGTTTACTTAAACACCCTCACGGGAGTCACCACATTGTCTGTGATCAGCCTTGCGGGCCACCGTTCTCCCCCAGCTCCTCTCGGGTGGCTGTGGTGGTGATGACCACGAAGGCAGAGGTGTTTCTTCTTAAAAAAAAAAAAAAAAGTATCTGGCTAGGCACAGTGGCTCACACCTGTAATCCCAGCACTTTGGGAGGCCAAGGCAGGTGGATAACATGAGGCCAGGAGTTCAAGACCAGCCTGGCCCACATGGTGAAACCCCATCTCTACTAAAAATATAAAAATTAGCTGGGTATGGTGGCGCATGCCTGTAATCCCAGCTACTTGGGAGACTGAGGCATGAGAATCATTTGAACCTGGGAGGCAGAGGTTGCAGTGAGCCGAGATCGTTCCACTGCACTCCAGCCTGGGCCATAGAGACTGTCTCAAAATCACAAAAAAAAATATATATATATATATATATATAGAGAGAGAGAGAGAGAGATGCAGATATATTTATGATATATTTTTATGTATTTAAATATATATGCATTTACCATATATATGGAGATATGTTTACCATATGTTTGTCATTAGTAATAAAGTATAGGTAAACATGAAAAAATATTAAAACCACCTATATATTTACCATCAAAAGCAAAACACATTAACATTCTGCCACATAGTCTTCCAGAATTTTCCCTGTGCTATATAAAACCCCCAACCTACTTCTTCCTTACAAAAAGAGGTTGTATTACATACATATGCTGCTTTGTAACTTTTCTAACTTAAAAAACATACAGTGGAAGTTTTTCAGGGCAAATTTTTTAAAATCTCTGTCGTTTTATGGCTCCATAAAATTCCATTGCCTAGATATGCCTAATTTTATTATTTAACCGATAGCCTAGGTTAGGCTATTCTCTGTCTTTCATCACTATAAACAGCCTCAACAAACATACTCTTATATATACATAGTTTATGAAGACTCTCTTATTATTGCCTTAAGACAAATTCATAGAAGTGGAATTCCTTTTAAAGTCATCCTCCACATATGATCAAATTGCCCTCCAAAAAGGCTGTACCATTGTAAATTCCAACTAGCAATGTTTAAGAGCTTTTTATTCCCTAAACATTTGTCAATACTGCATACATTTTTAATACATTTGATAGGCATAAATAGCATCTCATCATTTAAATTTGTGTTTCTTCCATTTCTAGGGAAGTAGAACATTTTTTATGTTTACCAGCCAGGAGGGTTCCCATATTGTTTTATTTGTGCACATAGTATTTTGGTGATTTGTAAGAGTTCTTTATACCCACACGACCCCCTCATTTGCATATGTTGCATATATTTCCTCCCATTGATCACTGTGAGAATGAATTGGAGGTCAAGACTCGGGGGAGGGACACATTTAAGCGGCTATGCAGTAGTCTGATGAGAGATGATGGATTGGATGAGAGTACGGGAAACCACATGGGGGTCCAGACTTGAGGAGCGGGAAGAAGGGGGAAAGATCCAGACAGGCAATACAGGTCTGAAAAAATCTATAAAATGTAAACTGTATTATTTTTTGTCTAAACTAATCTTTTATTTTGTCTCTGTGGCCACTGTACAAAGTGTGGGGCATTTTTAGGACTATGAGAGATAGAATATATAAACTATAAAATTCTCAGTGATTAATAAATAGCCTTCAAACTCAACAAAAATAGTAACATTATTCAAAACATATTTACATTAAATTACAGAATTAAGGAACTAAAAAGCTATATGGAAAAGGTCTTTGGCCTCCTGGAATACTGAATAAGACACACAGACATAAATATAACAAGCCTTATATTTATTAGGGGGTTGATCCTATAAGATATACCAAGTCATAAGAGCCTGTGGGAGGAAAATGTTTATTAGCAAATGCAGTATAATATATTGTGCGGCACAAATCAATCTCATGAGTTGGTAGCCAGGGGAGAGTTTGAAGGCTTTTCTCATCAGGTGCTGTTAGGCCTCCTTCCTTATACCAGATTCATTCTTCATGATGACTAAAGAACACATTCACAAATGACAAATGAGGAGAACCCAACCTGGGCCTCCATTCTGCCCTTAGGCTCCAGCCCCTCTCCCTACGAAATGCCAGGGCAGACTCTCTCTTGTCCCAAGCTGGTCCAGGAGAAGCAGATTCCCTGGAATCTGCTGAAAAGAAACAAAACCACTTGGCTGATGCTGGCAATAATGAAGAACCCTACCTAGTCCAGGGAAGACCCTCCTATCTTTGTCCCCCACAGGCAAGGGGTCTGCTCTCAGATGCCCCATTGCCCTTTGGAGGATCTAAGCAGCAATACTCTTCCTTTTGGATACTGGACTGCCCTACATAAAGGCAAGAAAATGACAGTAAACTAAAATATTGTACCAAAAGAAGTACAATTAAAAAAAAATGAGTGATGACCTAGTGAAAGAACAAATAACAACATGAAGAATAAATATTTTATTCCACCAGCTGTTTTCTCTATACACAATCGTGTCCACAGATTTCAGCTGGATAAAGTAATTGCTGACCAAAACCTAAACAAAATCCTGGCACAGTAAGCTATAGGAAAGGCTGTGGAAAGTCTCATTAAGAAAAGATCTATGAGATAGAATATAGCACACTAGGGAATAAAGATGGAAGAGTCATAATAGAAAAATGACATAAATAGACAGTTTAAATGGAAATGAGTAAAAATAGAAGTCCAAGAACTGGAAGATAAAGATGAGAATGGAATTTTTAGCAGACTTTAATAAATTGGCTAGGAAAGGTGGCTGGGTCATCTCTAAAGTTCTTTTCAGCTCTCAGATGTTGAACCTATGAGATGTAAGTGCTGGAGAAAGGCAAAGATGTCTTTATAATAAGCTGCTTCTGATCAATAAAAAGTTTGAATTTATCAGAGCTACCCACATCTCTCTTCTGGCTGCCCCATTCACTGCCACTGCCACTGGTTGGGACCTTTAAAACCTGGACCTCCCCATCACCAACTCCCTGGCCTTCCACCCTCAGCCCTATATGACACCATAGCCAGAGTGATCTCCCAGCACCATGATTCTGTGTGCTGTCACTCCCCTGCTTAATAACCTCTGGTGGATCCCAATGGCATTCAGATTAGAACTGGTCTTCACTGTCATAATGGGGGAAAGAAAGGTGCTTAAAAAGCAGGACATTAGAGATTTAATTTTTACTTCATAGATTTTTCTAAGATGTACCCTGCTTATGAGTACTTGATGGATTTTATAAATCACAATATCTCAAAGATGTAATTAAAACACTACATTCTTGTCTACTTGATTGTCAATTTGTATGAACTTGGCTGAATATTAGCAGCACCTGTATCTAATTAATATCACTAAGTCAAGAGCATCTACTGATTGGTATGCTAATATTGGCCTATAGCCCTAGAGTAGAAAGACAAAATGTAAAAACCCTGTTGTAATTCTGGACGAAGTTTATTAGCAGGGAATGGTTACAGTTTTGCTCAAAATTACTGTATATAATTTACTAAAGCCACACTGAAGACCTCGTAGAGAGTTAGCAGAGTATAGTGAGATGCCTCCCAGGGGGGTGGCTGAGGGCACAAACTTTGGAGCCAGAGCTCAGAAGTTCAGATGACCACATCACCATGTACTCAGGATCTTGGGCAGATGGTTTGACCTCTACCTCAGGTATGTCTCCTGTAAATGGGCCTAGTAACAGTGCCTATTTCATATGGCTACTGTAAGTATTAATAGAGTTCATTAATGTCAAGTGCCTAAAACAGTTCCTGGCATATAGTACCTTCATGCTAAGATCCTGATTTAATATTTGCCCTTTAAATAAAGTACTTTAAATTCTATCTTTTAAAATAACTCCAAGCCATAACGGACCCAAAGGCCCCTAAATGTTAAAGTGAGCACTTATTGCTAGTACTATTTTGTATTTGAGCACATAATGCACTTGCGTAGCTTAGATTATTACTAATTTCATGTCCCTGTCCTTTTTTCTTCTCTGAAACTATAAGCCTTCTTCATCCATTCACATAATACTTATTAAGGCCTTTTGCCAAAAATAGAATCATGATGAAGACAAATAAAAGTCTCTATCTTCCTAGAGAGTATCACCGAGCAGGGAAGGAGGGATGAGGACTGTGGGGGAAAAGTATAGTGCAAGGCAGGAGCAGGGAGCAGGGAGCCTAACCTAGACCCACAGGATGGGCTGTGTATATTTCATAGTGCCCAGCCCAGCACTGAAGTCCAGGCTCAATAAAGGTGAAGCCTCTGTTTTATTTCTCATAACCCTAAGTGGGCAAAGAACCACAACTAAACCACAACTTAGTCCATCATTAAACCACAACTCAGGCCATCACTAAACCACAACTTAGTCCATCACTATGACCTATATCATTCTGGATGTTTTCCTTTCACCTACATCCTAAGCACTAAAAAACTGTATATTTTTTTTTTTGAGACGGAGTCTTGCTCTGTTGCCCAGGCTGGAGTGCAGTGGCATGATCTCAGCTCACTGCAACCTCCACCTCTCGAGTTCAAGTGATTCTCGTGCCTCAGCCTCCCAAGAAGCTGGGACTATAGGCATGTGCCATCACACCTGGCTAATTTTTTTTTTCTATTTTTAGTAGAGATGGGGTTTCGTTACACTGGCCAGCCTGGTCTCAAACTCCTGACTTCAAGTGATCCATCCACCTCAGCCTCCCAAAGTGCCAGGATTACAGGCATAAGCCACCACGCCTGGCCTAAAAAACTCTATTCGAATTCTCCAAATATGGTAATACAGAGCTTCCTAGTAACTAATCACAAGAAAATTACTGTAGGCCTAGAAAGAAAAAAATAATTTAGAATCTCTGCTTTTAATCTTTTTTTTAAAGGCAATCTCAAGAGGAATACTGCCTTTTTGCACTTTCTATATATACAAACTAAGTAAATCCAGAAATTCCATGGACATTTACCCTGCATGCAACTTGAAACACATTAAATTCTTACAGCAGTCTCAATCTATTTTTCCATGTGCAATTTATAAGAACAATAAAGACATCACCAACTCTGTTGAGTCCAATTTTGAGTAAGCGAATTTTCCATATTCGTGTGATATTCCAGAGCTGGCACTAGATAAGCATGGCAAGAAAAGTGCTTGTAAGAGTTACTTGCACAAAGCCATTAACTAGTTAATAAAGTAGTCCAAGAGCCTATACATGATGCTGTGTAAAATATTCACCATACCATCATTCTCTGGCATCTCTGAATTCTTTCATTTCTGCTCTTGAATTTCAGAAACAATAGCATTTCAAAGGCTAAAACTAATATAATGATGGGGGGTGCTATGGTCTGAATATTTGTAGCCCCCAAAATTCGTATGTTGAAATCCCAATCCCCCAAGGTGATGGCATTAAGAGTTTGTTTGCCCTTTTTGCCATGTGAAGATACAGAAGGTGCTGTCTATGAACCACTAGGCAGGCCCTCACCAGACAACAAATCTGTTGATGCCTTGATCTTGAATTTCCCAATCTGCAGAACTGAGAAATAAATTTCTGTTGTTTATAAGCCGGCTAGCCTGTAGTGTTTTGTTACAGCAGCCCAAATGGACTAAGACGGGGGAGTAGACTTATATATACTTATATTTAAAACTGACTTATTTAAAATTCCAATCATATTGCATTCCTTACCCTCACAGTGATACATAAATGTTAAGTATTCTTAAGTTCAACAAATTGGGGATTAAAAGAGTATGAGAATAAAATGTTCTAACTACCAGATGTTAACTTAATCAAGATTATGATATAGAAAGTACTGTGTTCCTGCAAAGTAAATATGTTTCTCAGATAACGGGATTAACTTTATGTTTGTCTTTTCAGAGTTCATAACTCAAAGCCCTATTTACTTGAACTCAACCTGGGAAGGAAATGCTGACTACAGCAAGAAAAAGGTATTTTTGCTTAGCTATATTATCACGTTAAAATCTTAGTTCAGAGCCTTTCGTTTTATTTGCTCTTAATAGGTGAGACTGGAACACAGAGACAAGAAAAAGTCAACAAAGGCTCTAACATCAACATGACCTTGGATAAGGTGTACATTTCATCAGGACAGATGACTCGAATGGGTAAACTTAGTCACCTCATCAGTGGCCATCCTGGAGAACAGAGCACTGGGCTTAAAAATCAGTTCTTCCAACGGTCTCCATCCTTTGTCCTTGAAAGAAAACTCATGCTCCCAATCTCCAAGCACTCTGGCTATCTTTCTTGCTAAAAAGAAATCTGTTTGGGATGCCAATCATTAACCTAAGAGAGCTATGATGTGTTCTTTCCATTCTGGGTTCCTTGTGGGCTAGGCTTGAGCCATAGTATTTAGTTTAAGGCCCTTGTCCGGGTCTAATGGGTCACTGTCTAATAGAATGTAAATCTACACTTGTTGCTTCTACATTTTTTCTTTCTCTTTTCTTCTTTTTTACTTGTTTAGACAGGGGTGCTTGCTCTGTCGCCCAGGATAGAGTGCAGTGATGCCATCATAGCTCACTACAGTTTCGACTCCTGGGCTCAAACATCCTCCCACCTCAGTCTCCCAAGTAACTGGGACCACACAGGCACATATCACCCTGCCTGGCTTGTTCCACTATTTTGAACAGGTCCTTTTTTTCTTTTCTCCTTTAGAGATATAAAAATATAAACCAGATACTTAGCTTCACCTCAGGCATAACACGGTAGAAAGACCTAAACTAGGAATTGAATGTCCAGTTCTCAAAGTGGCCCCACTACTAAACAACCCTGGAACTTTGCACAAATCACAAATTTTCTGGGACCCCAGTTTCTTGTGTCTACAATAGTGGAACCAAACAAATGGTGTTTCAATGTTGTTTCTAGTTCCAAAAATGCTCATAATCCTAATTCTTAGTAAATCACTTCTATTTTTATTCAGAGGCAACATGGTGTGATATAAAAAAACACAAGCTTGGACTCAGACAGACATGGATTGAACCATGTTTGACATTGAGGTTAGAACATCTCTGATATGCAATTTCCTTCCTATAAAATAGAGATAGTATTACCTAACTCAACAGGTAGTTATGAATATTAATCAGACAATACATATCAACTATTTATGGTGGTTTGTTTACAGTAGAGCCTTAATTTTTTTTAAAAAAAAGTACCCTAATCATGTTTTCAAGTAGGCACTTACTTTAGAAATCAGCATGAATTTGAGGCTTTCAAAGCACCACTTGTGGTATGTATTATTTCCTCAATTGTCACATTAAAATTTTTCTTCTTGATATCTATTTTAATTTTCAAATGGAAAGTTTGCTTTTCTGTTTCCTTTCTATAAATATTCTGCCTTACCAAAGTAGCCTCCTTTATAATTTACTCCTTAAATTATAGCTTTTTTTTTTAAGGGCAATTGGTTTCTTTCCTCTGCTTCTTGCTATATAGATGGATGACTCTGCTTCTAAAAACTTGATACTCACGGCATCCAGAGAAAAGACACTGCTGTTATATAGGTCCAACTGAGAAACAAATGCAGAACATCAGTTTTAAGAATCTTCCTAGGGAAAACTTACCTCTCCAAATCGTTCCATGTTTTGTGTTTTTGAAAGATTTCCACCAATAGACATATCATCTAGGCTAGAAAGAATTTTATTAATACTTCCTTCACTGGATGGTCGATTTTTCAGTTTGGATCGGAAAATGTCTCCTTGGACCCACAACGATGCTTGTTTTCTGTATAAAAAACAAAACAAAACAAAAATGACAAGAAAAAGTTATTTTTAAAACAATCTACTCTTATCTCAAAGGTATGATGTCTTATAAAGGAAAAGATTTAGCAAATAAGCATTTACAAATCAGACTAGAAAGATTATGATATCTTAGAATAAAGAACAATGAAGTCACTTTCAAAAAGCCAAAATAAGGTTCTATATTAAACATAAATGTCATCTTCCAATATTTGTCTATATAGTTGACTGCTAAAGTCCTCAGATGCTAAGAACAAATTCCACAGCAATAAAGATTATAAGCCCATTTGTCTTTTAAATATAAATTTGAAATCTTCAATTTCTCAAATAGCAATTTGATATGACTATTTATAAAAACAGAGAGAATAACTAGACTCAAAACTGTACATGAAAGAACCTGAGTTAAATGGAGATATTACCCAAAAAAGTATTACATACCTACTTTTGGGTGGTACCATGAAAGGCCCTCACACATAACTTTAAAAACCTACTCTTAGAATCTAAAAGCAAGGCTTATATCCTCAGTTAGATTGTCCTTACAAAAGAAAATGTGTTTGAAGTTCATGTATAAACTTTCATTCATTAAGGCACAATCACAACTGTTTTCTTTTCTTTTTTTTTTTTTTTTTTTGAGACGGAGTCTCGCTTTGTCGCCCAGGCTGGAGTGCAGTGGCGCTTTGTCGCCCAGGCTGGAGTGCAGTGGCGCAATCTCGGCTCACTGCAAGCTCCGCCTCCCGGGTTCACGCCATTCTCCTGCCTCAGCCTCTCCGAGTAGCTGGGACTACAGGCGCCCGCCACCACGCCCGGCTAATTTTTTGTATTTTTAGTAGAGACGGGGTTTCACCGTGGTCTCGATCTCCTGACTTTGTGATCTGCCCGCCTCGGCCTCCCAAAGTGCTGGGATTACAAGCGTGAGCCACCGCGCCCGGCCCACAACTGTTTTCAAAGTTATACGAAGATAATTTAAAATATGTAAGCAAAATGACATTCTGAGGATTTTATTTTTATTGATGGGGTCAGCTTCATACATTTCCTATAAGATAAACTATCCCATAAAATCACTTTATTTCTATCCTATAACACACTGTACAGAATAGAATTAAACTAAAAACACTGTGGTTCGTCATAAAAAAATCAACATCCAATGAAATAATAGCATTATCAAGGAGATGCCACCAGTAAGAACATAGATTTTTTTTAAAGCAACAGGATTGAGTAATACTTTCTCACAAAGATTTCACATATCACATAAAATTCAGGTTAAAACACTGATCATTAGAGAAATGCAAATCAAAACCACAATGAGATACCACCACACACGAGTAAGAATGGCTATTATCAAAAAGTTAAAAAATAATAGATGCTGGTGAGGTTGCGGAGAGAAAGGAACACTTATACACTGTTGGTGGGTGTACAAATTAGTTCAACCATTGTGGAAAGCTGTGTGGCAATTCCTCAAAGAGTGACACACAGAATTACCATTCGTCCCAGCAATCCCATTACTGAGTATATATCTCGAGGAATATAAATCATTCTCCCATAAAGACACATACATGCAAATGTTCATGTAGCACTATTCACAATAGCAAAGACAAGGAATCAACCTAAATGTCCATCAGTGATAGACTGGATAAAGAAAATGTGGTACATATACACCATGGAATACTATGCAGCCATAAAAAAGAATGAGACCATGTCATTTATGGGAACACGGATGGAGGCTCCCAAGCCTGCACGTTGTGCACATATACTCTAGAACTTAAAGTATATACTTAAAGTATAATAAAATATATATTTTATGTTATATTTATAACATAAAATAAAATATTTTATATTTATAATAAAATATATCTATATCTTTTGATATCTCTCTCTGTATATACATATATATATAGAGAGAGAGAGAGGTTGAAAAGAATAAAAATCATGATTACAAAAAAGAGAAGATTCAGCTCTGTCATAAATAGTGAGAAATTCAGATAAATGAAACACACAGGAAGGACAGGATGTAAGGATGAAAGACTGAATCCCTGTCTCTCAAGAAGGGATTTCAAGTTTAGGATGAGAAAAGCAAACAAATGAAGTCCAATATTATAAACCCTATGATCAGGATTTGCACAGGACCTCAGGAAAAGAGGCCCCTTACTCAATCTGAAGGAATCAAAAAGAAGTTCCCCAACATTCCAGAAGTATCTGGAAAGACGAGCAGGACTTACCCAGCTAAGAGTATTGCCAAGCAAAGAAAACAATGTGGGCTGGAAAAATAGTGATATCAAAGAAAACAGCATGTTTATGAACATGAATTGTTTAATTTGGCTGAAGCAGAGGCTATGAGAGATGGGCCCTGCATGTCATCCTAAGGAATTCAAATTTGATCCCAAAAATACAGGAAAGACCTTTTAAGAGTCTTTAGGAATAAAAAACAAAGTGAGAACAGAGGAGAAGAAGGACATAAGAGGCTAGTTGAAAAAAATTCCAATTCCAAAAGAAGTTATAAAATGAAAATTCTGATGCTGCTGCCAACTTAAAGATGAAAATTACAAAGTGACAACTTTCACTTGCTTGGTTTGAAAGACGCAATCTGTCCCATCTCTGGAAAGGCTCGATTTGAACCTGAATATTAAAGATGAATAAGGTGTCAGAGCTGATTTGTGTGTTGCTAAGCAATGCTGTACGCAAGTGCTTCTTGAGAAAAAGCAGCACTTCACGCAAATTCCTTTTTATTGAAAATGCAAACCATGCTAGCTTTTATTGTGGTGTCTATTACTCCCTAAAAGCCTCATCTCAAACAAAAGAAGTAAAACATGTATTTTTAAGCATTTAGTATGTAAAAATCAAATCTTATGAAGCTAACACACCAGCTCAAAGTACATTCTCCAAGAATATAGTGCATTTTCTAAGACAGCATGAAATTTACTGACCCTCTGCTAATAGGGCATGTGCTTTAAAATGACAGGAAGAGATGTGTCTTGGTTTGAATAGAGCCTTAAGAAGTACAGCCAGTGCTGGGGTCATTGTTTTCAGCCATGTCCTTGCCCTGGGTTAGTTGGGTTTAGGCTAGCCAGGCATGGGACATAAGAAAATAACTAAATAATTTGGCTTATCATGAGCCAAGTTACAGTTGATTCTGATCTAGAGGCTTCACAGTCTTTTTTTACATCTGCTTTTAATATTCCTCTAATGAAATTCAAGTCAGTTACGCTGTTATAGTGAATATTCCTAGTTCTGAGTCCAGAACACAATGGAGGCTGTTGTGCAGGCTTGTGTGTGTGGCTGACCTGTCCTCCTTCACTTCCCTAAGCCCAGCCTAATCCCATCTCCACACCAACTGAACTCTTTATCTTCATCCTTCTTCCATCCTGGACAATTTTCCCAAAAAACCCAACCCTGACCCCAAAGTCCATCCAAAGCCACTATTTGGTCACTTCAAATAGAAACATAACCCACTTTCTAGCTTGGCCTAGGCCTACTCTACCCATGACTTGAGTAGCAATCTGTTTTGTGTACCTTCTATTCCACCAGCCCAGAGCTATTACGGAAACAGAGACAGCTCCTGGCCTAAAGAAGTGGGCTAACAAAATGGTCTACCTTGCTGTCAAAGAAAGACAGATGGGAAGCAGTAACCAAAATGCAGGGGGTGGGAAGGCAATAGGTATTCAAGGAGTTCTTCAAATGCTGTGGTACAAGTGGAAGATTCACTAGGAAGATGTTTAGATAATTTCTGAAAGTATAAGGGAAGGCAGTTAATTGTGAAACATACCAGAAAATGAAGCTAGAAGGAAAAAACTGAGGAAGGTAATTCTCCAAAAGATTCAACTAACTAAATCTAGTTTAGGTATAGAACCCTACAATCAGAAGCTAGATCATTGGAGTGTCATGCCAAAATGCAAACTTCATAACTAAGCATAATATATTACTGCTTACTTTTTTACTGCTTACAATACTTTTTCCCCCATCTCTAACCCTTTTCATATAGTTCTATACAGAGCACATGAAACAAAACAAACAAAAACCATTCATGGTAAGGATACAGAGAAACTGGACCCCTCGTGCATTGTTGGTGGGAATGAAAAATGGCACAGCTGTTGTGGAAAACAGTTTCACAGTTCCTCAGAAAGTTAAACATAGAATCACCACATGATCCAGTAACTCCACTTTTAGGTATATACCCAAAATCATTGAAACTAGGGATTCAAACAGATACTTGTGTACCAATGTTCGTAATAGTTGCATTATTCGCAATAACCAAAAGGTAGAAATAACTCAAATGTCCATCAACAAATGAATGGATAAATAAAATGGGATATATACATACAATAGAATATTATTCAGCCTCGAAAAGAAATTCTGATACATGTTACAACATGGATGAACGTTGAAAATATGCTAAGTAAAATAAGCCAGACACAAAAGGACAAATATTGAATGATTCCATTTACATGAGGAATCTAGAACAGGCAAATTCATAATGTCAGAAAGTAGAATAGAGGTTTCCAGGGACTTGGGTAGGGGTGGAGATAATGGGGATTTATTGCTCAATGGGCACAAAGTTTCTGTTTGGAATGATGAAACAGTCTAGAAATAGTGGTGATGGCTGCACAACATTGTGAACATATATAAAGTCACTGAATTATACACATAATAATGGTTAAAATTGTAAGGTTTATGTTATACATATTTTACCATAATAAAACATTAATTTAAAAAGTCAGTCTTCTATCTAGAGTAATAACTGGCATGAGTATTTAATAATAAATTTCTGATGCAACCACTGCCAAAGATTCTGATATATACTTAATTATCCTTAATACTTGAACCCATATTAGGATTTTATTTTTGTTTAGTCAGTAGTTCCAGTGTCAACTGGCAGTCAACAAATGGATCAGATAGTGCAGCACTAACTGTTGAAAAGAAAATCAGAAAATTCTATAATTGAGTGTTACTACGAAAATGTCATTTTCAGTAAATAGTGTAAACTCAAACCTATGCAGTATGCTTATAACTCTAATAAAACACAGTATCTTGTTTTGTTAAATTCTGATTTTTATAGTATTTCGGATTATAATTTCTGTATTTTAGGAAACACAAAATTTTAAATCCTTAAAATAAATAATTAAAATTTTTTAGCCTATATTCCTTGACCTACAGCATATATCTAAAAGAAAACCATAAAAGGAAATGGTACAGGTATGCAAAGGCACACAGAGTGAATATAATGGACTATGGAGACTCACAGAAGCTGGGGTGGGGGACAAGAGAGATTTAAAAACTACATATTGGGTACAATGTACACTACTCAGGTGATGGGTGCACTAAAATCTCGGCATTCATACTATGCAATTCATCCATGTAACCAATAACCACTTGTATCCCAAAAGCTATTGAAATTTTTTTTTAATTAATTTTTTAAAAAAGGAAATGATAGAAGTCAATCTCAACTAAAACTCAAACCATTATTGTTAGACTTTTTCAAGCATTTTCCACTTTCTAAACAGATGTTTTTCATCTTATTTTTGCTAATTCCTGAAATAAAAAAGCAATGGTTTAACTATGAATTTCTGATCTAGCTCAATCCAACTGTGAAACTTACCAAATGCTATCGGCACCAAATTAAGATGTAGCCTAAGTTGATATTTACAGAGTAAGGATGAGCCAAATACCCTTGTTATTGAATGTGGTTCAGGAACCAGCAGCAGCACATCACCTGGGAGCCTGTTAGAAATGCAGACTCTAAGGTCTCACCTCAGACCTGCCGAATCAGAGACTGCACTGAACAAGATCCCCCAACGATTCCTAGGCATTTTCACGTTTGAGAAGCACTGAAGACAATGGAAGGCTTGCAACAAAGTTAGAATTCTGAAAATATCCAACTCAGCAGAAGCTGATGAAAACATCTATTGTAATAAAGTAGAACAGAGGAATTATTGATTTATGGATTTAAGAATGAAAAAGAGTTCAACCATAATATTGTGCTTCATAAAGATAACCTCGTTCAAAATGGAAGCTCCGCTTTAGAGACAAAACTTCCTGCAAGAGCCAGATTTAGGCTTTATGTGAGTTCTCTCTGTCTCAAAAGGAAATGTAAAACAAAAACAATGCCATATTGAGCCCCATAAGTAAAGGATCTCCGTGAGCTGAAAATCCCCGTGGGAGCCCAACACTAGTCCCTCAATGATCCCTTTATAATGAATGAAAGCTTTAACAGATCATGATCCCCGAGGTCACAGATAGATCTATCTATCTGTGATATAGGTTATCTGTCACAGACAGATAATGATACCCAAGGTCAGGGGAACATTCACACAGTAAATGTTCAATAAATAGAATCAACCAAACTGTAAAAGCAGCCTGACTCCACCTTTATACTTCTAAAGGTTGTCTCTGAGGACTTTGAGTCCAGAGTTGGCTCAAAAACAAAAAGACGTATTTTTACATCATTTTAAGAACCTTGAGGATGTTTGATAGAAGACACATTTGGGATTCAGAATGGTATTTTTGGTTTAAGAACTTCAGCTTTAAATAGAAGAAAAACACCTGATGGTTGTTTTGCAAATAGAGAGCTTTATTTATATCCTTTAAAAGTTTAAATATAAAATTTCAGCCTGTAACAAAGGAGAGGTCAGCCAATATGTAAATTCATCAACAACTCAAAAGGATGCTAATTAACATCTCTCTTACTGCCAGTGAATAAGAGGGCTGCTTGTTTAAGACACAGCAATCAAGCACCTGGACATATTTTGGTCCTCAAGGACTAGGAGGATATGACAAACCAGCCTTTCTAAAGTCAGAGATTTGGAATTAACATTCTCTAAAAAGCACTGATTGACTTTTCACCTTTAAAAGAATACAATCACTTTAACTTGTTCAGTCATTTTTGACAGGTGAAAACCTAACAGAAAACGTTTTTACCCTCTTATTTCTTGCTTAATGAACACGTTACTTATTCATGCTTTTGCGTCATCATTGACTTCATACTCTTCGTCTCTCCGATCATTAGTCTTCAAAGCCTTGTTTTTGTTTTTTTTTCTTGAAATGTCCCTGGTACCCATCTCTAAATCTTCAGTCCAACTCCTATCCTCTTTTGATAAGTCCTTGTCTCTCTGAGATGGATGATAATAGTCTCCTTTTTAGCCTCTCTGATTCCAATCTCCATCCACCCAATTCATCTTACACATTGTAGCAACCCAAGCTTCCTTAAATAACACTTAAGTCACACGACTCCTCTATATGCTCTTATTCATCATACTTTCTAATTTGGAGTATTTGGAATTAAATACTCCAAATTAGAAAGTATGATGAATAAGAGAAGTTCAGAATATGCATGTTCATCACTAGGATCTGCACCTCCTACTGTACATATTTGCTGACTATCTATAAAAAGCAGATGTATTAATTTCCTATGGATATTGTAAACCATTACTGTAAATGTGGTGGTTTAAAAGAACACAAATTTACTTTCTTACAGATCTGGAGTTGGAAGTCCGAAATCAGTTTCACTGAGCTAAAGCAGTGACAGTAGGCAGAGCTGGTTCCATATGGAGGCTTTGAGGAGATAATTTGTTTCCTTGCCTTTTTCAATTTACAGTGGCTGCCCATATTCCTTGGCTTATGGCTCCTTACTCTGTCTTTAAAGTGCATCAGTCCAATCTCTGTTTCAGTCATCATATCAGCTTCTCCTCTAAATGGCTCCTCCTGGGTCCCTCTTCTAAGGACACTGTGATTATATTGGGCCCACCCAAATAATCCAGGATAATCTCCCCACATCAACATCCTTAACTTAATCACTTGCGCAAAGTCCCTTTTTCCATATACAGTAACATTCACAGCTGGTTCACAGGGATTAAAATATGCCTGTATTTGGGGAGACATTATTCAGACTGCCACAGCAGATTTCATGCCGAAAATTATAGGCAGACTAATTACCTTAAAATATAAGGCAATAACACTATTTCTGGAAAATGAAGTAGATGTACTTTTCCCTATTCTTCCCATAAGTAAAATTTAAAATCCTATATATATTTTTAAAAAAATAACAAGACTCTGAAAAATAGAAAAGAAAAAGGCAGATTAGTTGGAACCTTGAGACCTAAGTAACGAAATGGTGGTGAGTTCCTCGAATTTTCTTTTTCCCTTATATAGCCTAGTCTTAGGGCTGAAGAAGATCATGATTCAAAAATGCCAACAGAGCTGATTTTTTTTTTTCAACAGAGTCCCGCTGTGTCGCCCAGGCTGGAGTGCAGTGGCGCAATCTCGGCTCACTGCAACCTCCACCTCCAAGGTTCAATTGATTGCGTCAGCCTCCGAAGTAGCTGGGATTACAGGCACATGCCACCATGCCCAGATAATTTTTGTATTTTTAGTAGAGATGGGGTTTCACCACATTGATCAGGCTGGTCTCAAACTCTTGACCTCATGCGATCTGCCCGCCTCGGCCTCCTAAAATGCTGGGATTACAGGCATGAGCCACCGTGCCCAGCCCAGAGCTGATATTTTTAAAGCCCAAAGAAAAGCCTGCTCTGTCTAGTCACAGGAACAGGAAAAGGGTATCCTAGCAGACAACAAAACGTTTCAACAACTGCTCTTCTCCAGCCAAACCCCACAGGAAATAAACTGTGGCCCTAACCCTGCCAGTCAGCAAAGACTGAGAGAAGATCCTGGATTTCCATGCTGCCAGGCTATAGGTAGGCACCCCATACCCTTTGTCAATCACTTACCACAGAAGTGTCAAAGAAGGCTAAGTTGGGAGTCAGAGAATGAGATCCCCCAGTTTTGGCCCCACTCCTCACTAAGGTAGTAATGGTGGAACCTGGAAGTCCACCTCAACCAGGCAGTGACCAGCAACCCTCCCCTGTCAGCTGGAGTGGTGTCACAGGAGGCCTAGTGGAGAGTGAAGACTTTCACCAACACCCTTCAGTAACAAGGTGACCCCTATCACAGTGTCAGTGCAGACCAGATGGGAAATTAGAACTCCCACCTCCACCCACCAGCAACAAGAAACCCCTCAACCTTGGACATCAACAGAGGCTGAGTAGAGAATCCAGATGCCTGCCTCCACTGGTAGTAGCAATGTGGCAACCCCCTCCCTCCCAACCCAACTGCCACCATCTTCCCCTGCTGGAGCAGTGTAAGAAGCCAGATACAACAGAATGTTTTAGTAAGATCCAGAGTCTCACAACATACTAGGAAAATGTCCAGGTTAACATTTTCTCACATTGACATTGACTGAATGAAAAGAGATGATCGCTAAATGCCAACACCAAGATGACAGAGATGTTAGAAGAATTTGACAAAGATTTAAAAGTAGCCATGATAAAAATGCCCCAACAAACAATTACAAAGACACATGAAACAACTGACAAAATAGGAAGTTTCAGCGAAGAAATAGATATAAAGAAAACCAAACAGAAAGTTTAGAATAGCATATAACCAAAATGTAAAATTCAGTGAGTGGGTTAAATGGCAGAATGGAGAGATGAGAGAATTTGTAAAGGGGAAGACAGAATAGTAGAAACTATCCAATCTGAATAACTAAGAGAAAATAAACTAAAAATAAAATGATGAAGAGAGTCCCAGAGAGCTGTGGGGCTATAACAAAAAACCTAACACTCATGTCAACAGAGTTCCAGAAGGAAAGGAAGAAGAGGACAGGGTTGAGAAAGCCCTTAAGTAAATAATAGCTGAAAACCTTCCAAATTTGACAAGACATAAACCTAAATATTCAAGAAGCTGAGTAAACCTCAAAAAAGGACAATTCCAATGAAATCCACACCTAGACACATTGCCAAAATACTGAAAACTACAAGCAAGCAGAAGGAAATAATAAATATAAAAACATGAACCAATGAAATTAAAAATAAATATATAAGGAGAAAATTAATGAAACAATGAGCTGATTCTTTGAAAAGATCAGTAAAATTGTCCAACTTCTAGCGAGACTGACAAAGGGAAAAAAAAATACATAAATTACTAACATCAGAAATGAAGCCAAGAAAATCACTACAGGCTCTGCAAACATAAAGGAATACTTTAAAAAAAAAAAAAAACACTCTACAAACATAAATTTGACAATTTAGATGAAACGCACTAATTCCTCAAAAACAAACTACCATAATTCGCCCAATATGAAATGGATTATTTAAATAGCCTTATGTCTATTAAGGAAATTGAATTCATAATTTTAAAAAGAAATCCCCAGGCCCAGATAATTTCACTGGAGAATTCTACAAAGCATTTTAAGAATTCACACCAGTTCTCACAATCTCTTCCAGGAAACAGAGAAGAACAATTCCCAATTCATTTCATGAAACTAATATTATCCTGACACAAAACCCAGACAAAACAAAAAAAAGAAAACTACAAACCAATGTTACTTATGAATATGGACATAAAAATTTTTAACTAACAGAGTTCAGCAATATATAAAAAGAATTACACACCATGACCAAATGGTGTTTATTCCAGGGACATAAGCCCTTCTTCAATATACAAAAAGCAATAGATGTAATCTACCATATTAACAGTCTTAAGAAGAAAATCATGTGATCATTATCAGTCAATGCCAGAAAAAGTATTTGACAAGATTCAACACTCATTCATGATAAGAACTCTTAGAAACATAGAAATAGAGGGGAACTGCCTCGACCAGATAAAGAACATCTATAGAAAACCTCAATTAACATACTTAATCCAGGTGAATGCCTGGATGCTTTCCTTCCAAGACTGGAAGCACGACAAGGATGTCTGCTCTTATCACTCTTACTCATCACAGCGCTGGAAGTTTTAGCCTGTCCAACAGGGGAAGAAAAGGAAACACAAGGTATATAGATTAGAAAGAAAACAACTGTCCTATTTGTGGATGAAAAAGCAATCCCTGAGAATTTGCACATACATACACACACACACTCCCACACAAAACTCCTAGGTTTCAGGATACAAAATAAACAGAAAAATCAATTGTGGCCAGGCAGGGTGGCTCACATCTGTAATCCCAGCACTTTGGGAGGCTGAGGTGGGAGGATCACCTGAGGTCAGGAGTTCAAGACCAGCCTGGCCAACATGGTGAAACCCCATCTCTATTAAAAATATAAAAAATTAGCCAGGCGTGGTGGCACATGCCTGTAATCCCAGCTACTTGGGAGGCTGAGGCAGGAGAATCACTTGAACCCGGGAGGCAGAAGTTGCAGTAAGCCGAGATCGCGCCATTGGACTCCAGCTTGGGCAAAAAGAAGGAAACGCCATCTCAAAAAAAAAAAAAAGAAAGAAAGAAAGAAAAAGAAAAATCAATTGTATTTCTACATACTAGCAATGAACATATGGACATAAATACCATTTATAATTGCTAAAAAAAAATAAGTACTTAGGTGTAAATTTAACAAAAAAGGACTTGCATCCAGAAAACTATCCAATGCTGATGAAAGAAATCAAAGAAGATCTAAATAAATGAAAAGACGTATCATGTTTATGGATTAGAAGACTAAACAATAGTAAAGATGTCAATTCTCCCCAAAACGATATAGAAGGTTAACATACTTCCTATTAAAATCCAAGAAACATTATCTGTAGATTTAGACAGGCTTACTCTAAAATTTATATGAAAAGGAAAAGAAAGTGGAATTGCTAAGAATATTTTGTTAAAGAAGGACAAAGTGGAAGGAATCACTCTTCCAATGTTAAGGCTCACTATATAGGTCCAGTAATCAAGAGAGTGTGGTATTGAAGGAAGGAGACACATAGGTCAATGGAACAGAATAGAGAACAAAGAAATAGATCAACATAAATATATCCAAATGATTTTTGATGCTGCTATAGAAAAAATTCAGTGGAGAAACTGAATTTTCAACAAAAATGGTACTGAAGCAACTGGCATGCATAGGCCAAAAAAAAAAGAAGCTTGACCTAAGTCTCACATGTTACGAAATAAACAAAAAACCTTAAAATCCATCACAGACTTAAATGTGAAAGTAAAACTATAAACTTTTTAGAAAAAAAAATATGAGAAATCATTGAGTCTAGGGCTAAACTAAGAGTCTTAGACAATATCAAAAAGAAAAAAGTGATAAAAGGGATTTCATCAAAATTTAAAACTTTTATTCTGTAAAAGACCCTATTAAGAAGATGAAAAGATAAGTTATAAACTGAAAAAAAAACTTGAAAAACATTTACCAAAGGACTAGTATCTAGAATACATAAAGATTGACCTTAGTCATCAAGAAAAAGCAAATTAAAACTATAAAGCAAGTTACCACTTAAAAAAATCTAATGGCTTAAATTTAAGAGACTGACAAACCATTGCTGATGAGAACGTAAACAGGCATATCTACTTTGGAAAACTGTTTAATAATTCTAACTCTGAGTGCACACATACCCAACTGTCCCACTCACAGGTATATCTCCAACAGATAGGTGTACCAAAAGATAAGAAATAGCTAATGAGGTTGAATCACTTTTCGTATGTTTATTGGCCATTTGTACATTCTCTTCTATGAAATACCTTTTCATGTTTCTTACACATTTTTTATCAGATTGTCTTTTTATTGTTAATGTGTAGGAGTCTAAGTATTCTGGGTACAAGTACAGTGCCCATTATTATGTGATGCAAATATTCTCCTACTCTTGTGGTTTTCATTTTCACTCTCTCAATAGTGTCTTTGATGAAGAGAATTTTACAATTTCAACTCAGTTATAGGTAATGCTTTCTGTGTACCACTTAAGATATCTTTGTTAACTTCAAAGTATGAATACATTACTTTATGTTATCTTCCAGAAGCTTCACTGATTTTTCTGTCACACTTGAATCAACAACTCATCAGGAATTCCTTTAAAAAATAGGTTGTGAGATAGGAGCCAAGGTTTTTTTTTCCCCATATAGATATCCAGTTAACCCAGCAGAATTTACTAAAAAGACCTCTTCCTGTTGCTCTAACATGTCACCTTTATCATAAATCAAGTGTCTGTATATGTTTGAATTTGTTTCTGCACTTTATATTCTATTCTATTGGTTAATTTGTCTGTCTTGACATCAATACTTCAACATCATAATTGCTGCAGTTTTAAAATGAATCCATATCTGGGAGTGTAAATCCTCCAGTTTTGATCTCATTTAAGATAATCTTTATCTTTTCACTTATTTATATCTTCTTTAATTTCTCTCAATAAAAAAATTTCTTTGGTTTTCTGTGTAGAGATAGTGCACATCTCTAACCTGAAGTTACTGGATACATTGTAAATGGTATAATTTTTTAGGTTTTATTTTTTAATTGTTTAAGGCTAGTATATGGAACAACTAATTGTGCTCCTGTGTAAACACAGCTCAAGATAAGATACAGAACATTTCCAACACTCTAGAAAGTTCCATCTTGCTTTTTTGGGGGGTCAGTTTTCCCTGACACACCTCAGAAGCAATTGCTTTCTGATTTCTATCACCACAGAATGGTTTTGCTTGTTCCTGGGCTTTATCTATACAGCATGTATTATTTTGTGTCTAGCTTTTTTTTTTCCTCTTACAATAATATGATATTCATCTATGTTGACTATACCAGTAATTCATTCTTTTTTATTGATGGTATTTCATTTTATGAACATATTATGATATATTCACTCATAAATTTTTGATGGACATTTGGATGATTTCTAATTTGTCAAGCAACTGTGAATATTCTTGTATGAGTCTTTGTGGACAAATGTTTTCATTTCCCTTATTTAAAATACCTAGGAATGAAATCATTGGGTCATAGAGTTAAATATAGATTAACGTTATGAGAAACGGCCAAACAATTATACACCAATTGGTTAACACATGAGGGTTCCAGTTGCTCCACATCTTTGCCAGCATTTTGTAGTAAAACTTCTTTTTTGTTTGCCATTTTGGTTGACATAAAATAGTATCTCATTGTGGTTTCAATTTCTATTTCCCTGATGGCTAATGATGTTGGACATCTTTTCATATACATATATTATCTTCTGTGAGATATCTGGCCAAAGCTTTTGCCCATTCAAAAATTAATTTTTAAAATTGCTTATTTATACTTTTCAATATATGTGTACAAGTCTTTTGTCAGATACATATACTGTGTGTCTTTTAATTAGCAGAATTTTAAAATTTTGCTAAAATTTTTGAAAATTGACTTTGTATCCTGCAATCTTACTAATTTCACTCTTTAGTTCTAAGTTTTTTTTTCTTTCTTTTTTTTCATTGCACTGGTTAAGATTTTCAGAGTAATATTAGAAGCAGTGAGAGTAGATATCCTTGTTTTGTTCCTGATCTTACAGGAAAAGCATCACCATTAAATATAATTTTAGCTATAGAATTTTCATAGATTATTTTTATCTGAATGAGGAAATTTCCTTCTATTTCTAGTTTATTGAAAGTTTCTATTAAAAATAGGTACTAAACTTTGTCAAATTTTTGTACATCTATTGAGATAATCATATAATTTTTCTACTTTTTGTGTTAATTTGGTGAATTATATTGATTTTCTAATATTGAGCCGTGATGGTCATGATGCACTATCTTTTTTATACAGCTGGATTTGATATGCAATGTTTCTTTAGGAACTCTGTTTATGATCATGACGAATATTCACCATCTGGATATCATTTTGGAGGACTTTCTGTTCAAATCATTTACCCATTTTATATTAAGTTGTTTTCTTGAGTTTTGAGAGTTCTTTATATACGGCTTAAGTATCTATAAATTTAAAAGCCTTTCTTCAGCCTAGAGTGCCTTTGCCTCATAACTCTAATTTCAACTTCTCTTACTATTTTGAGATATGGCAGAGAGAAAGAGCATAATAGTGAGGTTGGAGGAAGTATGCAGCCATGAAACATGAGGGCTGTGTTATCTGACACCCTGAGAAAGCTAGGTGACCTTGACTGGTAGAATTCTCTGCTATATCTCCTCACCTTGCGAGCTGTACTTAGCAGAATGCCTGGGGCAATAGGTATAGAGATACCTATTAAATGACAAGCAATAATTTTAAGACATTGATTAAATGGCTTAAAGAACTAAGCTTAGGAGTATTTTGTTTTTTAACCCTAAGACCATTTCTTCAACTTCAGTAATTAGTATAATGAGAACCTGACAGATACATGGCACAAAGCTCCAGGCTACAGACACATAAAATGCAAAACAGAGAAACAGAGGAAGACAATGAGAATCTGATCAAGAATAAAGCTCCAAAATAACAGAACTATCTTATTTGTACCTCACAGGTAAAAAGAGAGAAATCCCTGTCTTTGTAATGATCCTGTCCTTGCATATTTTTTCTAATGCATTCATTATACATCTGCATCATTCTTTTAAGCTAAAGTATAACCGCTCATTTTTCAGTACTTCTTAATCAGTTATTACCTCTAGGATTGGCAACTAAAGTAAGTAATTCCTCAGCAGGCTCAAATCCTCCTAATCATTTCAGATGCTAAGAATTTACTTATGGCATTTTCTTATGAAATTCATGATCATTTCTTTACGAATTCACACATGATCGTGATCATTAAAACTGGAAAGGAATAATTATATTTAAATTGGAAAGAAATAATTATATGGAAAAGAATGCTATTCAAAAGAGAGCCATCAGCCGGGCATAGTGGCTCACACCCGTAATCTTTGCACTTTGGGAAGTCAAGGTGGGAGGATTGCTTGAGCCCAGGAGTTCAACACCAGCCTGGGCAACATAGTGAGGCCCCCATCCCTACAAAAAATACAAAATTAAAATTAAAATAAAATAGAGTCAACCCAGCATAAAAAGAAAAAAATGAAATTTCAGTAAAAGATATCACTAATAGATAGTATTTTAGAGCTGGACCTAGATCAACCAGTACTAACTTCATCTTCTCGTTTTATTAATGAGTACATTGAGATACGTTCTAACATTCTAAGAAGAAAGGATTGTGTCCTACAGGTTAAATCTCTCTATCTCTTGGGCTGAGACTGGACAAAAGTTAATGAATGAATGGCTATGGGAATAAATGAATGAGTGAATACATAAGTATTCTTCTAAATAATGGTCATAAAGCTAGTTAGTGGCAGAGCCAGAACTAAAACTCAGTTCTCCTCCTTTTCTCTTCTGTGGTAACTTCTTGGGTATACTCATAAGTTGTACCTACATTAGCAGTTTAGTTAGTTGTCAGGAGAGCAGCAATCTTACCAAAATCACTGAGTGACCTTAATTGTGGTTTTTTTTCCCCATTATGCTTTAAGACATGCAAACAAAAGAAAAGAATGAAAAGTGCCAAGTGGGATGTCATAAGAAAATTGCACTGTAGCCAGATCACACATAGAAAATGACAGAAAAAGGGTAGGCAGAGATGGCTCTGTGATTTTCTTCTCACTCTCACCTGATCTAAGAGATATAAAAGGTACAAAGTTAGAATGCATTAGCTGTCAAATCAACAATATTCTATTAGAGGCACACACTTCTCTTAACAATGCAGCCATTTTATAACCACAGGCTGACATGGTCCACAACCAAGGGAACAAGAGGTCAAAAGGATCAAGAACAGGATATAATGTGATAATGGGGACGATATACTTACTCTTCCAGGAAGTGCTGCTGGGGTCCTATAATAGAGCCTGGCCGGCATATTCTAATCCAAGCAATTATTTCAGCGTGTGTAAACCTGTAGTGTTTCATTACATAACAGGCTATCAGTGTCCCTGTTCTTCCAAGACCAGCTGTAAGAGAAGGAAACAGACTAAGAAATATAAAGTCTAGCAAATGCTCCCACAAAAACACTGAAATCAAACCTTGCCCAGAAACTGCTCTGCATTCAAGTGTGATGATATTAGCAACAGCTAATAAACATAACTGCTATCATATAAAACTCAATTTTTCTTTAAACAATGAAAAGGGCAAAATGAAGCTGCCATAGATTTGGGGGCAAGAAAGTGATGTGATAAAAAGCAAATGGGTCTGGCAGCAGCATTACTGGCTGGAGTGCAAAAGCCAGAGATGGAAGCAAGAGAGATGAGATGGAAGGCTGGGGCAGGGAAGCAAGGGTGGCTGGGGGGTTGGGATGAGGGTGGAAAGGGATGAGGGTGAGCAACTGCAACAAAGAGGTAAAGCTGAATTAGAAATCCATTAGGACTGGGTCACAGGGAAAGTTATAGGTAAGTGACATTTCTGACCTAGAAAACTGGTACAATGTTGACTTCATCCATGAAAACATTTAGTTAGAAAAAGAAAGAAAAAAAATTGTGTGCATGTGCATGTGTGTGTGTGCATGTGTAAAACAAAACAAAGTAGGGGAACACTGATAGTTCCATTTTTTACATGTTCAAGAATCTTCTGCTTCTGAGGGGACCTTTTGTCAGCTTTCCCTGATCAAACAATAGTCTTCTCTTATCTCCCAGTACTTCGGAGCACACAGCATTTCAGCAAATCTAAAACTACCGTCGTGTAGTATGTAAGTTCCACTAAGAAAGAAAAAATTTAAGCTATGACATGCTATCAATTTTAAGATCCATTCTAATTTCATAAATGTTAAAGTATGAAAAACATATGTCTTTAAATCAGTGTTCCTCAACCTTTTTTACATTATTGTTCCTTCCAAGAGCCTCTTTAGATATTTTATTCCTAATCAGTCCCCAGGAAATTTCACTGTCACAGATAGACTGCATATCTGTTTGCGTAAACTGTGCTTTATACAAAAAAAAAAAAAGTTTTTCATCCCTTCAAAACAACAATTTTGTGTCTACAGACATTTCCTTCCCATTAACCCTTCCTTTTTTTTTTTTGAGACGGAGTTTCTCTGCTGTTGCCCAGGCTGGAGTGCAATGGCACGATCTCGGCTCACCACAACCTCTGCCTCCCAGGTTCAAGGGATTCTCCTGCCTCAGCCTCCCGAGTAGCTGGGATTACAGGCATGCACCACCATGCCCGGCTAATTTTGTGTTTTTAGTAAAGACAGGGTTTCTCCATGTTGGTCAGTCCGGTCTCGAACTCCTGACCTCAGGTGATCTGCCCTCCTCGGCCTCCCAAAGTGCTAGGATTACAAGTGTGAGCCACCACTCCCGTCTAACCCTTCCTTTTTAAGAGGTATTCATACTCTGTTTTATTAGATGAGGTGTGTGTGTGTGTGTTCTGTTTTAATCTGAAGGAACTCTTGCCCCAGATCAAACATCAATGTTCTTTAGAAGAGTAAGGTTTAATTATGGTCTCAGTGGGGCTCTCCCTTTACAATTAAGATTTCTGAGTAATTTGCCTTCTATTTCACCCAGTGCCTATCGTTGTTAATTCCCTACATGCCTGGCAAGACTACAGGCAACCGTATAGATAAAACACAGGTGACATCCTCGAACAGAAGCCAGAGCCCAGTGAGTTTCCAGAGTTCTTCCTTCAGGTCACCAATTTGGGTGTCTATCTGGAGAGAAAAGGGCCTTCCTTATGGAGACAACACTCTCTCTCATTGCTCCCCACTGTGCAAAGACCTGCATGGCTCCCTCAACTTAGGCTCCAGTTCACACTCACAACCAAAAAGGAGGTGCAGGAAATTTTCCAATTTCTCTGAAACTAAAGCAGCTTCCCCCTTTTAAAAAAGAGTCTATAATTTTGATCTATAAAAAGAACGTACTTAGCACTCAATAGTTAGGAGCTCTTACCACAACTGAACAGAATAGGAACATTTCACTAAGTTTCTATAAAAACTTTAACAAAATTTTTTAAGCATTTGTAATTAAAGGGCTCCCTGGCACAGCATGACAAGATGTTGAAAAATGTTCTATTTATACCAAGTCAAACACCAATTGCTTTATAGTTCCAGGCATTTTCTAAAAGCCCTATAGAACATCAATAATCACATACTGGAATATCACAATGTTGCTGTATTTTAGATTATTATTTGTGGTAGAGAATTTCAAGAATTCATAGCCATCTCTTTTATCAACCACAAAGTGAAATGCAGATATTGAAATGTAATCCCCAGCAAATTGGTTTCGAGTTTATCTCTGTATAAAATACTTTATGGTGAGGCGTGACATATCCATTCCTTTTCAGTAGCCACCAAAGTTCATTGGACATAGGACAAGATTCTTTCTCCCTCCTTCTTTTAGTTCAATTAAAAGACTGAGTGCTGCTTGAATTCCCAGAAAATTAAGCTAACTTAATTAGGGCAGATGTCAAAATAATTAACAAGCCTATAGTAGATAAGTATGCTGTGAAAAGCAATACAGCTGTAATTAAACCGAAGGTGTAATCCTTATAAAAGAAACCTGTATGTGTGTGCAAGTGGAAGAAAATGAAATAACACTCTCAAAAAGACATCACCACATGTAAATGTGACCATGCTATACAAGAACTGACTACAATGCTAAAGGTTCTGATTTAATATAAAAACATCTACAATACAGACCGGGCACAGTGGCTCACACCTGCAATCCCAGCACTTTGGGAGGCTGAGGCAGGTGGATCACCTGAGGTCAGGAGTTCGAGACCAGCCTGGCCAACATGGAAAAACCCCATCTCCACTAAAAATATAAAAAATTAGCCAAGAATGGTGGCGGGCACCTGTAATCCCAGATACTTGGGAGGCTGAGGCAGGAGAATTGGTTGAACCCGGGAGGCAGAGGCTGCAGTGAGCCGAGATCGTGCCATTGCACTCCAGCCTGGGTGACAGAGCGAGACTCTTTGTCTCAAAAAAAAAAAAAAAAAAAGAAAGAAAGAAATATGCAATATAAAATAAATACATATATTTTTAAAAGGTAAACATTCACAGGTCAACGATATAGAGAAAATATCTGTAATAAGAATGTTTAACACCAGAGTTTTCTTTGCACAAGGTCTCTCAGGTGAGAAATACTATCAAGAAACACACTGAGTTTTCATGAAAGCTTTGCAGTTCTTCTCCTTTGAATCTGTCAATCCAAGATACGGATGGCTAATCCACAGATAAACTCTATGACGTAGTAATAATAAAACTACTTGAACTAGGAAATAAGGCCAAATTAATATCAGGAAAAAAGACAATTTTTATGGCACAAAACTAAACTTTGAAAGAGAAGACAGGATTATCTCCTGCTAAACGTTGATATAAACGTTCCCATTAGCTCTCAAGTTCTACTGCTATTTAAAATACATGACATGTGGGCTTTTTCTTGGACCTGGGCAATACTGAACAAAATGCAATGGAAAAGCAAACAGGGTGCAAATGAATCACATAGGGACAAGCCAACACACTGGCACCCCACTGTGGCCTGAAAGCAGCACCCACAAATAAGCCAGCAAGTGACACCTTCCTAACAGACTCCAGACAGAGACAAGATATCCCACAAAGCCAGGGCCCATCCTGCTAGCTAATGGGGAGGGTGGGGAGGGAGAGCTCTGTCCACCCAGGAAGAGGGAGCCTGGCACGGGGAGCCCTCCTCCAAACCCGGGCCACGTGCTGCTCACTTCCATCTCTCTGGGTCTCTGGGAAACCGCAGCTTCCCATTTCTGCTCACATGTTCACAAAGTACCTCCACCTACTCAAATCTTAAACATAGAAACAAGGGCCTACAAAACGGCATTTTAATTTCTGTCAGAACCAAAGCCATACTCGTCTGAATAAGTCAGTTACAGCAGCACTAGGCACATGAAAAGAACAGCACCCTCCCCAACACCTACTAGATGATTAGCATAAAATGAGAGGGAAACCGGGTCTAGACCCAAAACCACGAGCACAGCACCACCCAGCGACACTAGGAGGAGCTGCGCGTGAGGAACTCGAGGCTCCAGCCCAGGGCAGCCCTAGTGATTTCTCCTCGCTGAAATCAAAGACCCAGCAAAATATCTGGAATATTTCCAGTATTATCCATACTGAAAGATCTGGAATGGAATGGATTTTGAGCCTCCTCGAAGTCTAACAACCAAGCTTAGAGCAAATGGCATGTCATATTTTCTGAGTAGCTGACATGGGGTTGCCAGATAAAATACAGAATGCATGTTCCCTGCAATATTTGGGACCTACTTATACTTCTTGTTTTAAGAGTATTCATTGTTTATCTAACATTCAAATTTAATTAGGCAGCCTATATTTTTACTTGCGAAATCTGGCAATCCTAAACCTTCTATACTCTGAACAATTCCTGCTCCAAAGTATCCACCCCCAGAGATGAGAGATTTGCAAAACCAACTCTTTAAGTTCATTCCAAGAGGCAGCATCACATCGGCAGCATTGTAAGCTAGCCGATTGCCCCTAGCAACAGGCATGGAAGACACTCTGCTCCATGAAGCCAAAGACTAGCAGGGGAGGGAAAAGCAGAGACTGGAATGGGGGTCCAGATAACTGGGTCATAAAACAGAACCACGACAGTGCAAGAGGATGGAGAAGAGATGAGCAATTCTGAAAAAAAAACAAAAGAGAGAGGAAAACTAACAACCCTTGTCACTTGAGAATTTTACCTGTTTAAAGGTGTTCCTGCAGCCTAAAGACACTGCTACTGTATTTCCTCTCATTGTGGCACATGGGCCTGGAAAGGTAAGGTCTGAAAAACTGGCATATCAAGACAGCCACACCACCACCAATTGTCCACACCCAAGCAATCGTTTCTTTAAGAAGGGGTTACTAAAATGAGTTTGTGTCCCAGTTGTCTGAAATTTAAAACCTCATTGTTCTCTAAGACACTAAATAGGTTTTGTTTTATGTTATTTGCTCTTCCTTGGCCCGCCCCTTCAATAAGCACGGAGGCCTTGCACACACCTTTGCAGTGAACGGCGATGGCCCCTTCGGTGTTCTCACAGATGTTCAGGAACCTTCGCACGATGTTGTCACTGGGTGTGCTGCCATCTATGAAGAAGAGGTCATAGTGCTCGAAGCCAGCGTCTGTGAAGCGCTTTGCCTCATAAATCTTTTTGTTTAGCCTCACAACTGCAGTCACATTATGCTTTTTGAAATAAGGAAAGTAGGCTTCAGGGGCGTGAAGAGGATAACCTAAAGGAAGAAAGGAACAGTAAGCAAAAGGCATGCATTTCATCTTCCATAACCCAGAAATACAAAACTCTCAACAATGAAGTGTATAAATCTCAACAAAGCTTGGGAGGAAAGTGTGTTGTGTGAGAGAAAAGGTCACGGCAAGCTCCTAAAAGCATCAATCTGCATAACTGTAAGCACCATAGGAGGTTAAAAAGAAAACTTCCGTAAGTACTGGAAATACATCATTAAAGTTCAAAATCTCAACCTCTAGATTGCTTCCCACTCCGAAAACAAAAGCATTCTTGAAGTAATCAAATGTGCATAACAGACCTAGAATGGTTCTTGGTGACTTTATTCTCCCTTGAGCTTTATTCTCCACTTGACAAATAGTTTTCAACTACAGCTAAAGCTTTTTTGCCATATGTATAGTTTTAATTTGTAGTCAATGCTCCCCAAAAGCAATTATTATTAAGCACCTACTATGTACAAGTCACAATTGTGTATCATTTGAAATTCTCAAAACCATCTCTTAAGAATGGCTAACTCCATTTAACAGATTAAGAAACTAAAAGAGGGGGTGTTGGGGAGATATTGGTCAAAGAAAACAAAATTTCAGTTAGAAAGGAGTATGTCCCAGAGATCTACTGTACAACATGGTGACTATAATAACAAGGTATTATATACTTTAAAGTCATGTAGAAAGTAAAATTTAAGTCTTCTCACCATGAAAAATGATAAATATGTGAATACTTAAGTAAGACTTGACTTAACCATTCTACAATGTATACATATTTCAAAACTTGTTGTACACCATAAATATATAATTTTTATTTATCAATTAAAATATAATTTTTTTTAGTTAAAGATTAAAAGAATAACTTTTGTGGACACTTCCTTTTTTTGAGGGAGGAAGATGCTCCACCTTTAAACCCCCTTTGATTTTTGAGCGGCTCCACCAGCATGTGAGTATTCCTGGGAGCTACACAGTCAGCTGGGTTACAGACCTCGCCTTAGCTCATCAGCCAAGGCGACCACTGGGGGCTTTGGCCATTGCAGGCCTTGCAATGGCAGCTCCAAAAGTTCAGGGGACTAAGTTCCTAGCACACTGATGGCCACATCTGTAACCCATTCAGGATTCACTGATCCCTAACATACCAGCTGAATGAAATTATCTCAGTTGGAACCCATTCATAATGGTAGGTTCCAGGGGTGGCGGCAGCCAGCAAAGTGAACCAGACTGTTTCTTCGCTGTGTGCTTGGCTGTATTTCCTGCTGCCTTGGATCCCTGTTATGCTAGTCAGCTCTCAGCTCCAAGCCAACTCTTATGCTCTGTGACACTGGGGCTGGAGTCCACATACGTCCTACATTTCCCAGACTACCTTTCTATCTGGCTTCCTATTGGTTGTAAAAATGGGAGGCACTAAAGCACAACCTGAGAAGGAGGAAGGGAATTCTTCCTGTCCTCCTGGCAGCATCACTTCAGCAGCAGAAAACAGGAGCAGCCAGAGCTCCCAGCTTACTTTGGCTCTCATGCCACCATCCTGCTGCACTCATCTCTGAGGCTGGAGCCTTCATGGTCTCCACTCCTCAACCCCCAAATCCAAACACCAGCTGTGTGGCATTCCCTTCAGAGGTCAGAGCACCAGCCTTCTGGCTCCTCCTCAGAGCTCCCAGGTTCTGCTACCTCCACTTTTGTCCCTTTTGTCCCCCCAGCCTTAAAGGTACTAGCTGTTTTTTCCAACATATTCTGGTTTCTTCAGTGTTGCCTTTTTACTTTTTAGTCTTCTTTGAAATAAACTCCTTGTATTAAATTCTTTATGTTTGAAATGCCTAGTGTGGTTCCCATTTTCCCACTTGGGTCCTGTTCATCTTTTAAGCCTAGTTCTCCAGCCTTCTCTTAAAGTCTATGAGCTACCCAACATATTCCAAAAACTGCCTTTTACCAGAGTTGGACAGCCATAACTGGTACACTTGGCCAGGTCACACAAAGGATGAAGACAGAATTGGAAGGCAGGCCCAATTAATCCACAGCTCAGATATGTGATTTTCACAGCCATGTTGCTTTTGAGCAAACAGGTAAAACAGAGCTTATTTAAAATCTCCTGTGTAGAAACAGTAACTTATACAAACATGGAGAAAACATGCTTTTCTAACTGCAAAAATCACGTCTGTTTTCCTAGTTGGTTTACTTGCTCAAATTATTTCCCTACAACAGATTTATAGCCTAAAGCAAAAAAAGAACTGTAGTTGGCATTAAGAAATAACAGTTTTTCTATCATGTGAGGAATGGGGAAGCCTGCCCTGGGTGTGGCGGGCTGGTGAGAGCTTCTGCCTCTGGGTTGCTAGCATGCCTGGGACCTCCATGACAGCACCTGTCACACATTGTGTTAGCAATTGGTTCGGTGCCTATCCCCTTCCTCCCTGCAACCCTGCAAGAATCTCTCTTTTCATATATGAATTTCCATCATGAGTAAACGGCAGCATAGCTAATATGCCTAAATAGACTGTTAAGAGAAACGATGTATGTATCTTTTGAGAAGAAAACACTGGACAGAAATTGTCCAAATATGGCAACAGGGCACTGAAATAACAGTAACAACAATAATTGCACCTAACGTTTATCAAGCACTTACTATATGCTAGCCACTATGCTAAGTGCTTTATGTGGATTATCTCATTAAAACCTGCAATTACTCAATTTCTGGTGCCTGGAAAAGCTGGCCCATACACATACAGCTAGTAAGAGGTAGAGCCAGTATTTCAATCCTGGCAGTCAGATTTCAACACCCATGCTGGGGCTAATTTCAAGTAAGATTCAACTTGATTCTATCTGTTAAGACTCCAAATAAGAGGACATGATATGAACATGAGCGGTTAGAATTGGTGAGTAGGTTTTATAAAAATCCTTAAAACTGTTTATAATAAATTATAACAAACAATGGAAATGTCCTATGACCTGTGAACAACTGTTTGTGGCTTTTACGGATGTACGTGGGTGCTTTTTGCGAGAGACTGGCTTTAGCAATGTGTATAATGTGCAGACCCAGAGCTGATGGAGCCTTCATCCGACCCTTACTCCATCTGGCCACAAGATGGTGCGCTGGCATCACTGAATCACAACAAAGTCCTGGAGTTGAGCTGACCAAACACATGAACAGGGTATCAGAGTCAAAAGAGATTTTTTTATTCATCTCTTCCCAGGCCCTCATCTTAATGTTCGAAAACTGAAGAACAGCAGAATCAAATGACTAGTTCACTCAGTCATTATTAAGTAAAAACTGCAAACTGAGCAAGCAAATGTAGAAAGACATAAAATCTGTTGATTAGGCCAGCTAATGATAAAAATGTAACCATAATACCTGCTATCTAATAAACGCCTATTATGTGTGCCCTATACTCTGCAAGGCACTTCATATGACATCTCTAATCCTCACTAGGTGCCTGCAGTGAGCATCATATTTCTCCCACTGTGATATACAGGAAAACTGATGCTCAGAGAAGCTGTGGAACTCACTGAAGTTCACGCAGCCAAAAAGGAATGGAGCCAGGCTTCAACCTGCCCAGGCTCTTTACTAAACGGGACACCGGGCTTCTCTCATTAAAGGAGCCAGCTGATGCCTCAAATGGTCGGGATTCTCAGTCTGAAGCTATCTTTCTCTCTCTCTCTCTCTCTGTGTGTGTGTGTGTGTGTGTGTGTGTGTGTGTGTGTGTGTTTAAATAGAAGTGAGAATGACAGTGACACTTAAGAGACATTTTCACAGAAAATCTGAAATCCAAAATATCTGTTTCATTCTGCTGTTATCCATCATTTATCAATTCAAAAATGTTTAACAAAAAAAAAAAATAGGGTTCTTCTCTTCCCCACTGTCAAAACAATGTGAATCAAAATGGCTAAAAGAAACTCCTAGTGTTCCCTGTTGACACAAACACACACTTAAGGCTCTTATAATACATTCTGCCCAGATCCCAAGATTTTAGAGCTTCCTTTAGCTACTTCCTAGCAACAGCTATTTGATCACTTCTTTAAAAACCTCAGCTTTTCTAACGAGCCTCTAAAATGACTTTCAGCCTCCTCAGAAAAACACAGGTTTCTCAATTCAAAAAAAAAAAAAAAGATTACCAAGATGTCACTGTAATTGGATCAGGTTTATTAACTCCATCACAAAATTATTTTCTCAACTTCAAAAAGCATTTACAAAGTTAAAGTCCTTTACAAAAAAATACAGTGAAGCTTCTAGTGAGTATTAGATCTTAAAATGGAAATTCCAGTAAAATAGCAATATTTTACCAATAGCAGCCTTAAATGAAATTGTTCTAGGCATCATAAAAGCTGACAAAGGTGAGATAAATGTACTTTCAGATTTTTTTATGTCAATATGAGAGGGGACAATATATGCACAGAATAAAATATGCACATACAGCGATATCTTAAAGTGATTATTTCTTGATTATATAATGTTTTTAAAGAGTTTTACTCTTTATAGTGCTTAAATTTTCTAGAGTGAGCATGTACATCCTCTATAATAAAATTTAAAACAACACAAAATTCAGAATTAAACAGACCAATGTTTGAATCCACACGCCAACAATTACTGGCCTATGAACCTGGACAAGTTAGGTAATTCCTGTAAGCCTCCAGCTTCTCTTCCATAAAATAAATACCACCTGCACCCTTCCTGGCAGGTAAGCGAATGGTGGCTATAATTTTTCCCTATATTAAATATAGGACCAAAAAATGTTTTAAATATTTTTGACACAACTTATTATACAAAATATGCATATCCTTTTATCTAGTGATTCTATTTCTAACAATTTAGAGAAGAAACTACAGCTGCAAAAAGAGGTATGAACAGCTATGCCAACCAAGCAGGTTTTAAAAAGTGAAAAACTGTTCATCTGGTTAAATAGATGAAATTAAAAAGAAAAAAAAGAATAAGAATAAGAGAAAAACAACTTAGATCTCATTCAAAAATAAATTAACAGGCTGGGCTCAGTGGCTTAAATCTGTAATCCTAGTGCTTTGGGAGGCAGGAGGATCGCATGAGCCCAGCAGTTCAAGACCAGCCCCGGCAACATAGAGACCTCATCTCTACTAAATATTAAAAAAAAAAAAAAAAAAATCAGCCAGGTGTGGTGGGACGTGCCTTGTAGTCCCAGCTACTTGGGAGGCTGAAGCAGGAAGATCGTTTGAGGACCGGAGTTCAAGGTTGCAATGAGCTATGATCACACCACTGCACTCTAGCTTGGGCAACAAAGCAAGAGCCTGTCTCTAAATAAACAAAAGCAAGAACCAAAAATAAATTAACACAATATGGCACAGTCATATGGTAGAATAAAATGCAATGCAGTCATGGAAAATGATTACATGGATCTTCATTTACTGCTATAGAAAGAAGTCGTGATATGTTAAGTGAAGAAACTTGGCTGTAAGATAGTAACTATGTTATGATCCCACTTTTGTTAAAAAAAAAAATTTTCAAAATGCATGTATCTATAGAATATACAATGTCTATATATATAAAAACATTTTAAATGGCTTTTACAATTATAATCTCTCAATTTCTCATTAAGAAAACGTAGTCAAACACATGAATCACAAATGGTGAAAGTCTTTCGACTTTGCCAAATACCCAACAACAAAACTACTACTGAAACAATATCCTACTACCATTTCCTGGGCCTGAGTCAGATAATTTTTGCACAGAAAGCAGGTTTAATCAGTCTTATCTTGAAAGGCCTATTGTCAGAAAGCAGTTTCCTCGGGTTCTCAGCATGTAATTCCTAACAACCCAAAATGACAGAGGTTAATTATTGAATGTCCAGACCAAAAAATATTATTCAGCAAGCTTATAAGTGAGAAGATCAAATTCTGGCTTCACCGTAGAAGTATCCTGTTTGTGAGCTTAACTCTCTAGACCTGGATTGCCCATCCGCACAGTAAAATCATGATTCAAGCAGAGTTCCCTATTAAATATGTCATAAGTATGAAATGATAAGCATATTTATGAAAGCCCAAATTATAAAACTAAAATGCATGAATAACAATATACAATGAAACTAGATTCTAGAATATGATGATAAAAGAAAAATAATTTTTTTTTTTTTTTTTTTTTTTAAAAGAGACAGGGTTTTGCTACGTTGCCGAAGCTGGTCTTTAACTCCTGGCCTTAAGCGATCCTCCCACCTCAGCCTTCCAAAGTGCTGGGATTGCAGGCACATGCCACCATGCCCAGCTGAAGAATAAATCTAGTCCAGAGGTTTCAAGTTAGGTTCCCTCAGAACACTGGTATTCAACCTCTATGATCAGACAGAAAAAAAAAGAGGCAGGGGGAGCTATTCTGTTCATGGATATTTTTTCGATTTTATGTACTTCTCTTGTAAATTATTCTTGAACCTCTGTTGTCTACCATTACTTGTTTTCTAGGGAATGTTAGTAGATAGAAAAAAATAGTTAAGTACAAAATAAGTATTAAAGGGAAAACTTGCATAGCTGATCATGTTTCATTCAAAAGGTTTATTTTTAGTTTTTTTTTTTTCCTAAATATGTATGCCCATGGCAATAAATTATGCTGCAAGTAAGTAGTTTAACCACTGTCAGCTAGAAAATTGTACCTAGTTGTCACAATGGAACTAAGTGTATCACTGTAGTGGCAATGTTTAGGAGCCCTCCTCTGGTTTGGAGTACCAGTTCTGCCTATTACTTTGTGACCTTGGGCAAATTCCCTACTAATAAGGCTCAATTTACTCCTCCCTAAAATGCAGATAACAATATCTATATCTCATAGAGTTGTGTTGAGTGTTAAAAGAGATAATGCTGTGATCTGTGTAACTAGCACCTAAGTATTCAGTAAATGACAGATTGTCTTCATCATCATTATTCAACATGGTGTTATCCAAAGAACACCTTGATGTGTAGCACTCTACCAACAAATAAATCTGAGAACCACTGAAAGAATACAGCAATCTGCTTATGAGTTTGACCAGTTTGTTTCTCAGATTCTTCTCTAATAATTGGGGGTCAGGTAACGTGAACATCCTATTTACGGCAAGCTAAAAATTTGTTAAGTTCTAAAACAGTGGTTATAGCTCCACCTACTGGAAATACAATATTTAACACACACACTAGTTATTACTGTTCAATTTTTTAAATTATGAATAAATGTTCTTTGGAGAATATTACCAAAGAAAATAATTACCTGAGGAAGTTAAGAAACTTAGAAAGATAAATCAAAATGAATGTTTGGATGGTAAAGGAAAAAAAAACCTACCATTCTCAATTTTGCTTTTAGGATGTGGTCCACTAAATGCTAAAAATTTTCCTGGAACAATCCAGTTGAAGTCACCATTTTCAACTCGCTGGCAGAATTTTGTAAGAAAAGAGAAGAAAAATATTTTATAATTCTTATACAATTTAGGAAACCCTTACAAATAAAACTGCTTTTCACTCTTAGTACTAATTAGACATACATGTAGACAAATATAGCTTAAAATAAAAACATGCACCTGATTCTCAAAATGCTATTTAGGAATTCAATCCGCTTTAGAAAAACTTGTGTCTAGACTGTATGAAATGTTTAGAAACTTTTATTTATGGCAGAGGTATTTTGCATAAAATGTTTGTTTCCTGGCCACTCTGCAAAGAAATGAAATGGAAACAAACATTGCTTGTCCTGGCAATAAATAAGAGAAAATGGGAAATATGAAAACTTTCCATGAATGTAATAAACATATTTTAAACAATGAAAAAACATCTGTAAATATCAAGCTCATGATGAATACACTTCCAATTTTTTTTCTCTTTTTATAGGGCTGTTATCTCTTGTCAATGCCGATTTTTAGAGGGGGAAAGGGCAAAAGGCAGGAGCGAGTGATATTGGCGCATCCATTCCACAAACCAGAGTCAGCCAAGCTGTACGCTGGGGGATAACAAGATTCAGGCAAGTGACATACATAGAGTCAGGTGCTCCTCCACTCCAGCTAATGAGACGTCTTGTAGGAAAGCCAACTGAACACAGCTGATCTTCCGACTGAATTTTCATGTGAAATCTCTTTTTAAAATGTTGAATTTTCAAATTAAGTTTTTAACTCCTATGAAACCAAATAAAACATGCCCGTTGGCTGACTATGAGCACCAGTTATCAGCCTCTAGTCTAAACACGCTAAGAGATCCTCAGAAAAGGCTTAAAAAGACCAAGAAAGTAGCCAAGCACCTTCCCATGGCTCCATCATCTCCCCCATTTTCTTCCCTTCTCCATGGGCCTCCGAACCATGGGACACTGGCGCACGAGTAAGGTTACCCCAAATTTTGCAGTCATTAGGAGGCATTTGTGCAATGTATCACAAAATATATGTATCACCTCTTCACTTACGCTGTCTTTACCACCACCACCCCCTCCCCACCTACCCCTACCCTTGCCCTCCTTGTCTCCATCCTCTGGGCAGGGAAGCAATGTTGTTCTCTTCACTGGGCCATCCATTACCATCCATATAAAAAGCTTTCTCCCCCCATTATATGGCAAGGACCTCAACAGTAGAAAACTGACCCAAATATAGACTCTCTACTCTACCATAAGAACACAATAAATATTTGTTAAACAAATTGGAATATGGCCATAAAAAAAAACTGGAGCCATTACTTTAATTACTTATATTACCCATTATCATTTCCATGAAAATCAAAACTTGGCTACAAAATATAATTGTCATTTTTTAAATGCAGATGTTTTTTCCCAGTTATAAAAAGTTATATGTGAAACTGTGCATACCATTTTATAAATCTCTGAACTGCATTTAATCTAGTTGTAATAAACATAATATCTCCAGCTGGGCATGGTGGCTCATGCCTGTAATCCCAGCACTTTGGGAGGCTGATGCAGGTGAATCACCTGAGCTCAGGAGTTCAAGACCACCCAGGGCAACATGGTGAAACCCCGTCTCTACTAAAAATACAAAAAAATTAACCAGGTGCAGTGGTGTGCACCTGTAGTCCCAGCTACTTGGGAGGCTGAGGCAGGAGAATTGCTTGAGCCCCAGAGATGAAGTTTGCAGTGAGCTGAGTTTGCACCATTGCACTCCAGCTTGGGCCACAGAGTGAGACTCCATCTCAAAGGGAAAAAAAAAAATCTCCAAAATGCCCTAAGTAAAATCTAAGAAACCCTGAGTGTTATGAATGCACATGTGAAATTAAACCTCAAGCATAGCTTCTATTTATAACAACTTAAATAAAGAATCTAACTATGGCAATTAAAATTTGCTGGTTTAAATAAAAGTCTCAAATTAATTATCCAATATCTCTCAAGTAATTATTAAGCTTAAAACAGTATTTGAAAATCCAAGAATAAAGGTATGCACTAATCATCAAGAGACTAAAACCAATTCTTTATGAACAATAAAAGAAAACAGGTTTCTACGGTCACTATTTCTGTATCCTTGACCACCAACCAAGTAGGTTAGATAAATATGCTCTGCAATATCTGCTTATTTGGATTACAGAAATCCATTTGGTTAAATAGCAACCTTTTATAATTAATCATATGGAGAGAGGCAAGGGGCTCCCTAAGATACATTCATTCACAGAACCAAAAGAATATGTTTACAAATCCTCCTACCCAAAAAGATAAATAGTAGATAATATTGGGTTATATTCAGCAGCTAGGATAAGGTTGATGGAATAAACAAAAAGATTTAGGTCTTAGACCTAAATCTGAGAAAAAAATTAATAAGGAAGTTACAGTTTTAACTGACCTAATATAATATACGCTTACTTTGGTAGTCTTCCAAAGTTAATATTTGTGCCTTTATTCATAGTGAATTACACAAATGTCAATGTTTATCAATAATAAAATACTTTATATGACACAAGTTGGTTTTTCTAATTAAACACACACGCACACTTCAAAGAACTCTAGATCAGACAGGAACTTAAGGTACTTTCCAACCCTACCACATTTTGTAAACAAATATCTAAGCAAGGATGAGGCAAGAGTATGATATCACCACTTCTGATCTAAAGCCTACTACCTACCAAATACTATGCAAAAAAACTATAGATGTTCTTCACTGTAAGAAAAGTCCAAAATAAAAAAATCTGAATTCCTGAAAGTGATACATTTAGGTGTTGTTATTCACTGTGCTATAGGATTCTCCAATCTACAAAAGATTCACAGCTTTCTTTTGAATAACTCACTCTCCTGGTGCACTCAAAATATAATTTGACTAAAAAACATGAATTTTTACAATTCCTTTTTTTTGTTTTTGGAGATGGAGTTGCACTCTGTTGCCCAGGCTGGAGTGCAATGGTGCAATCTCAGCTCACTGCAACCTCTGCCTCCGGGTTCAAGCGATTCTCCTGCTTTAGCCTCCCAAGTAGTTGGGATTACAGGCACACACCACCAGGCCTGACTAATTTTTTTGTATTTTTAGTAGAGACCGGGTTTCACCATGTTGGCCAGGCTGGTCTTGAACTCCTGACCTCATGATCCACCCACCTCAGCCTCCCAAAGTGCTGGGATTACAGGCATGAGCCACTGCACCCGGCCAATTTTTATGATTTCTAAGAAATGCATCTGTGACTCTATAGAAACAGTCACAAATACATTTTTCAGTCCAAACACTGAAAACTATTTGACCTTTTTACTACTGTAATAAACCTACAATAAGATAGAAAAGATAGTCTTTGAGGTTGACGATTACAAGACTGATTTCCTTTATCAACAGATGTGTTGTCTAGGAAAACATGCAGAAACAGTTTTGAAGCGCAATTCAACATTCATTTAGACATTTGCTGAGCCTTTATTATATATCAAGGACTGTAACTTGGTGTCGAACATAAAATAATAAAAAGTATTCTCTATGCTTTTACGGAGTCCAAAGGCAAGTGGGAATGATAAATAACAGTAACAAAAGTGGCAGCAAATATGTGGATACCACTGACTGTGTAAAGCACTAGTATATTCTATACAACTTACTTCTCATAACAACTCTGTGAGGTAGGTGTTATTTTCATCTTCGTTTTATCCATTAGAGTAAAAGTCACATTACACTTTGAACATGCAATACTAAAAGTACGTAAGAGGAATGACAGTGGCACAAAGACTATTTTGAAATTTAATAAGGTAGAACCACAATGGCATTTTAAAATTCATTTAAAAAGTGCCTTCTTTATATTTTCCTAACTTCTAAAACAACAAAACAGTGTTGACAGTATAGTTGTATTACATAAACGCAAATATGCTGTAAGGACAGGCACTTTATGAGCTTAAAGCAAAGTAAATATTTGAATTATTTGGTTTAAGTTGACATGCCATCTGGCTTTAAATAATAATCAAACTCTAGATTATTAATTTAGACTTGCTTTTGAGGGAGACAGTGCGGTGGAGGGAAAGAGGAGTGTCCCATGCGGATGACTGCTTCACCTCTGCTAGCATCAGCTACAGCAGGGAGACAGTAGGGTTGGCAAACATGTAGAGGCCCATTCCAAAAGTCCAGATCAGTGAACACCTCTGCTGGTACAACAGCAGGGTGCAAAAATCCAGTGCACATTTGCAGATGCCACTCCAATGTTCAAGACGCAAAGATGATTTGGAGTCAGCAGCACATACATAGTTGTTGAAACTTGGAACTGGATGCACTCAATCATACAAAGTGTGTATAAACAGAAATCATGAGGTCCTAGAGAGCCCCAGAAAATCAGGGTGGGCAAAGGAAGAGAAAGGACTTGAGAGGGAGGCTGAGAAAGATGGCTAGCCATGGAGGGAGGAGAAATCCAAAAGACAGCACATTATAAATCAGGGAAGGAATGCGAATTAGAGAGCGACCACAGAATAAACCAAGTAGGAAGAAGAACAAGCATAGCCACTTGGTTTTACGAACCCTTGAGTTAGCAGGAACAGTTTCAGTAGAGGCCAGACCATAATTAGTTAGAGTCGAGACTGCTCTCTTAAGAAGTTTGGAGATAAAAGAAGGAAAAGATACCAAACAATCATTCAAGAGGAAGAAAAAAAGCCATGGGGAATTATTTAGGTTAGGGTAAGTCTCAAAACATTTTATAGACTTAACCAACGTGATCTTTGAACCAGCAATGGGTGTAACAGATACGGAAACACTGGGTCCCCTCACTTTTGCAGTTGCGGTGGCCAGGAAGTAATTTTGCTTCCTTAAGCTTGAGGCTTTAGCGTGGTGTAATGAACACTACCAGACGGCTCCAGGAGAATGCTTCTTCTAACAGTTCTTCCAATATTCAAATCGCCACGGGAGGCGTACTTCCATAACTGCTCCAGGTGGTGAGCACATGCCCATATACTTGCATTCTGGGGACTGCTGGACCCCAGTCCTATGGCAGTCCCATATTTCCAGTTCCATAATCCACCAACATGTAAAGAAGGCAGATCAAGCAGCAGCCAGATTACATTTTAGTTTGCTGTACAAATTCTAATCCAAACAAAGTCTTGAAGCATCATAACTTCAGTGTTCAACAACATTGACTCCTGCTGTTGACCCGATGTGACTTGTTGAGAGACAGGAGGCATAACAAACTTTACTGTTTCTCAAGGTAGGTGCTAGAGAGCAACTGTTAGGACTCCACACCACCTGGTCAATCTGAAAATTTACTTATGCAGTGAAGGGTGACAGAGTCAACCTGGAGATAGGTCCCCAGTCACATATTAAACTAAGTTGATGTTCCATACAGAACTGGTCTTAGATTAAAATATCTAGCAATCTGTGTTGTAAATAACTGACTTAGAAACAAAAAAAAAAAAACCTCACTCTTGCAGCATAGATTGGCTGCGGATAACAGAAACATCATTTGAAGAAGTTGTCTACCATGGTAAATTTTTCCCTTGGAATATTACTACAAAATCAGAATGGATTCTTAATCAACATGTTTTAGGCACTTTCCACTGAAAACAGATCATATAAAATATCTTGAAATGTGCTATACTCCTGTTTTTAGTATTATTCCCACATTTATTCATTAGTTCTTTCATTCCACAAATAATGACTGCCCACTAGGAGTGTACTGTGCTACTAGGTTACTTATTCAAACAAAGAATAATAAGACACAGTTCCTGCCCAAAAGTACCCGCAGATACAGGAAAGACACAGATGTGTAAACAGAGTACCACACAAGGCTACATGAGAAGAGCTTCCATGGGGTTGAGAAGGACTTAATAGTCAGCCATGTAAATACAGTGGACCAGAAAGAAGAGTTGACGGGCAGGAGGAGGCAGCAAGAGCATGTGCAAAAGCTCAGAAGCCGCCACCTGGTAAGCTGCGTGGATTTGGGTATGGGGAGAGAGTGGAAAAGGACAAGGGTGGAGAGGAAGGACAAGTCCACGTCAAGAAGGGCCTTCTGTGCTATAGTAAGGAGTCTGCATTTCCTCCACACCTTTAGTCAGCGTGGAGCCCATGAAGGGGAATGATATAATCAGACTTAATTTTTAAAACCTACACCCTGATAGTAATGTGAAGTCTTGATAGAAGAGGCCCAAGATCCAAGAAAGACCCAATCCCAGGCATCCAGAATGAACTCATGCTTTTTCACAAACAGTTCCCAGATGGGCTACATCGTAATGTGGCTAAAATAATGTGAAATCACTTTCTAGAATAGAAATGGTCTTTCCCCAAAAGAGCACCCTTTAGGTAAAGATAGCAATAATGATAACCCGTGAATTGCTTGAATGTCTCAGGAACAAAATAGTCCACATTTCAGCCTGTCATGGATCAGTGAGAAATTTTGTATCACAACTAAATTGATAAGCATAAAAATGGAGGCTTGGGGCAAGACTCAAATATGGCAACTGCTGCAGAATGAGGCACAAGAATACATGGATTCTATGGTACCAGGTGACAAGAGCAAAGGCTTTAACCTTACACATGGAGAGATGATATTACTGGTAGCCTCCGAAAAAAACAAAAAAAGAAAAAGAAACATTGGGCCTAGCAAATATATGGAGCAAACACGAGGCATTTAATATCTGTTCAACAGATGAACTGAAAAGCTATGAGAATGAGGCCATAAGGAGCATGGTGTGGCTACTTGACTCTCAAATAAGAAATGTTCATCTGCACACCATTATTTCTGTAAAACAAAGCTTCCTAGCCAGTGTGACCAGAATGGAGCTGCCTGGGCAGACTGGAGCAGCCAGAGTCCCCAGGCCAGTTGCCAACAGCTATGAGCTATAATCACAGGGTGTTGAGCAAATATTATCATTTTCTCCATGTGCCATGATGAGAAAACAAAAGGAGCCCTGTGTGGTGACTGTTGTCAAGGCAGTAGCAGATGCCTCTGTCATCAGGCCTACAGGCCAAGTGTGGCTCTAACTTCTGTCAAGACAATGGTAAAGAAGTGGCCTGGGTTTGTTCACATTTAAAAGTACAGGATCAACGCCACAATAGCTTGATATTCTGGAAAATATTCTCATAATTTTGTTTTTCACACCCAAAAAGGAATGAGTTATGGCAGGGGGCAGATAATGGCAGCTAGAAAATAGCTCAAAGAAAAAAAATCAAAGTACTTTCTCATTTTTGAAGTCATTTTTGAACTTTTAGCTCCACCTAATCCCCAAATAGATATTTAAGGAGACTCCTTGAAATTGCATGGGCTGAATTTTGAATGGGGTAATAAATGTAAGCCACAGTGATGAGGAACCTCCAATATTGCCACTGAAGCACCATTTCTCTGCATTTCTTCCCCAAAACCCAACTAAGAACAGGACACTGCTACCGTATCACACTTCCATCATCAAACATGGCAAGCCTTCTGGTAAATAGTGGAAAGCCCTTGGGGACAAGTAAAATAACAAACTAGAGACATAACTTCAAATTCTCTCTGATAAATAATAACTGCTTAACAGTAGCATCATGAATGATCACTGGTGTTTGGGCAACATCTTGTTTGATAAGGACAGCTACCCCCCCAAAAAATAGAAGAAAGCTGACTGAAGGTAGACTCTGTATATGGGTGCCACTTCCAGGTCTTACAAGCAGAGTGTTAGCCTACACTAGCATTAACCACTAAATTCACTACTGAAGAGCATAGTTCCTCACATACCTACAGCTACATAATTTAATTGAATGTTCAAGCTCTATCATCTTCATTATTTTTCCCTAGGACAAAAGGTCAACTTTCATTTTTCTGAACTAGATTTGAAATGGCTAGATTTCAAAGGAGTAAAAGTTCTCAAGGCTCTCAAGGTACATATTCTTTGAGAATACCTTAAGAAGCTGTTGGAGAAGTACAAATGTTTTGACACTGATTCCTAGAGGAAGGTTTTGGACCACCATCTCACAGTTATTTTTCTAGACCTTCCCAGCATAGCTGCCCAAATTTCATGTCTGATCGGGGCAAATGTAAGGAACTGCACAGTTCCACAACAGCTTGGTAAAGGACCTGGAAAGACCACATTTTGGAAGATACTTTTGCAAGATGGAACCCAACACCTGGTTTTGTTTATCAATACTTACTACAATGGGTGATTTTTAAGTCACACAAAAATAAAGCAAGAGCCTGAGGTATCTCACCTCGAGCTTTCTAAATAGAACAGGGCTTTGAAATTAACTCTCATGTGAACAACAGATCACATGAAGCAAGGAGATATAACCTAGGCTTCATGTCACACTGATGGACTACGACAGTACATTGGCTAGCCTGTCCTTGCAGAATCCATACTCTAGCTACATGTGGCTATTATGCACTTGAAATATGGCTAGTCTAAATTAAGATATGCTATAGTATAAACTGCACACTGGAGGCCAGGCGTAGTGGCTCACACTTGCAATCCTAGGACTTTGGAAAGACAAGGTGGGCGGATTGCTTGAGTCCAGGAGTTTGAGACCAGCCTGGGCAATATGGCGAAACCCCATCTCTACAAAAAATACAAAAATTAGCAGGGCAAGGTGGCACACACCTGTGGTCCCAGCTACTCTGGAGGCTGAGGTGGGAGGATGGCTTGAGCCCAGGGGGTCAAGGCTACAGTGAGCCTAGGTTGCACCACTGCACTCCAGCCTGGGTGACAGAGCGAGACCCTGTCTCAAAAAAACACAATAAATAAAATAAACTACACACTGGGCTTCCAAGGCTTAATTCAAAAAAATGTAAAATACATACATCATTAATAATTTTTATATTGCTTACATGTTAAATGTTATTTTAGGTATATTAGTAAATATGTAAACAACATATTTACAACAAGTAAAATGTATTGTTAAAACTAATTTCATGATATGACTTTCATATTTCTATTGGACAGCACTGCTTTAGACCCTGGAATTGCAGGAGGAAGATGGATGGAACCTTTTGCAAGATGGGCAGAGGTTTATCTGTAGACTTTACACAACAAAGTATTTCCCACATTCTGTTGACCTCATCGCTAGAAGCATTTATAAGTAACACTCTTTCTATAAGATTCCCCTTTAATCTTACATAGAGATACGGTCTTATTGGTTTAGGCTTTTTTTGTTTTTTGTTTTTGTTTTTTTGAGCCATATCATTTACTAAATGTACTTTAGTAAAGAAAAGTTGCATCTTGAACATCCCCTAATCATCTAAGGCTTCCAGTCTCACAAATTGCTGTCAACAATAAAATTTTGCTTTGAAAACTACACTGCCTCCACTGGAATACTGACTTTACCGGAGCTAATAAAATGTGTGAATTCAGCTGTTCCACAAGTTCACCAAATTAGAACAGGGAAAACAGCAAGAGAAATCTGACAGGAAATGACTGGGCCCATAGATTGTCAGAAAAGAGTTCCTTTATTCATTTATTCCTTAAACATTTAAGAAATTAAGAAACTAAAAATTAAGAAATACCTACCACCTGCCAATCACAATAGTGGTTTTCTATTTTATAGGCTTTATAATAGAATAGATAAATCATTCTCAAAAAAAGAAGTTGTTTGACAACATTAAGTGTTCACCAAAACTGACTGCTCCCCTCCCATCACCTAGATGGTTGTTGTCAAGGTGAAAGCATGACTACCTTCTTGTCAGATTTTTGTTTGTTTGGTTGGTTGGTTTGCAAGAATAAAATTGTACTGTCTGCTTCAGGTTTTTCAAGATTTTTTTCAACTAACCCTCAGCATCACCATTAAAGTTAGACAGACAGGAAGGAAGGAATAAATAAAACATCCACTAGTTTTCTCCTTGAATTGTTCCTTCTCTCTCACCCCTTCCAACCCCCTCCTACCTCCATCTCTCCTTTAATTGAAATGGCTTTAGTGTTTGGCTGTATATTTAATAATTAATACAATGGGCCATTTGCATTCTTCATGCTCATATACATGGGGCAGAGATCCAGGTTTTGGGGGGGTCTGAAACTTACCTAATTTAAGGGTCCATCTTAAGAGTAAAAAAATTATTAACACAAAATTGGGTATAGGACTGTAAAAGGTGCCCATACAAGTTGGGGGGTGAGGCTCTCTAAAATTTAAGCTTCATTAGCTTCAAAGTAAGTCACCTCTGGTCATATAATGCAGATACCTACTGTGTGGGCTAGGGAGTGTCTTACTATTGTTTGTTTTATTACAAAGATGGATTTTATTAAAGCACTCTTCCATATCCCTTCTCTTCAACAAACATTACAGAAATCATTCCAAGATAAGTGGTATAGCTCAATTCATTTTTTAAAATGACTGCATAACATTCAATGATTTAGATGTACTACAAGTTATCTGACCTTCTTTCTTATAAATACATATTCCCTTTGTTTCTAATTTTGGGATTTTAGAGGGGAATAGTTTTTTTGTCACTACTAAAAATGCTTTTATGGTATTAAAAAAACTCTCCTTGGGTTTTTTTCATAAATTGCATTAAATGTATTAATTTGGAAAGTAGCAGCTTTATGTTGTTAAGTCTTTCTATCCAAGAACAAAGTATATGTTTTTCTATTTGGTCATAATTCCATCCATAGGGAATTTGTCAACATAATACGGAAAATAAGGCTTGTAGGCAAATAGCCATGATATAAGAAAAATGGAAAGTACAAATTGTAACACATGAAACTGAAGGCAGGGAGGAAGAGTACTCCAGAGGTGAGATCTAATCTGTGCAGGATTTTAACACAAAAGAAATGGAGGAGGGGGAGGCTAAAGGGATGGGAATCTGGGAAAAAGCAACCTCAGCCAAGCAACAGGGATATTCAAGAAACAGTAACTAAGCAGTTCAGAGGAGCTGGAACACAGAGAACGTACAGCGAAGAAACAGGAGATGCAGCTAGGAGGGTAGGCTGGAGCTCATCACAGCTAAGAATGCCAGGACAGGAGAGTTTATCCTCATTTCAGCAGGGCAATGGAAGAAACAGCCAGTTCGGGGCCAAGAACAAGACAAGCAAGATGAGAACTCTATTTTAGGATCACTCAGGTGTGTGTAAGGCAGCCTGGGAGGAGAAAGGCCGTGCGCAGTTAGAAAACTATTAAAATGAAAGGTCCACAGGAAAAGACGTGAGACCTGAGTCAGAGGGAAGGAAGTGAGAACAGAGAGGAGACAGAGATATAATTAATACATCCTGTGGCACCAGTAGAAGTGATCCGAATACTCACTAGGTTAGGGAGGAAAACAAAGCAATGTTTCTAGCCTTGAGCCTGGGTGCTCAGTAGGATGGCAATGTGGTAACACACACAAAGCAGAGGACCATGTTTGGGTAAAAGATGATCAGTTTCTTTTCAGATATGTTGCATTTAACATGGAAACAGAATATCCAAACAGCCCTATTCTAGACTAGGGCCCCAAATGTGAGAGCTGCCCTTATCTTACTAAGGATAGAGATAAATTGTATTACTCCCCTGGGGAAACCCAACAGATGAGTTCACCTTCCAAGAATGTTGAACCTACTCACACTGTACAGGCTTCTCATCTTTCAGAAAAAATTAATGACTTCTAGACTCCTTATCCTACTCTTCTTCAACATCTCCTTACAGCGCAACCCAGCTTGGAGATAGCCTTTGCCTGCATTTTGAGCAGTCAAGACATTAATCAAAAGTCTTGTAATGATGCCATGGGGAAAAAAAAGTCAGCCAACTTTTAGAACTAAGTAAATTCAGCCATATTTCAAAATAAAATTTATACAATCAAAAATATTATAAGGGGGCTGGGCATGGTGGCTCATGCCTGTAATCCCAGCACTTTGGAAGGCTGAGGCAGGAGGATCACTTGAGCTCAGGAGTTCAAGACCAGCCTGGGCAACATGGTGAAATCCTGTCTTTAAAAAAAAGAAAAAAAAAAAAAATTGGCCAGGCATGGCGGCATGCACCTGTAATTCCAGCTGCTTGGGAGGCTGAGGTGGGAGGATAGTTTGAGCCTGGGGAGGCAGAGGTTGCAGTGATCCGAGATTGTGCCACTGCATTTCAGCCTGGACAAAAGAGCTAGACACCACCTCAAAAATAAATAAATAAAAGGTACAAATTCAGTTTTATTTTAAATAAAACCTGATTTCTAAAATAAAAGTAACATAATTTTACTACCCTACTTAGATTTTTCTTATCAACTAAAGGTGCAAAGTGATTGTATATAGATGAGACAATATATATAGATATGTTGTTTTCCCAAAATAAAATTTTGGTGACTCCTGATTCAAAGGAAATAACCAAGGCTGAAAGGACAAAACTGACCACTATGGAAAACTCCAGAATGCTTTTATTTAGCACCCACTCGATTTGCAATACATGAGTGTGACAGGGGGAAAAAAATTAATCAACATGAAATTATGTTTTGTAAAAAAAATTAAATGTACAAACCTCATAATGTTCATATTCATCCACATCAAATGTCTCAAAGTCAAAAAATCCATGTTGTAATCCCTAAAAGCAGAATTTGAATTAGTTTTTCCATGCTAAATTGATAAACTCTACTTATCATTTCTGGAACTCCTACTTACAGAAATGATCCTCACTAATCTGAACAGATAGCTTGAAACCTTTGATGTTTAATGCATATCTAGAAATCTTTTTATAACACTGGTTATACTGCATTAAGACTGTCTTAGTGGAACTAAAAAAACACTTAGAATAACATGAAAAAAGCCCCACAAAAGATGCTTTGATTTCTAATTTACATCAGTTTTGTATGTAAAATTAAATGTATACAAAATGAAACAAAATAAACTTATAGTTAGAACCTGTTGGGAACTAGATCTAACTATGACAGAATATATCATAGTGATTAACTTCTTTGTTAGGAGAAGAAAAATCAATTATTCTTATGAGTTTTTGTCTTCCTTTTATCATAGGGAGATATTTAGCCCCCCAAAAAAACCCTGCATCTTTTACTGTTTTTTCTTCCTTAATATTTCTACTTAATAGGCCCTTATTAATATTTGATGAGATAATATATACATTATATATACTACATAATATTTATATATACTATATTATATAATTTTACATATACTATATAATATATATAATTTTTACATATACTATATTATATATAATTTTACATATACTATATTATATATATAATTTTACATAATTTACATATACTATATAATATATATAATATTTACATATACTATATAATATATAATATTTATATATACTATATAATATATAATATTTATATATACTATATAATATATATAATATTTATATATACTATATAATATACATAATATTTATATATACTATATAATATATATAATATTTATATATACTATATAATATATATAACATTTATATATACTATATATAATATATATAACATTTCTTAATATTTCTACTTCATAGACCCTTATTTGTTCCTAAAACTCTATCTTGGGAGAATCTGTTTCATGATGATAGTTTCTGACAAAGTAGAATTATACTTGACTGCTCTTACAATTTAAAGAAAAAAAAACTGATATTTTTATCACAAAGTAAAACTCATACTCAGTTTTGTAACCAATGACTTAGAACTTTTAAAAACTATCCAGCTAGCTCAGATCTAATATTTTAAAGAGAACAGAGTCTTTTATTTTATAAATCATGAAGCTACACAGATTACAATAGAATACAAAACCACAGGTACATTTAAAATTTACATGATCAAGTCATTAAAAATAGAAAAAGAAACTAGCAAGCCAAGCTCCAGTACATCTATCAGTGTTTTTTCAAAACACAGAACATGCGCCATCAGCATCAGAAACACTTAGGGTAATTCATATGAAAGAAGCAGACTCCTGGGCCCCACCCCAGAACTATTAAATCATATTCTCTGTGGTTGGGGCCCAGGATCACCATTTTCAGCATAGCTTCCCAGGTGATTCTTAGAAACGCAAAATTCTGATAACACTGGTTTAAACAACCCCTACAGAATAAGCAGAACAAATTATTTAAATTAGTCCATTCTAAAACAAAACAAAACAAAACAAAAAAAACTGAGTTCATCCATATGCACCTTTCCAGACAAAAAAGCGAGAAAAATATATACACTCTGAAGGATTCACTTTTTTTTCCTCTGTATTTTCAAAGGGTTTGCTTATATCCATGTATAGTAGTTCACATAACATGGAATATAAACTATACTTATGACAATGCCAATACATTAAAATCAGAGAAATGTGCTCCCTAAAAAGGCAAAAATGTGGCCATACTCTGTATAGGTTCTTGGAATGGTACTACTCGTTGCCACACAAAAATAGCCCAGAACATGGTGCCTTACGTAAGAGAATGAACTTACAGGAAATGTCTCAGGTACTTAAAGACATGCTGCACAATCTATCAGATCCTCCAAAATCTCATTTGTCTTTGAGTTAACCCCAATATTTGATGAAACAAGTTTACGTACCTTTCCTCTACAACAGGAAGGATGGCACAACTTTCTATACTGAGTTACTAATTACCATAATTACAGGCAACGACATTCCAGTGTGAACTCTTTCTAAATTTTTTAAGTGTTATAAAACAAATGGCCTGTACCAGATGGTAAAAAAGGCAAAATAATAATAGTGACGATAAATAAATTATTTTTTCCCTCAGGCATATTTTCCAAATGCTATAACCAATGGTTATATGTTGGGTAATGTCTCCATAGAAGTTCTTAACTGGCATTACTGGAAGTGCGTCTTGGCAATATTGTTGCAAGAGTAGGCTAGGGTATCTCTGTAGTTGTTTAAGTGGAAAGAAAAATATTTGAAAACTATTTTAAAGTTTGATAGGGTTTAAATTCATTCTAAATGAAATAGAAACAACCATGTATAGAACAGGTAGCACATTTATCACACCAATTTTCTCAACTCAAAACACAGCAAAAATCAGTTTTATATTACATCCGATAAATGAACTAGAATTGCTACTGATAATATATTTATAGTCCATGTGACATTATTATGTATGTCCTATGATCTATAGGTTATGTAATATGTACATTCCTGACTGATAATAAACCACGGTTATATGTTCGAGATGGAATTATGTACTTTGAGCCCTCATTAGAATTTACAGTATAGCTTGTATAACTTCTCAGATTGTGAATTAATGTTTCTAAAACATGTTCCGAGAGCTCTCAGAAATCTTCTAGTTTAACTTCTCCATTATATACAGAAATAATTAAATAACTACGACTTGGTTCTCAAACTTTGGAGTGCATCACATCACCTGGAGAGGTTGTTCAAATACAGACCGCAAGGCTCCACCCCCAGAGTTTTTGTTTTAGTGGGTCTGGGGTAGGACCAAGCAGCAGAGGAGCACAGTGGCTTAGATAACTTCCTGACTCTCCCACACCAAGATCAAGCCTGATAATGAAGCTAAGCATGTGACAAAGCAATGTCACAGGCACTGCAGCTGATAGTGGTGATAAATCTGCCCTGGAACACAAATAGTTTAAACAACAAAGAAAGGCCCCTTCCACTCCCTCCTCCCAGTTTTTCCTGGTGTTTGTATTTTACAAATCAATCATCCTTCAAGAAGTGAAAAGCCTTCTACTTACTGGCTCCCCTTTCTTCCCTCCAACAACAAATAAGGATGTTGAGATTATTCCTTTCTCATATTTTTTTAAACTACTGTGTCAACTACAGCAAGGAGAATTGTTATTACCTTTCTGATTCCCTGCAAACAGTCGAGAATGGTGAGATTGTAAGTGCAATTTCCAAAGGAAGCATCCCTATAAACATAAATAAACTCAACATTAAAAACTTGCATTTAGAACATTCATAATAAAATATAATACCAAAGTCAGCTGGAGATGTGCTTGTTTGGCTTCACAGCTATCAACATGGTAAACATATAATACATTAGATCCTACTAGTTAACTACCACACTTAACTGAAGCACTTCTGAAATTGCTTTAATCCAAGGCCGATTTAAGAGCCTGCGTTCCTGAGTCCAACTGCCTTGATTCCACTTCCAGTTCGACCAGGAACTGCACAGGAACTTAAGCAAGTTATTTTACCTCTATGCTGAATCTTGGTCTCCTCATCTGTGAAATGAAGTTAATGATAGCAGCTATCACTCATAGGACTGTTGTCAGATTGTGTTTTTTAAAATATGTAAAGTCCTTCATATAGTGGCTGGTACATAGGAAGCACTTCATAAATATTATGACTATTCTTATTATTAACAGTGAATTGGACTGTTTGATTAAGTAAAACATTCATCATTGCAAGAGGTATTCTGGCAGAGGAATAACCTCCTGTCAGGAATATGATAAAAACAAGCTTAAAAGATAAGAGAGACAATGTATGTAGGCCAACAGAACCTAGCAGGTGTTTTCATGGATTAAATGCCATCCTTCCCCTACAAAAAAGAAAAGAAAAGAAAGAAAACAGGAAAATGTAGTCAGGCTTCCAAACAATCTCCTCTGAGTCACTGGGAGCCACGAGAGCTTCTAATGCACCATGAAGTACTCCTTCAAAAGGAGTGGGAACCTACTGTGGTGAAAATTGAGTGCTTCATACTTTATTTACGTTTTTAGAGCAATTTAGCAGACTTGCTTTAGGCAACATAAAACTAAAGTATCAAGTTCAGGTCAGTTAAGCAAGAACTGGCACCAGAGCTTTAACACTACAGTGTTCCAAGGTGTCCGAGGTAGGAAACTTGACCTCAAGGCTCCAGGCTCTCTGCCCAGCCTCTACTGCTGACCCAAGAAACAGAGCAGGCAGACACCTATCTAGACAAAGTCAAAGGCACATATGGCAGCCATCAGGAAGGGGCCAGAAGACGTTCCCAGGGGAGAATAGACCTTTAAGGGCTTTAAGGTATAATTAACATAAAACCAACTTTTACAACCATCCAAGGTCACTTGAACCTATGGCTGCTAAGCCATGAAGTAAAATGTAACTTCATCATCCCTGAGTTTCAGCATCCCGAAAGCCTAACATAAAACTAGGAAGTTAGCAAAGCAACTTAACAGAATGCTTAAGTCCTGAAACTTCAATTATTCCAGATATTTAAGTCTCATTTCAAAAGGAGGGATCTTTGTTTTTGTGTTTTTAAGTATCGTCTGAACTCACATGTCAGCGAAAAATAAAATAGCCCCCTTTTCAAATATCTTGTAAAAATGTAAACTATATGTTAGAAAGCAAATTTTAATGGGCTATGCCAGAGAAAAGAGTGACTAGGGATCTAAGAAAGATATTAGTTTATATAAACAACCATAAATTCCTTTGCAGACACTTGTCTTTGGGGTTCAGAGTCTCTGTGCCATGGACTCTCAGCGACCTGAGGAGGCCTGCGAACCCATTTCCTCAGAATAATGTTTTTTGTTTGTTTGTTTGTTTTGAGACGGAGTCTCGCTCTGTCGCCCAGGCTGGAGTGCAGTGGCGCAATCTCGGCTCACTGCAAGCTCTGTCTCCCGGGTTCACGCCATTCTCCTGCCTCAGCCTCTCCGAGTAGCTGGGACTACAGGCGCCCGCCACCACGCCCGGCTAATTTTTTTTGTATTTTTAGTAGAGACGGGGTTTCATCGTGGTCTCGATATCCTGACCTCGTGATCCGCCCGCCTCAGCCTCCCAAAGTGCTGGGATTACAAGCGTGAGCCACCGCGCCCGGCCAGAATAATGTTTTTAATGCATAAACTAGGATTAAGAGAAAACTATTTCAATTACATTTAAATAAAGTTTAAATATGTATTTTAAATACACTAAAAAACAAATCTTCAATACCCCAAAATGCACTTTTTAAATTAATATATAACAAGATCTAGTGGCAAGTCTGATAACTGCTACTATAATTTTGAGGAAGGAATAAGCATAAATATTTTAAGAAATAATAACTGTAAGTGATATTAAATTGTCACTTATATTGCTAATGCTACTACAGTTCATTTACAACATTTATAATTGGATGTAACCTTATAATTGATAAGGTAAGGTCAGTAAAAATAAAGATAATTTTTTTCTCATCTAAGTTCACTGACTCCCTGAATTCTCTCCACAAACCCTAGATTAAAAACTACTGCTTTACGTTTTTTAAAAGGGGGTAAAAATTTCTTTATATTTAAAAAGAGTAAAAAAAAAAATTACGAGAAGTAGAGGTATCCCTTATTCTTTCAAGTATGTCTTCCCACCCCTAGACTCAGCTAAACAATGTCACTAATGTAAGCCACCAGAAAAAGTTCCAGGCCTATTCTTTCTGAATGTCTGCAAAGTATGGTGAGGCTTTCATGATACTTCCTACCCCATCACAGCCACAATTGTTACCAGCGTGACTGAAAGGAGAGCTCTGGTGACCCGGTGGTCAAATTTGCAGGCCTCCAAAGCTGAGAGGGAAAGTTAATATGCCATCTGACAGAACTAGGCAAGTCAATCACCACAGGCTGAAAAGGCACACAGAAGTTTACAAATTGAAATCTAATAAGGAATGCAATAGAATTTAGTCATGTCCTCCAGATTGAGAAAAGGAAACGGCATGCCTTTTTTGAGTACCAACTGTGTCAGGTAATTTAGATGCATTAGCACATTTAACCCTCATGACAGCCACATAATGCCAACAGGTTCCCAAAATCCGCCCCAAAGACTGGACAAGAAAGAAATGGCTTATTAGTGGCATGTGGCTCATACATAGTCACAGGAGAATACTATAACAGTGAAGGGACACAAAAACATGTTATATATTCTCTGGGGGAAAAAAAGAGAGAGAAGATAAAGATGGAAGATTGAACCCATGCATCTACCAAACCCCACTAAAAGGAGATTTTTTTTTCTTTGAAACAGGGTCTCACTCTGTCACCCAGGCTGGAGTGCAGTGGTACGATCTTGGCTCACTGCAGCCTCCACCTCCTGGAATCAAGTGATCCTCCAGCCTCAGCCCCTGAATTAGCTGGAACTACAGGCACAAGCCACCATGCCCAGCTAATTTTTGTATTTTTCGTAGAGCCGGTGTTTCGCCATGTTGCCCAGACTGGTCTGGAACTCCTGAGCTCAAGTGATACACCCACCTCTGCCTCTCAAAGTGCTAGGATTACAGGTGTAAGCCACTGCACCTGACCAAAAGGTGAATTTTTAAAGGCTTTTGTTTTTTAAATGGAAACCAACAAAGACTAGGAGAATAAGAGAAGAGACAAAACAATAAAATTTTGAAAGCTAGAAATCATTTAGATGAGTGGTAAATAAGTTAGAAGACCAAGAAAACTGAATACTAAACTGACAATGAAAAAACTGAAAACCAGTTGGGCACAGTGGCTCATGCCTGTAATCCCTGGACTTTGGGAGGCCAAAGCAGGTGGATCACCTGAGGTCAGGAGTTCGAGACCAGCCTGGTCCAACATAGTAAAACCCTATCTCTACTAAAAATATAAAAATTAGCCAGGCATGGTGGCAGGCACCTGCAATCCCAGCTACTCGGGAGGCTGAGGCAGGAGAATTGCTTGAACCTGGGAGGCAGAGGTTGCAGTGAGCCAAGATTGTACCACTACACTCCAGCCTGGGCAGCAGAGGGAGACTCCATCTCCAAAAAAAAAAAAAAAAACTGATAACCAACACAATTAATACCAGGTTAAGTCTCAAAAGGCTTAGGAATTGGCAGCACTGTGTTATCCTGGAAGTGAAGATAAAGGAAACAACTAAAATAAGACTGAAAGTCCATTTAAGAGGCAACATTCCCTCCCATTTTATAAGTCAATTTTCCCTGTTGATTATCCTCAACTCACCAATATAGTCAGGACCATCTCAAAATAGAATGGTTGGCCCTAGGAGGCAAAAAGATACCTGCCCCACATGATGTTCAAACTTGGAATTGGAAGATTCCTTCTAAGGAATTTTTTTCACCTGCATTGTAACATGAAATGGAGGTCAGGAGTTAGGAAAACAGCAGACTATTGGCCCCAAAAGTCCCCTCCTACTCTCAGGTTATACCACTATTCAACACCATTGATCATCTCTTTATCTTTCTTCTGGATCCTTTCCAACAGAATTTAAACATTTTCAGGTCCCTACTAGCTCTAAAAAGAACAAGCCATCCAAAATTTTCCCAGCTCCACATCTTCCTTCAGCTTCCACCCAGTTTGGACTCCTCTTTAAAACAAGATTTCTCTAAAGAATTACTCCTGCCAGCATCATCGTGATACCAAAGCCTGGCAGAGATGCAACAAAAAATGAGAATTTTAGACCAATATCCTTGATGAACATTGATGCAAAAATCCTCAATAAAATACTGGCAAACCGAATCCAGCAACACATCAAAAAGCTTATCCACCATGATCAAGTGGGCTTCATCCCTGGGATGCAAGGCCGGTTCAACATACGAAAATCAATAAACGTAATCCAGCATATAAACAGAACCAAAGACAAAAACCGCATGATTATCTCAATAGATGCAGAAAAGGCCTTTGATAAAATTCAACAACCTTCATGCTAAAAACTCTCAATAAATTAGGTATTGATGGGACGTACCTCAAAATAATAAGAGCTATCTATGACAAACCCACAGCCAGTATCATACTGAATGGACAAAAACTGGAAGCATTCCCTTTGAAAACTGGCACAAGACAGGGACGCTCTCTCCCAGCACTCCTACTCAACATAGTGTTGGAAGTTCTGGCCAAGGCAATCAGGCAGGAGAAGGAAATAAAGGGTATTCAATTAGGAAAAGAGGAAGTCAAATTGTCCCTGTTTGAAGATGACATGATTGTATATCTAGAAAACCCCATTGTCTCAGCCCAAAATCTCCTTAAGCTGATAAGCAACGTCAGCAAAGCCTCAGGATACAAAATCAATGTACAAAAATCACAAGCATTCTTATACACCAATAACAGACAAACAGAGAGCCAAATCATGAGTGAACTCCCATTCACAATTGCTTCAAAGAGAATAAAATGCCTAGGAATACAACTTACAAGGGATGTGAAGAACCTCTTCAAGGAGAACTGCAAACTACTGCTCAATGAAATAAAAGAGGATACAAACAAATGGAAGAACATTCCATTCTCATGGGTAGGAAGAATCAATATCGTGAAAATGGCCATACTGCCCAAGGTAATTTATAGATTCAATGCCATCCCCATCAAGCTACCAATGACTTTCTTCACAGAATTGGAAAAAACTACTTTAAAGTTCATATGGAACCAAAAAAGAGCCCACATCACCAAGTCAATCCTAAGCCAAAAGAACAAAGCTGGAGGCATCATGCTACCTGACTTCAAACTATACTACAAGCCTACAGTAACCAAAACAGCATGGTACTGGTACCAAAACAGATACAGACCAATGGAACAGAACAGAGTCCTCAGAAATAATGCTGCATATCTACAACTATCTGATCTTTGACAAACCTGACAAAAACAAGCAATGGGGAAGGATTCCCTATTTAATAAATGGTGCTGGGAAAACTGGCTAGCCATATGTAGAAAGCTGAAACTGGATCCCTTCCTTACACCTTATACAAAAATTAATTCAAGGTGGAGTAAAGACTTACAGGTTAGACCTAAAACCATAAAAACTCTAGAAGAAAACCTAGGCAATACCATTCAGGACATAGGCATGGGCAAGGACTTCATGTCTAAAACATCAAAAGCAATGGCAACAAAAGCCAAAATTGACAAATGGGATCTAATTAAACTAAAGAGCTTCTGCACAGCAAAAGAAACTACCATCAGAGTGAACAGGCAACCTACAGAATGGGAGAAAATTTTTGCAATCTACTCACCTGACAAAGGGCTAATATCCAGAATCTACAATGAACTCAAACAAATTTACAAGAAAAAAACAACCCCATCAACAAGTGAGTGAAGGATATGAACAGACACTTCTCAAAAGAAGACATTTATGCAGCCAAAAGACACATGAAAAAATGCTCCTCATCACTGGCCATCAGAGAAATGCAAATCAAAATCACAATGAGATACCATCTCACACCAGTTAGAATGGCCATCATTAAAAAGTCAGGAAACAACAGGTGCTGGAGAGGATGTGGAGAAATAGGAACACTTCTATACTGTTGGTGGGACTGTGAACTAGTTCAACCATTGTGGAAGTCAGTGTGGCGATTCCTCAGGGATCTAGAACTAGAAATACCATTTGACCCAGCCATCTCATTACTGGGTATATACCCAAAGGATTATAAATCATGCTGCTATAAAGACACATGCACACGTATGTTTATAGTGGCACTATTCACGATAGCAAAGACTTGGAACCAACCCAAATGTCCAACCATGATAGACTGGATTAAGAAAATGTGGCACATATACACCATGGAATACTATGTAGTCATAAAAAAGGATGAATTCATGTCCTTTGTAGGGACATGGATGAAGCTGGAAACCATCATTCTGAGCAAACTATCGCAAGGACAAAAAACAAAACACTGCATGTTCTCACTCATAGGTGAGAATTGAACAATGAGAACACGTGGACACAGGAAGGGGAACATCACACACCGGGGACTGTTGTGGGGTGGAGGGAGGGGGGAGGGATAGCATTAGGAGATATACCTAATGCTAAACAATGAGTTAATGGGTGCAGCACACCAGCATGGCACATGTATACATATGTAACAAACCTGCACGTTGTGCACATGTACCCTAAAACTTAAAGTATAATAATAATAATAATAAAAAGAATTACTCCTTTTCCTTTTTTTTTTTTTTTTTTTTTTTAGATGAAGTCTCACTCTTGTAGCCCAGGCTGGAGTACACTGGCGCAATCTTGGCCCACTGCAACCTCTGCCTCCCAGGTTCAAGCGATTGCCTCACCCTCCCGAGTAGCTGGGATTACAGGCGCCTGCCACCATGCCTGGTTAATTTTTGTATTTTTAGTGGAGACGGGGTTTTACCATGTTGGCCAGGCTGGTCTCAAACTCCTGACCTCAGGCGATCCGCCCACCTTGGCCTCCCAAAATGCTGGGATTACAGGCGTGAGCCACCGTGCCCATCCTCATCTTCCCATTTAAAGTGTACAATTAGGTGGGGTTTGGTGTATTCATAATGTTGTACAACCATCACCAGTAATTCCAAAATATTTTCACCACCCCAAAAAGAAACTCTGTACTCATTTGCAGTCACTCCCCATTCTCCTTCCTCCAGCCCCTGGCAATCCACTAATTTATTTTCTGTCTGTCTGGATTTACTTATTTTAAGCCCAGAGAACATTGTGCATGGATCATCTTACCTAATACGTCAGCAACAAGTAACTCCCTACTTTGCTCTCTTCTCTTGGTGCCTGGATTTTCCTTCTACCCTCTAAACACTACTTCCAACCTCCTTTGCAAAGTCATCCTTCACTTCCCAGTCTTTAAAAGTCAAACCTTCTCAAGTTTCAACTCTAGACCAAAATTCTTCTCACTCCATACTCTCTCTAGACCAGGGCCTCTAAAACTTTAGTGTGTATTGGCATCACCTGGATAGTTTCATAGACACAGGCTGCTGGGCCCCACCTCAAGTTTCTAATTCAATAGGACAAAGGCAGGGCCTGAGAATTTGCATTTCTAACAAGTTTCCAGGTGGAGCTGAGGCTGCCGCTAGAAGGGCACATATTTTGAGAATCATTGCCCTAGACATCTGCATAAATTACCATCTATCTACCAATGACCCTCAAATCTCTCTAGTACAAACTCCTTCTTAAAGCTTCAAAAATAGTACAGCCAACCACCTACATGGCATTTCCATTTGGGTGTCTTAAAGATGTCTCAGACTCACTGTGTAAGAAGAATCTCTTGAATCTGCTCCCACTCCAAAAAAAACAACTGCAATGATAATCCAGTCTTGCAGCGCTCCCTGTCTGGGTAAAAGCTCCCACATTCATTCAAGCTACAGGCCAGAAGTCTCACCTTTCTTTCCCCTTATCCTATCCCTCACTACGCACCATTGGTTTTGCCTCTTAAATATCTCTTGAATGCATCACTTGCCAATTCCATTGCCACTGCCTTCCTACACCTACTCTTAGACTTTTTAATGGTTTTCTTCACTGAAGCCAGAGCGATATTTTTAAAAGGCAAATCTAATCTGATCGCTCTTCAGCTATAACCCCTCACTGACTTCCCATTGCTCTCAAGGAAAAGTTCAAATCTTTACTGTGGCCACAAGGCCTGGGGGTATCTGGCCCCATCTTCCCTGAGCTCCCCAGTAGCCACTGGGCTCTTCCTACAGAACCTGAACATGTGCAAGTCACATGTTCTTCCCACTCACCCTCATCTTAGGTTACCCTCCTCAACCTTCAAACCGCCACGCCTGGCCACAATTCTATCTTTCTAAATGTGACTTCTGGCATACTAGTCGACTGAACCATACAGCTATTATACAGTGATTATAAAAATCCACAACTATGACCATAGGAAGAATTTGCAGTCAATAAATAGTTCTGGAATGAAAAACTAAATGAATGAATATTTAAATAGAAGGAGCAATTGGGACTTGTTGTTTATTTTGTGTTTAGTGTTTATTTTGCAGAAAAACAGTAGGAAAAAAATTAAGTTTAAGAAAACTAGAATCAACATCCACAATTAAATGTTAAAAGAAAGAGCTTGTTTCACTGGTATCCTAGCACTGTCTTATATAGGCTCTCAAGAGTCAACTGTTAAATATTCAGAAATTTTGAGAGCCCAAATCAGCAGTGGTAAAAGTATTTGTACCGTGGAAATCAGCAAATACTTTTTACTTATAGAGCCAGTTTACCAACATACCACTGCTTGTAACCTGAGAATCTAAGAAATCACTCAGAATGAAGCAACCTTATAAATATTAATAATGGGAGATGAAACCAGAGATGAAAGAACATATTTACACAAAATAAGAAAGCATTTCTTATTATGAATAATGAAGTTACTCAAAGAAGAAAGAATGGAGAACAGAAGCACAGTGTCTACAATGTGGAGACTACATTAAAAAATACAAAAAGAGCTGATAGAAAAGAGACTAAGAAATTTTGGAAATGACTGTGATCTGCAATTATCTTAAGTCCTTGATTCTCTAAATTCTCTGGGTAACAAGTAGTTAGGAGGTATGCAAAAATTGCAGAGCAATGGGTTGGAAAGGATCATGAAGGTCATCTAAGAACCCTTATAAGCACTGAACTGAATCCCATCGTCACAACCTCCACAAGAAGATGAGCTTCTTAAGGACAGGAAACGTGTCTTTTATGTCTGTTGGCCCAGAGTATAGTACAGTGTTGGGAAAATTAGTATGTTATAGATGTTGCTGAATGAATTAATACAGGAATGAATAAATGATCATTACCAAGAGTTCATTCAACTTATGCCTGAACACCTCTGGTGGCTAAGAACTATTGACCTTTTGAAGCAAAAATGTGTCCAGGCATGATGGCTCACACCCATGATCCCTTTGGGAGGCCAAGGCAGGAGGATTGCTTGAGCCCAGCAGTTTGAGACTAGCCTGGACAATAGAGGGAGACCCCCTCTTTACAAAAAAAAACAAAAAAATTTAATTAGACAGGAGTGGTGGCAAGCTACCTAGAAGGCTGAGGCAGGAGAATTATTTGAATTCAGGAGTTCAGGACTGCAGTGAGCTACGATCTGGCCGCCACACTCCAGCCTGCTAACAGAGTGAGACTCTATTTCTAAAAACAAATAAATAAAGCAGAAAGGATATAAAACAATCTTTAATTATGAGCTATGTACAATAGCAAAAACACTCTAGATCATCACTGTCCAATGGAAATATAATGACATCCTCAAAAGAGAGCCACATGTATAATTTTAATTTTTTTATAACCATATTAAAATAAAGTAATAAGAAAAAAGTAAATTCTAGTAGTGTATTTTGCTCATCCAATATATCTAGAATATTCTCATTTCAGCATTAATCAATGTAATTATAAATAAGATATCTTACATTTTCTTTTATATTAAAGTTTTTTATTTTGAGAGACAGGGTCTCACTATGTTGTCCAGGCTGATCTCAAACTCCTGGCCTCGGCCTGGGATTACAGCTGTGAGTCACCACACCCCGCCTTTTATACTACATCTTTGAAATCCAATATGTATTTTAAATATACAATCTATCTCAATTTGGACTAGACTGATTTCAAGTGTTCAATAACACATGTAGCTACTACCTAACATACTGGACAGTTCAGCTGCAGACTATATTGTATGTATACTTCAGAGCTAGACAATGCCCAAAATACTTTACACAATTGTCCAAAGTACATCCTAGTTTCCAGCCTCTGAACAAATCTATGACATCTATGTACCAGCTACAGTAAAAGAAAGAGCTTATATCATTGAGACCTACAACACGAAACTGTATTGAGAATTAGTAGGGAGGACAAAACCATCTCCCATTCACGAAAGAGCAAAACCACATGCCTCAGGAGGCAGGGCCCAAAGTTGAACATGACCTGTACCTAACAAAACAAACAAACAAACAAACAAACAGACAAAAAAACAGAATCTCAGCTTTTCAGATTTAATATAAGGCTATACAGAAATCATTTTACTCATCTAAAGAAACAGAGATATGTGAAAATTCAATTCTAAGTCATGGCTTAAAAGGTCACCTGAAATAAGCAGAATAAAATCTGTCTAGAACTAGCCATAACACCAGAAAAACAGACCAAGACCTGTACTCTGGGCATTTTATCAACATCTGATTGACACCCATTTAACCACTAATTTTTCTATTCTTTTTTTTTTTTTTTTTTTTAAATTTCAGAGACAGGGACTCATTCTGTCACAGTAGCATGATCATAACTCACTGCAGCCTCAAACTGCTGGGCTCAAGCAATCCTTCCACCTAAACCTCCCAAGCAGCTAGGACTACAGATGGGTGCCACTACCCCGACTAATTTTTATTTTATTTTTTTTGTAGAGATCAGGTCTTACTATATTACTCATACTGGTCTCTAACTCATGGGTTCAAGTGATCCTCTTGCCTCAGCCTCCTAAAGCACTGGGATTACAGGAATGAGCCACCCACACAGCCAATAATTTTTCTTTAAAAATAAAAATAATGGCAAATTGGTTTTAACTCAGGTATTTAAGAGCTTTTCATAACATTCAACAAAATAATAACTATTACTGTGTTCATTAAGGTAAATGACTGCAATCTTATTCAAAACCATCTTTATCAACTAAGGGTACTGGAAATATACCATAAAGAGTACAAAAACTTTGGCACCTACCCTACTTCACTAAGTTTGGTAAAACTGATCTGGAACCCTAAAGGTAGGAATAAAAAAAAAAAAAGTAGTCTGAGTGAGTTTTCGCAACACAAATCACCAAAGCACCTTCTTGTTCCAGCAGATAAAAAATAGAATAATATAACTCACCTCCATGTGAGTACTTAATGGGTCATGGAGACACTTACACTTGTTTCTCTTCTCAGATCCTGTATAGCGGAGCTTACTTAGCACTTTAACGAGAAAACTCCGACAAAGAGTCTTTTTTCATGGGGGTACAACTTATTCAAAATATGCCCCAGCTGTTAAGAATGGATTCAACAGTTTGGACTAGAAAAGCCATCCATTTTCAACACTCAGGAAATTGGCACATCCTCACTAGTCAAAACTAATGCACATTAGCTTCCATCATACCAAGCACCAAAAGCTAAAGTTTATTAAAGATCCATGGGGCAGAAATGACCCCAAAGATCAAGACTGAGAAACAGCGAGAAAAAATTGAGAATGAAAGGAACATCTTAAAAGAGAATAAAATATTGTTTCCATAGTTTTGATACTCAAGAGGAAAGCACGGTAAAGAGAACTTTCCCTTTAAAGTATAGTTAATTGCTAAACAAACTTCGACAAAAATCACAATATCATATTTAAGCTAATAAAAACCTGGTTCAATGTTTTATGTAAGGAAATACATTTTATGATTACATCTAATGTCTACCAGCACATGTTTACTTTATGAAAAAGAAGGCAGCCTGATGCCAAGTCCTAAGTGGTTGACCCTTTTGAGCCTTTGTTTAAAGACCTACAAGTTCTGGCATGCCCAGAAGATCTAAAATAATTACTTTTGAGATTTCCCATTAAGACTCAGCCACAGAGCTCAGCAACTGGGATATCACTAAGGGTCATCCCCCAAAACACAACAAACACCTCCCTCAACACAAACATTATGCATCCATTTTAATGACAGATGTCATTAAAGGATTGCCAGTGGGAGGTGTGTGAATCCTCTGTTAGAGAAGATTGGCCTCACAACAGCAAGAAAACTTGGCTATTCCTGTTCACATTAAATAAAATACCATTATTTGATAAGCCATCTATTTCCAAGACTCTCAGGAAACAGCACAAAAAAAAAAAATGTTCCACAAAATGCTAGCATATTATTCTAATCCCAAGAGATGTTTTTTGTTCCACACAGGTGTGGATCAGGAAATATGCCTCAGAGTGTTTCAGAACAGGAGTTCTGCTGGATATTAATGGAAAGTATGGGGCAGAAGGAAGAAAATCAGTACTTTGTAAAATTCTGGGCCAGATGCAGTGGTGCATGCCTGTAATCCCAACTACACAGGATTTGAGCCCAAGAGTTCAAGCCCACCCTGGGCAACAAAGTGAAACCTCCATCTCAAAAAAACGAAAAGAAAAAAGAAAATTCTGGGTTATACAGAGCTAAACAGGTTACTTCATTACCCAGAACTATTCAGAATCTTTAAAACAGAAATTTGCTTTGTAAGTCTCCAAGATGGAGAGTTTTAAATTTACTTGATATATATACTTACTATATATATATATATAATTTATTTATATATATACTTACTATATATATATATAATTTATTTATATATATATTTATATATTTTGCCATGGCACATCTTATAGAGCAGGAGTTCTCAACCTTGACCACACATATTGGAATCATATATGCAGTTTTTCAAAATCCCAATAATCTGACTTCACCCTTGACCAATTACAGCAAAATTTCTGGGCACAGAATCTAGGGATCAATAGTTTTTTAAAGCTCCCCAGGTATGCAGATAAGTTTGAGGATCAACATAACTTTGAGAAACACCTGTAAATTCTAGCCTCTTCTTCAAGCTTTAGGAAAAAACTAAAGGGATAGGACATCGAATGTTCAACCAGCTTTATTCCATTAATGTCAGCACATTAGCCTACCTAAACTTACCTCCAGACTTAGTCATTATTTTTCATGCCATGTTCTCTGGATATGTCTTCCAAACTAGGTCCCTGGATGTTATTTATTGTCAGCATAATTTTATTCCCTGTTTAATTGTATGTGTTATTTTATTTTATTTATTTTTATTTATTTATTTTTTGAGATGGAGTCTTGCTCTGTTGCCCAGGCTGGAGTGCAGTGGCACAATCTTGGCTCACCACAACCTCCACCTCCCGGGTTCAAGCAATTCTCCTGCCTCAGCCTCCCGAGTAGCTGGGACTACAGGCACGTGCCACCATGCCTGGCTACTTTTTTTTGTATTTTTAGTAGAGATGGGGTTTCACTTTGTTGGCCAGCTGGTCTCAAACTCCTGACCTCAAGTGATCGCCCACCTCCCAAAGTACTGGGATTACAGGCGTGAGCCACCATGCCCGGCCTATATGTCATTTTAAAAACTGGCTTTTAGGGGATTTAGGAATCATCACCAATACTAAAAAACTTACCAACCTGATACATATGGACCAACAAACAAAGAAATAAGTATAAAATGAATTTAAAAGCACAAGAGACATCTTAAATAAGAATTGTACAATTTAGATTGGTTATCTTCTCAATGTTTTGTGGGACTTTAAATTTTCACAAATACTGTTTTGTGAGCACCAATAATGTAGATTTGAAAACCACTGCCACTGACTGCCATGAAAACAATCTGGACATTCCACTAAGGGTCACTGGTTTCCTGGGGCTTTAGACGAGCTGAGATTAATATGGCTTTGTTTGCTCAATAGTATACACTATAATTTAGTAGTACACTGAAAGGAAGAGAACCTAAAAAGATTCATACCCGGTTTGTCAATTCAAACTCTGCTAAGTCTGACCCCAGAACTGAAAGGCCTCTTGTTCCCTTGAAGGCTAGCTGCCAAACCAACACTGAAATGGATGACTCAAAGAATTAAGGTAGATGAAAAACACCCCTTTCCCCTGATTTTCACCTGAAGTCACTCTTAATCAACACATTGGCTATTCTCAGTAAAAGTGAATACAGTGGCCGGGCGCGGTGGCTCACGCTTGTAATCCCAGCACTTTGGGAGGCTGAGGCGGGGGGATCACGAGGTCAGGAGATCGAGACCACAGTGAAACCCCGTCTCTACTAAAAATACAAAAAAAAAAAAATTAGCCGGGCGTGGTGGCGGGTGCCTGTAGTCCCAGCTACTCAGAGAGGCTGAGGTGGGAGAATGGCATGAACCCGGGAGGCGGAGCTTGCAGTGAGCCGAGACTGTGCCACTGCACTCCAGCCTGGGCGACAGAGCAAGACTCCGTCTCAAAAAAAAAAAGTGAATATAGTTTTTGACACAACTACCCTCCAACAGAACATCCTAAGACTGACTCACAAGTGACATCACAACACTCGTTGCTGTCACACAAGCCAGAAATTCAACTATCTCTAAAGTCAATTTAATCAAGAATAGGCAGTAAAGCTACACAATTCTCATTTTTTGTTAATTTTAACTAGGTGAATAGAATCTAAGTAGGAATAAAATCAGATCATCCTTTTGGTTATAATAATGTACCCATACTGTGAACTTCGTATTATATATCCTACCTAACATAACATTATACAACCTATGCCATATGAATAAATAAGCATAGCACCTAAAATCAGTGCCTGAATTGCTGTTCTCCAGTTTTCATCCTAACATGAAAGGCAATCCATGGGGCCTATTCCTAACATCTTCTCCCACCCCCCAATTTCAGAGTTAAACGTCCTTCCTCAGTATTCCCATAACACCTCTCTCCTAACTCTAACAAAGCACTGTAACTGTTTTACACACCTATACATGTATACAGACTATACACTGAGCTCTCCTGCAGCAGGTACCAAGTTGTCCTAAGCATCTTTTGATCCATAGGACTATCACAGTGACTGGCACCGAAAAAGCAATAAATATATTTTAGTATACTTGCTCCCTCAGGACAAAATAGGAAAAGAACCAACCACAGCCCTCAAGAGAAGAGTCAGCCATGCAAACAAATAATTATAATACAAGGTGTTTGCTTTAACATTGTATGTAGCCTTGTAATACATAAAGTGTAACAGGGAATCACAGGCAAAGGACCTGCCAAGCCTCTCCAGAAAAATGAGGAAGGCTTTACAGAAGTGACTGCCCAGATAAATGTTTGCAAAGTGAAAAAAAATTGAAAAACAGCATTATTTAAATTCATAGTGGCCATAAAACTCTTTTTATTAGAAAGAAACTAAAATATATAGCACAAATGGGAACACAGACATTTCAGTGAAAAGTGTCTATGAACATACCAACCACACCTTCAACAAGCCTTCAAAATCATCTTCATTTTTAAAAAATGTTAAATAATAAAACAATTACATCCAAATAGAAATTTCTTTAAGGCTTCTCATTTTTAATTAAAGGTGTTAACATATCATCAGTTGAAAAAATCTAGACAATGAAGACAAAAGTGTAATTTCATAAGAAATGGGATTTTTTTTTAAAACCTGGTGATAATAAAACCCAGATTATAATGAAGGCCAATGCAATGATGGCTGCCCAGAATTTAGTATGAGGATGATTCTTGATAGAAGTCCATTAGTCTTAGTTGGCCTGAGCTGTAAACTAAAAACAATTCACGTCTTATCTCAGCATAATAAAAAAAATTAAGTTTCCAGAAAACTAGTAGTATTCTTTCAACTAAATTCTTCACTAAATTATAAATGCACTACTTTGTGGTATTTTCTGTTTCAAATGTATGGTTTATGAAGAGTCTAGATTTAGAAATGCAGCTTAATGTAAATACAACTCTTGGTATCCTAAGATATCAAAAAGATAGAACTTAGAGTTACATTCAAAGGCATACTTTTAGTAGGAAATGGGTGCATATCTTCATTTACTTATACGTGCATAAAGAAATTCTAGACTGATATCAAATCAACTAATACCAGAAGTTACCTGGAAAGGACTAGACAGACGAGGATCAAGGATGGGAGGGAGAATTTTCACTTAAACCTTCCTATAGATTTTTTAAATTTCTGAACTATGTTAATGTATTTATATTTTCAAATATTTACATAAAAGTATTTGAGTGAAAAATATTTGAAAAATAGGCTATAAATTTAGTATTTACGTAGAATTGAAATCAATTCTATGTTAAGTAGTATTAATTATCTTACTATCTTTTCTTCTATTCTGGTATTATTATTTAAAAATTCTAGTTCTTGACTGGGTGCAGTGGCTCACACCTTTATCCCAGCACTTTGGGAGGCTGATGCAAGTGGATCACTTGAAGCCAGGGGTTCAAGAGCAGCTTGGCCAACATGGCAAAACTCCATCTCTACTAAAAATACAAAAATTAGCCAGGCATGGTGGTGGGGGCCTCCAATTCCAGCTATTAGGGAGGCTGAAGCAGGAGATTCTCTTGAACCCAGGAGGCAGAGGTTGCAGTGTGCCACTGCATTCCAGCCTCGGTGACAGAGTGAGACTCTGTAATAATAATTACTATTACTATTAATTATGTTACTAACAGTAATAATAGTATAATGCTAACAACAAGAAAAACAAAAACCAAACATTGCACTAGGCAGAAGGATAAATTTATTACTTCATTTGATCCTTAGTTTAGACCTGAAGCCATTTTACAGATAAGGAAACTGTGGCTGAGAGAGGATAAGTAATTTGTCCAAGATACTTATTTACTACAGACAGCGAGAAGCAGAATGAGGCTTCAAACTGCTTGAAGTTCCTCTGCCTCCACAGTATATACTCCTAACCACTTTGCTTAGAACTTAGAATTATTAGCATTATTACCCCTTTCTGAAAAAATAGGATTATATTTTACAAAGGACTTTCAAAGTATAGGAGCCATTAGAAGTGGAAGGAAAAATAAGCTTTGTCTTCACCATTAAAACTTTCATCTACATTATCTGTCATTTTTTATCGGCCCTTCCACGGCTGATTACCTCAGACTCTAGGTTGCTTCAGAATATTTTCCTCTCAGGGTCCAAATCCCAATGCCTTACTCCTTGACTTCACTTTAATTAAGCACAATAGGTGTTGCTTCTTCCCTCCCCATGTCTTACCCTAACAGCTACCTCCTGTGATCTCAGAAGCAGAATGAGAATCCCTTGACTCTTAAGGGATTTAGTCTTAATGTATTCATTCAAATATTTACTAAAAGTGCTTTTAAGTATAAGGCACTGGGGCCTGCCCTCTGAGAGTTTACAGCAGAATGAGGAAGACAGACAAGCAGAGTCTTCTCAGTCACTCCCATTCCTTTCTCTTATTGTGTTGGTTAATTATGGTAATATAACTATAATAAGCAATAAACAATACACATGCTTGCAGATTTGGACACACAAGCAAAAAAGGCAAAAATATTAGAATCATTCACAATTCTAGCAGAGGTAAGTGTTATGGGAGTTTTGATGTATGGCCCCTTCTACTTTATGTATGTATGTATGTATGTATGTATGTATGCATGTACGTATTTGAGAAAGAGTATCAGTCTGTCACCCATGCTGGAGTGCAGTGGGGCGATCTCAGCTTACTGCAGCCTCGACCTCCCAGGCTCAAGCGATCCTCCCACTTCAGCCTCTCAAGTAGCTGGGACTACAAGCATGTACCACTATGCCTGGCTAACTTTTGTATTTTTAGTAGAGACGGGGTTTCACCATGTTGCCCAGGCTGGTCTCGAACTCCTGGGCTCAAGCTATCCACCGGCCTCAGCCTCCCAAATTGCTGAGATTACAAGCATGAGCCACTGCACCCAGTCCCCTTCTACTTTTTAAATGAGCTCAAGTTCACCCCAAATTTTTAGAAGATCCTCTTTTGATGATACTTAGAAAACACGGTAATGAGAGAAAGGCTTCTTGGGGATGCCAGTCAGATTTGTATGCCAAACTGGTGATTTAGGGTCCCCACTAAACAGGTGCTCCTGAAGAATCTTAGAGGGTCTTATTCTATATCCCCAGCCTCTGACCTGTGACCAGAGCTCAATCACTGCTCATGAAATGAAAGAATGAATGGACGAATCAATGATGTAGATTACTGAAATCCAACAAATCTTGACATGGTTATTAGCTTATAAATGAGGCACTCTTTGTGCTTCACATAAACTGTAAAGATATAGAAAGGATTCAAGGAAAAAAATAAATTCCTACAAGAAGAAAGCTCTTTTATTCTTGCTAGCTAGGGGGATAAAACTCTACAAAATGAAATAATAAAAACTACCATCTCATTTCATTCCATATAACATAATGGTTATTATCTTAAGACAATTAAAAAACACTACAACCCAACTCTAAAGTATCCAGCTCTGTAGCAAAAGCTTAACCCAAGTTTCACCAGGAGTTATACCTGAATGGAAGATAGTGGGGGTTTGAGCCAGACAGGAGTGCTCTGTAGGCTTCTTCTGGTGTCTTCTTTAAATAGATTACCTAAGACAGATAAATAGCAACATTTAGAACACCCAAGAATGACACAAAACTAATTACTCACCAAATTTGCATTTCACTTCCTCCACTTTGAGTGACAACTGTTACGGTGATAAGTGTTGATCTTTACAAAGCAACAACTTGCCAACATTTCCTTTGCAGCATGAAGCTGCACAGCAGCCTTTGTCTTCTCCATGGGTAAGCTTAGAGACAGAGGGCAGATCTACAAAGAGGCCATCCCAGGCTCTTTACAAAAGCACACTGAACAGACACAATGGCAGGGACAGTTGTACCCTCATAATATACCGTGTGCTCACCAAAGACCAACGCACACCTCCTCGACCTTCATCGAAGACCTGCCGTGAGTTATTTCTGTGCCTGGTAAATTTTGAAAGACTTCTCACAGTGAGCACAATATCCATGGGGTGTCTACTGAATTTTCTGCCTACTCTGAGGAAAGCCAGTGTTGCTCTCTAGACACTCAATAAAATCACAATAAAATGGGTAAAAATGTGTATGGGTAACGGTATTGGAAAACATATTATCTTGGATTTTGATACCAAAGCTACTTAAATCCCTCTGGTCCAACAAGATTAACTAATCTTAAAGACACAAACAAAAAAGGAGTCCTTAAAACCAGTGAACAACTCCCAGGTAATATACACAGATATTGAGTATATAGTATATGCCAGGCACTGTATCAGGTACTGGCACCTCCCTTAATAGAATTTATGCTTGTGGGGCAAAGACAATAATCAACAAAAATAAATACAGTCTAAGGTAAATGCTGAAAAGGAAATAAACAGGGGCCTGGAAAGCGGCTACCTGAGTCAAGGTAGTCAGGGAGGGGTCTCTGGGTGATGTTCAGGGTAAGATCTAGACTCTAGACGGGGAGAACCACAGGAAGAGCTAAGGGGAAGGAGGAATGGCTATCCAGGCGTGAGAATGACAAAGACAAGTTCCCTGAGGTGGGAAAGAGCCTGGTAAGCTGGAGGAAAAGGAGGTCAGTGTGGCTAGGACTGAGAGAAGGGGAGGGGGGCGGGAGAAAGCCAGGCAGTGGCCGGAATGTGAAGAGCAATACAAACCACTGGGAGAGCTCGATTTTATTCCAAGAGCAATTTAATTTTTTAATTCTGAGCCGATGGCATTGGTCCTTTTCCTCTATAGTCAGAAACGAGCTTAATTCCTACAATCTTCTCTACCTAAAATTAGTGGCACTATTTCCTTAATATGTCCCAACATCAAAACCCTATGCATTTCAATGACAAGAATGGCAGAGTCTTGATTCTTAACAGTACGGCTTTCCTCTACTTACAAACCTTCTTTGAGCTTTAAGCTGTTTCACTGAGAATATATTATATGTTTACCTATTAATATTTCAGGACTAGAAAACGAGTCCATTCTGAGTTTTTTAAAGAAAGAAAAATAAAATAAATAGATTAAAAATACTAACTTTAGTAACAAAACCCCATATTCATTTGGCAAGTAAACATGAAGGTCTGATAAGGCACACACCAACCAAAGCTTATTGAGTGTGAAACAAAAAGCAATAGAAAGGAAATAACTAAAAGTGCTGCCAGACAAGAGGCATGGATTCTAAAAATGGAGAATTGTCACTCCAGTTGCAGCTCAAATAATTACAAAACTCCATTTAAACCAACACTAGCTCTAAAGACCATTTTCAGTAACCAACATTACAACAGGTTTTACTGTACCCTAAGGGGTAGGTTATGTAACAGAATTGGTTATAATGCAGTGATTTCTTAAGCCTAAAGATGCTGCAGTATTTGAAAGGTGACTGGTTGCTAAAAGGGAGGGCTGCTTGTAGAAAGCTTCTGTGTGTGGATTAGATAATTAAAGCTTAGACAACAACCTTTGAAAAGCAAAAATGCATTTTCCTCCCCAGGAGCAATTACGTTAATTCCCTTTAATTTTGAGGGAGTCATTCTGCAAGAGGGAGGCACCAGCTCACAAAGAATGCTTCTTTAGATTGGCTACCCCACAGGGCTTTGCTCCTCTTCTTACCTGCATGACTTAGCACACATGGCCCATGTTCTCACACTGCAAGATGAGACCCTTTGTTTTTATTTTTATCCCAGTGCTCAATTATTAATGAGTGCAAAGTGAAACCCAACAGAGGCCATCTAAATTCCAGGAAGATTCCTGGGGCATCTTTTACAGGTTGACCTTTCACAACCTGAAGGTAGGTATTTGGGCAAAGTGGGGAAATGTTCTCCTGATGAGTGAGTGCATTACTGCATGAATGCATGCTGGGTCATTAAAATACCAAATTCGATTTTTCCAGGATAAAATATGTCACATATTCTTATGCCAGATCTTCTTAGACATGTCTCCTTATTGAAAAGAAATAGAGGAGAGAGACAGACTAGGCTAGATTAAAGCTCAGAAGAAAAGTGACATTTAATAAGAAAGGTAAGGAACTTTCCAAACTCGCATTGTTGCTCTAGGATGAAAACAGAATTCAAACAGTGGGCTGACTCCAAAGCCCACAGCAATTTCATCAAATCTGCCTGAAAATATAAACTCAGTTGGTAGCATAGGTCTGGAAAAAAGGTTTCCACTCTTCCAAGTTCCTAAATGCCATTTCATTCCATTTGATTTTAAAACTTAGGTGACTACAAACTGTAACTGTTAACAGTTTGTAGTCATATTTGAGGAAAAGGGCAGGGGAAGGATCAGAAGGAGAAAGAGGAACTTTTTACCTTATATTTCTACTATCAACACATTGTCTTTTTCACAGACATACACAGATCTGTTTTTTAAATATGAAGTAAGTAAATTAGTTATGCAACGTTAAATGTGTACTCTTTCTAAAAATAAAATCTATATTTAATGCTTGAAAATTTGTTACCAGATATTCTAATATTTCTAAAAATATTTTTGGCTTCTCTCAGCAGAATCATAAAACTATTTTCTGAATGAAATTAATTTCAAAGCATCTTCTAAATATCTTGAATTTTTATCTTGTGCTCCTAAGGGGAAAGAAATAATATGCTGTCTACTTTTCTCACTAGGTATTAACATATATAAACCCAAACCAGAAATTTCCCCAAACTTTTGACTAATACAACTTAACAAAAGCATTTGCACAGATAATGTTTGGTGTATCACATCAGTTTAGTGAGTGGTACCTGCATGACTTTGATAAAATTGCCCTATTTTGCCAAGAAGTCCTAGAAACCGTATTAGTAATATAGCATTTAACATATACTTTTATTTGTAACCGAGCAGGAATTATCCAATTAAAGTGACTTTTTTCTGTTTAATTAACTTCCAGGTACCAAGAACTTAAATAACTTTTAGTTTCTTTAATAAAAGGTTCTTAAAGAGCCAGTATCTTAACATATATATTATCAACAGCTATGAGGTTTTATTAAACAGCATAATAAAATTTACCCTATTACAAACCAGCACAATTTATATTGTTTACCAGTAAGCCAATGTTGCCCATCGGTTAATCATGCACTTTCCCAACTTCTGCCATAGGTACCACCATGTACTACCATTCATTCTTTTTAAACACACATTTACTTTTGACTTAAATCAATTTGACGTAAAATGTTTTATATCATTGCTATAAACGGGAAAACCTGCCACTGAGTCTATACATAAATGAATATTAAAATGCATAACTCTTACAATTTTAAATATTTGTGTTTACTACACCATGAGAAACAATGTAACAAATATCAAGTTTGTACTAATTTTATAGAGGAACACCAGAACAACATGAGAAGTTATATAGAATCCTCTTAGAATTCATCTGCAGATACTACTAAATCTTTTTTTTTAACTAAATCCTTCAGTCATTAAACCCTTAATACCTGCTCCAAAATAATATGTGAATTTCTGAAGCATTTTGGAATTTACAACTATATTTCTCTACTCAGCTAATTCAATCTCTCTAATACACAAGCGGAGATCCTTAAAACAACAAATGGCTTCATAGAGAAGTCTTAACCAGACTCTGGGTCATGAATTTGCTAATGATCTTTCTCTGGGGACATTTGCCTCAAACTTTACTATGTTTTTAGCTTTGTTTTTAGGTGCTATTTTTCCTCCAAAAAAAAAAAAAAAAAAAACACCTTTTCAGCAAAGCACAACACACACACATACACACAATATATATATATATTTAAAAGTGAAATGTGTGCCCCTACATTAATTATATTTATATTTTGTGACTTAGAAAGTGAAAATATTCTTAAGGATTCAATTCGGCCATCTGAAAGAGTATTCTTCAATTTTATTTGTTTAATATTTTACTTGTGTGAAAAAGAGGAAACAAATGCTAACAATAACCTTTCCCAGGTAGGTGCTGCCACTGGAACACTGGCACGATAGCTTTGAAATTAGCATTCCAACCATGTCTGAGTCAATTAAATTCCTTCAAAATACAATTTCCAGAAAACAGATGTTACAACTTTAAAATAGTCTTGAAGCACTATGATTTACCAAATATGGAAGACTTATACCAAAAAAGGAGAGACTTCCTTTACAAGTTTCAGACAACTCGGTTTAGCATATACAGAATACTAACTGTGGACATTACAAAGATGTCACTATGATGTGTGCTTTGGGCTGTAGCCCATTAATCAGCAGAAATGCTGAGTCCTTTCCTTAGCACCATGTAACTTACAATTATCACGCTTGCAAAACTGCAATTGAGGATGGGGGTGGGCAGATATAAGAAGAAAATGTTTCTTTTACTGGTGAAGCTAACCAGTGCAGAGCACTCACTTGGCTTGAAACTACCACACCCTAACCGGCTGCTCCCAACATCCCCCTTTCTCATGAGGGGTTCCTCCCAGTCAGCCAGACCCAGAATCTCAAAAGCCATCTTTGACCTTGGCCTCTCCATCACGTGATACCCACATCAAGTCAATACCCAGACTGATTCTCTCTTCACAGTCATCATCAGTCTCTCTCTTTTTATTTATTTTATTTTATTTTATTTTAGACAGGGTCTGGCTCTGTCACCCAGGCTGGAGTGCAGTGGTGCAATCTCAGCTCACTACAACCTCCACCCCCAAGGCTCAAGCCATCCTCCCACCTCAGCCTCCCAAGTAGCTAGGACTACAGGTACACACCACCACATCCAGCTATTTTTTTGTATTTTTAGTAGAGACAGGCTTTCGCCATGTTGGCCAGGCTGGTCTCAAACTCCTGGCCTCAAGTGATCCACTCGCCTCAGCCTCCCAAAGTGCTGGGATTACAGGCATGAGCTGCCACTCCTGGCCATCCACAGTCTCTTTCAATTATGGGGTAGATCCAGGTTTGGGGGCCTGAAACACATCATTTGGGGAGCGAAGATGGAGGATACAAACATCTTTTCAAATTTTACAAAAATTTTTCCCTCCAACAGCTTGAGAGAGGGAACTAAGCAAGAAAAGGCCCTGAGTCTTAAATTTCATTAGTTCCCCAGTGAACTACCTGGACCTTTCTTCCATGACAATCATCATCACGTTATTTCAAACCCTTATCACCGTACTCTAGGACTAACACCATTTCTCTCTGCCTCCACCTCCTGCCTACTCCAGTAGTTCCAGAGCAGGGCTCGGAAAGTCTCAACCCTGCTCAAAAAGCCCAGCCCAGACTGCCAACCCTTCACCAAGATATCGTCCCAGCCTGCCTTTTCAGGTAAATTTGTCATTTTTCCTCAGATGAACCCTACCCGCTAGCCTGGACTCCTCACCCTTCCCTAAACATACTTGATATCTCCGGTATTTAAGGTTGTTGTTGTTGTTTTTCTGGAATACTTTCCTCACCATTTCTATCTATTAGACCTATATTTCATTAGACCTAAACTCAAATACTATGTCCCATGATGCCTTTCTTCTCCAACTCAGAACCTTTTCCCTTACCCTTTAGACTCCAGAATATGACACTCAACTATAGGTGATAATGACCACAATAATGACAACGATAAAAACAAAAAGTTAACAGTATATACCATGTGCCAGGCACTCTTCTAGGCACTGTACATAACTTGGTTCATTAATACTCACATCACCCCGAGTTAGGTTCCATTATTATTCCCATTTTCATTTTACAGGAAAAGCACTGAGAATTAGTTGCTCAAGGTCACACAGTCAGTCTGGCTCCCTCATAGAAATTCATAAGCACATCCTGATGGGTCCCTCACAGCTCTTTTGTAACTAGTTTCCTTTAGACTAAAGTGGAAAACTTCTGGAGCTCAAGTAACCAAGCTTCCCATACCTTTATAAACTTTCAGATGCCTCCTGTCAGACAGATGCTCAGCAAAAAAAACCTGTGTTTAATGAACAGCTACTTTAAACATATAAGGATAAGAATGCATCTACCCCAAAGGGTTAATTCAGCTTAATTAATAATTGGTGAATGAGATTTTAAAAGACTATATCACTACAACTATAGTGGGAATGCCCAAAAGAGGAGTAAAATTAACTTTCTCAGCCCAGTTGTATGAAAGCATCAAGCCAAATAGAGTCAATTCACCAATGATGTGCTTCAAGAGAAAGTAATAGACTGATTTTAAAAAATAAAAGCTCTAACTCATATGATTTGTATTTGCTTATAGAAAGTATTTAGTCAAGGCATACTCCCTGATCCAAACATTCACTCTCCCACTTCCTCTGCGTCTATTCTGAAGCCACACTCAGCCACTTCCAACATGGGATAAAACGCAGCCAGCAGGAGGTGGAACAGAGCACAATCACCACAGATGACTGTAATTCAATCAGCATATATATTTACTTAACGCTTACAATTTGCACAGGAACCTGCACATATATGAGGGCACAGGGAGAGTCTGAAATCTCCATTATGGAGCTTAAAGACACTGACTTCAAGGACTTTAACGGGGGTTGGGAATGGCCTTTGAAGTGACCAGACTCAACCTGAGCCTACCTTGCATCATCGCAGTGTTTAGATGCCACCTCCTCCGTTTCCTTGCGATCACAGCTCTAAAGTGAGGCAGTCTTTTTGGCAACCCAATAAGATCAGGCCCCTGCCTTATGTTCTCAAAGCTCTCTGCCCTTCTCCTTCAAATTCATAACCAGTTTGTTTCTGTGGTTATTTGATTGAGCCTGTCTCCCCAAGTAGGCTGTAAGGCTAATGACAGCAAGGTTTCCATCTCTTTTTTATCTGCAGGACTCAACACTATGCCTGGAATGTAGCACACACTCAAAAAATGATGGACGATTGCACAAATAGTGGGCGTTTTATATGAGGGGAAGCATGACATAGACACAGGTTCTTTCCCCATGAGTGGCATGAAACTAACCCTCTATGCTTCCATTACCTTAGGTATAAACTGAGGATAATAATTGTAACTATCACATAAGGTTGTTTGTTGGGAAGAATAAATGAATTAATAATGTATGTAAAGTGCTCAAAATTATATCTAGCACATAGCTCTTCTACAGCAAGGGACAACAAAAAGGAGATAAACTTTGGTCCCAAAATGTTTTTTTTCCTTTCCACCATCTGTCTCTGGGTGAATCTGGATCCACATTGTTATTATTTCTCACACCTTCACCCTGAAGCCCGTCTATGTATACGAACATCGGAACATGAGGTTGTAAATGTCCCTAATAAGACCATGATTTAGTTCAACCCTCTGATTATAGAGTACAGATGTTGATCCTACTCTCAGTTCTGCCTCTTTAAACAGCCTCTCTAGTCTCCTGATGCCTTAGTATCAACATCCATAAAATAAATGCCACTGGCCCCTGCTTTACCAAACCCATTATCAAAATATCAGAAGATCCCTGAGGTGGGCCGTGTCTTTCTGCAACAAAGTACGTGAAATAAGAAGCGAGTTACTGTTACTAGCACTGTATTCATTTTTTCTATTTGAATGTCTCGTGAACAAAAGAATTAGATTCCCTGGCTGGATTTGTTTTTAGGAAAGGAAAGCACTCACCAGTTACCTGCAAAGAATGAATCACACAAGTCCATGAAAAGAAGTCCAGCATAGAAACAGAAGTCCATCACAAAAATACACTGCAAGGCAAAAAACTCTGCAAAAAGCTGAAACATAAAACTTTTAAAGTCTCTTCCTTGGCTCCCAAAACTTGGTTCTCAGACTTCTTAAATGTCAGGGCACTTAATTTATAAACTGTTTTTTCCTAAAGACAGCATTAATTGTGATACACAAACACAAACAAATTGTTTAATTTTGTTATTTTTAGCAACATTATTTTCCTAATCATCTCCTCTCATTATATCCAGTGACTCAGAAAACAATATCTACATTCAACTTTATAATTTTTTAAAAATAGGAAAAAGTTATACATTTCTCAAATGCATAAACAATTCCACTTTGTTCTAATTGCTTGTGGAAATAGAAATATTCAGCGTTAATCACTTACGAATTAGATAAGTCAATCTGATTACAAATCAGAAACACAACTGTATTTAAAATTTGTATTATATTCAGTCTATTTTAAATCTATCATGCTAAATAGTCTAATTAAAACAGAGTAAGAATGAATGTCTTTTGTTTCCTATGGTCTTTGGTTGAACACGTTGTAAAAGAAAGTCATTCTTCCTGTTCTTCAAGTTTTGAGTCCATTATAAATTACAGATTATGAAGTCAGCAAAGCATAAGACAATATATCTGCTTAACAAATATGGAGGCAAGGCTAATCATGGAAGTTAAGCAGAACCTGACATCAGGTCTCTATAGACATCGCTTATTTCTACCCTAAAAATACTTAACAATTTTCAGTATTTGAATCCTTACAAGAATGAGGTCTAGAAATGACTATGTTTTTTGTTTGAGGTGCTGTTTGCTCTGAAATACCCTCATGTGACATCTCTTCACAGTTTAATTTGAAGCTGGGATTTAACATACAGTCAACAAAGAGCAGACTTTATTTATTTGACAATTCGTTTAGAATAGAAATACTCTCTCACCCCTCTCATGGGTATAATTAGAGTGAAACCAGTGGGAGCTTTTTGATGGGCAATTTAGGGAGAATTGCAGACAATATTAGCCATGTGTGTCTTCCCATCTAATTTGATTACAACCAAAATTTTCATAATCAGCCTAAAAAGATATCCTTCCAGAACTGACAGCTACAGCCAGCACAAATGCACATCTCTTGCTAGCATTGTCTCAGTGACACAATGCTTCTCTTCTGCCTGAGGTGAGTTCATGTACCAGCACAGACCTCAATGAGCTGGTTGTGTGACAGTAAACTAGCCCAACCCCTTATAAAGCAAACAAAGGAAACACCAAGCCAATGTTCTTAATACACAGAAACCTAAAAGGACACCTTAAAGGGGGAAAGAAGAAAATGTGTGACCCCAAAATAACCTCAGTCCCTTAGTCTCACACAAGCTGAGCAAAATACTGTTATGTTACAACATGCAGCTAAATATAACCCTGTAGAACATTTATCATTCATCATCCAAAAGTAGTCCTTATATAAAACGCAAAAACAGACTCACTCCAGAATATCACTTGAATAATACATACTCCCAAACCGAATCGTTTCATGTTAAAAACTCCTGGTGCTGAGTTTCACTGCTTACTTGTGGGTATAGCACGAGCTTCATTTCATAAAACTTTCCAAATGAAGAAAGAAAATGAAAAAAAGTATGTTATTTAAACCCAGGACTGAGTTGGATCAAGTTTACAAGGCAAAGAACCATAACTTTGTAATGAAGATTGTGATGCAGATCCACTGTAACAGACCAGGACTGGATGTTTAAATCCTCTTAACACCTGTTAGCAATTATAGAAAGTCTTTAAATTGCAAATACATTATACTCCAAACATTTATTTGTAAAAGATAATATGGGGTTTTCGGTTTTGTTTTTTGTTGTTGTTGTTTAAAGTAGAGACGGGGTCTTACTATGTTGCCCACGCTGGTCTCGAACTCCTGGGCTCAGGCGATCCTACCGCCTTGGCCTTCCAAAGTGTTGGGATTACAGGCGTGAGCCATTGTGCCTTGCCAAGGATAATATTTTGACTTCTGGAAATATTTTCCCAAAGACAAAATCTTAAGATTTTAAGTTTCCTAAGCTAGTCCAAAAATGATAATATATTCTTATCATTAAAGGCATATATCTAAAATAATGTAGAAGACACTATTTTCAAAATTAAAACTAAAATAATTAAGTAAGTGTGTTAGTTTTTTAAGTTAATTTTCTTCCCTCAATGCTAATACTTGAGGGAAAGCTAAATTAGAAAAACTTGAAGAAATCAAGGAATACATCTATAATGGCTTTAAAGTGAACCCTGAATTATTTCTAATGTTTTGATTGGTACTTAATTATATACAATTCTGCTTCAAAATGCATAACTTTCCTCAGTATTTGGCTTTATGATTATTGCTGATTTCAAATCTGAGGCAGTGGAAAGCAGGGCAAATATGAGAGGAAATTTTCTTGCTGTCACTGGAAGGAAAGTAATTGGGGAGAAAAGTGAACAAGAAAGATCATAAACTTCCTGGGAATATACAGGAGGAGGCCTACCAAACTTGCCAGGGATGGAACCCAACTTGAGGGGGTTGCTTCTCATGTTCTTATGGCAACTTTAGGCAGTCTGTGATCTCCTCGAAGAGAGAAGGTGGTAGACCAGCAACCCAATGTATTTATTTTAGTAACTATAGTATATACTTAAGGAACTGTACATAAAATTGTTTTTAAATTAAAATTTTAAGAAGCCTTTTCAAATATAGTCATCTTATTCTTTTTCAAATTTCAGGAAGTTTGCAGGTGAGATGTTATCCAAACTTCTAACACAAAAGCCACAAAGCATGTGAACTAAATCTCAGGTCTAGAATCATAGTAACTTGTAAGCTACTGTTCTTTGAACTTACTCAAGAATAGAAAACTAACAATGCACACAAACAAGGAACTGGTTGTTCTCTTCCAGTATTTACAAGAGTTGTTGCTTAGAGAAAGCAGGAGAAACAAGAGTTTTGCCCATCAGTCAGGTGTTTGCAGAAAAGATTCTGTGGCAATTTTTCTCTGCATTAGCCCCAACTGTTCAAACATGTGCCACATGACAGTATTGTCCTTCGAGGAGATAATAGAATTAATCATCCTTTTCTCTTTCTCTCTTTTTTTTTTTTTTTTTTGACAGAGTTTCGCTCTTGTCACCCAGGCTGGAGCGCAGTGGCGCGATCTCGGCTCACTGCAACCTCCATCTCCCGGGTTTAAGCGATTCTCCTGCCTCAGCCTCCCAAGTAGCTGCAGAATTAATCATTCTTAAATGTGCATAGATTTTTTTAAGTAAACATGTTCCCTACATACTTTGGCTTACTAACTTCCACAAACAGCAGAACTGAAACAATTACAGCTTAAATAAAAGTAACTTAAACCCAACCAACAGATCTATTGCATACATACCCTATATTTATATATATATATATATAAAACATACAGGAAGTTCACCCACCTTCCCTGCAGTAACTGGGAACTTCCCTCCTATTCTGGCTCACTACTGTAGGCAGACCTCACTACTTCCAGAAAACAGCCCCCCTTCACCCTGGCCAGTAATTTCCCACCCCCATCTTCCTATGAGCAACAAGACTTGCATGGCAGTTTCCTGGTAGTAAGGAAAATTAGGAAGGAGGAAGGAAAAGGAGAAAAGCAGAGAGCTTTCCACAGTTCTACACACCAAGTAATTCATTTCTTCATTCAGCAAAGACTTACCAGTACCAGGCACCATGGATAATACCAAGAATAAAGCAAGTATGTTTCCTGACCTCATGGCATATCCCTTGTATATCATTTCAGATCTAATCCCAGGAGATCCCCCACTTTAAGTACTCCTCACAAAAATCTTTAAAGGTTAAGTAATCAGAGCATTATGGCAGAGTAGCATAAGAGAAATCGGAATGATACAGATAACTGTACCGTGGAGAGCTTCAAGTGACATTCTAAAAGGTGCGTTTTTAAAGTGTTTTTAAGTGTACATCAGGTCATTTCAGCTCCCTAAGAGACCCACAGGTCACAAAGAATAAAATTCGAACTTGCTCTCACATACAAGCCCTGGCAGAGACTTTGGCCTCATCGTCTGCATTATAGCCTTTTTAGCCACAGCAGCTTTGTCTTGGTTCCTCAGCCTCTCCTGGTTCATTCCCACTCTAAAGCCTTTGTATGTGTTGTTCTCTGCCTAGAATGTTCTTCTTCTTTATCAGCATCACCACCTCAAAGAGGGCGTCTCTGAACTTCCAATCTGAAGTAGCCAGCCAGTCACCAGCACATCACCAACTTGCCATTATCACTGACCTCTTATTTGTTTGTTTCTCCCAGCAAAATCTAAGCTCTGTCAGGACAGGGATTTTCTCTCTCGTCCATTGCCATATCCTTAGAGCTCAGAAGGGGTGTCTGGCCCAGGTGCTCAATGACTGTTTGTTCTAAAACTCCAACTCACTTGCAAGTACTGATGAATTTCTCAAAATTTCAGACATTTTGAATATAAATACTTTACCACATTCAAACTGATGAGATTCAAGGATTCTCTAATTCCTGTTAGGAACTGATAACTATTAGGAGAGTTATCACATATTCCTACATTCTTTGAACAGGATGGGTCCATTCCTATGTTTTAACAAGCAGTTGATTTCAAACTGAAAGCCTTGCAACTGCAAACTTGGTGACTGGAGTCAAGAGCAGGACTGGATGTGAGATATGGAATCAAAGGAGATCATTTTAGAACTTTAAGATTTGACAGCCCTGCCGTATTTTGAACTTGCATGGGGCCTGTAGCCCCTTTGTTTTGGCCAATTTATTCCACTTGGAATGGCTGTACTTACCCAATGCCTGTACCCCCATTGTATCTAGGAAGTAACTAACTTGCTATTGACTTTATAGGCTCATAGGTGGAAGGGACTTGCCTTGTCTCAGATGAGACTTTGGACTATGGACTTTCGAGTTAATGCTGAAATGAGTTAAGACTTTGAGGGACTGTTGGGAAGGCATGATTGGTTTTGAAATGGGAGGACATGAAATTTGGGAGGGACCAGGAGTGGAATGATATGGTTTGGCTGTGTCCCCACCCAAATCTCATCTTGAATTCCCACATGTTATGGGAGGGACCCGATGGGAGGTGACTGAATCATGAGGGCAGGTCTTTCTCGTGCTGTTTTTGTGTTAGTGAATGAGTCTCATGAGATCTGACGGTTTTAAAAAGGAGAGTTTCCCTGCACAAGTTCTCTTCTCTTATCTGCCTCCATGTGAGACGTGCCTTTCACCTTCTGCCACGATTGTGAGGCCTCCCCAGTCATGTGAAACTGTAAGTCCATTAAGCCTCTTTCTTTTGTAAATTGCCCAGTCTCAGGTATGTCTTTATCAACAGTGTGAAAAAGGACTAATACAGGGGATAAGGAGATATTTGTTAAAGGATATAAAATTACAGCTATTAATAGATAGGATAAGTTCTAGTGTTCCATCCCACTGTAGGATGACAGTAATATATGGTTTCAAATAGCTAGAAGGAGGATATTGAATGTCCCCAACATAAAGAAATTATTAATGTGTCAGATGATTGATATGCTTATTGCCTGGATCCATTCTGATCACTATACATTACATGTAGCAAAACCTCATTATGTGGGCAAAGGACATGAGAAGATACCTTTCAAAAGACGACATACATGCAGCCAACAAGCATAAGAAAAAAAGCTCAGTATCACTGATCATTAGAGAAATGCAAATCAAAACCACAATGAGATACCATCTCACACCAGTCAGAGTGGTTTTTACTAAAAAGTCAAAAAAATATAACAGATGCTGGTGAGGTTGCAGAGAAAAGGGAACACTTATACACTGTTAGTGGCAGTGTAAATTAGTATAACCATTGTGGAAAGCAGTGTGGTGATTCCTCAAAGACCTAAAAACAGAAATACCATTCAACCCAGCAATCCTATTACTGAGTATATACCTAAAGGAATATAAATCATTCTGTCATAAAGACACATGCACATGTACATTCACTGCAGCACTATTCACAATAGCAAAGACACGGAATCAACCTAAATACCCATCAATGGTAGAATGGATATTTAAAATGTGGTACATATATGCCATGGAATACTATGCAGTCATTAAAAAGAACAAGATCATGTCCTCTGCAGGAACATGGATGGAGCTGGAGGCCATAATCCTTAGCAAACTATTGCAGGAACAGAAAACCAAATACTGCATGTTCTCACTTATAAGCTGGAGCTAAACAATGAGAACACATGGACACAAAGAGGGGAACAACAAACACTTGGGCCAACTTGGGGATGGAGGCTGGCAGAGGGAGAGGAACAGAAAAAATAACTATTGGGTACTAAACTTAGTACCTGGGTGACTAAATATTCTGTACAACATATCCCTATGACAAAAATTTACCTCTAAAACAAACCTGCACATGTACCCCTGAACCTAAAATAAAAGATTTTTTTAAGTTAAAGCATTACATGTACATTTTTAAAAAACATGAGTATGTATCCCATGAATATGTACAATTACGAAGTCAATTTAAAAAATAAAAATAAATATAAATTTTTAAAATAGCACAGACAGACACTATGTTAAGTACTGGAGATACAAATATGAGTGAGACACCGCTCCTATTCAACATAGTATTGGAAGTTCCTGCCAAGGCAATCAGACAAGAGAAAGAAATAAAGCGTATTCAAATAGGAAGAGAAGAAGTCAAATTATCTTTGTTTGCAGATGACATGATCCTATATCTAGAAAACACCATCATCTCAGCCCAAAAGCTTTTTAAGCTGATAAGCAACTTCCACAAAGTCTCAGGATACAAAATCAATGTGCAAAAATCACTAGCATTCCTATACACCAACAACAGGCAAGCAGAGAACCAAATAGTGAATAAACTCCAATTCACAATTAGCATACAAAGAATAAAATACCTAGCAATACAGCTAACAAGGGAAGTGAAGGATCTTTTCAAGGAGAACTACAAACCACTGCTCAAAGAAATCAAAGAGGACACAAACAAACAGAGAAACATTCCATGTTCATGCACAGGAAGAATCAATATCGTGAAAATGGCCATACTGCCCAAAGTCATTTATAGATTCAATGCTATTCCCATTAAACTGCCATTGACATTCTTCACAGAATTAGAAAAAAAAAAACTATTTTAAAATTCATATGGAATCAAAAAAGAGCCTGAATAGCCAAGATGATCCTAAGCAGAAAAAACAAAGCTGGAGGCATCACGCTACCTGACTTCAAACTGTACTACAAGGCTACAGTAACCAAACAACATGGTACTGGTACAAGAACAGACACAAAGACCAGTGGAGAGAATAGAGAACTCAGAAATAAGACCACCCACCTACAAACATCGGATCTTCAACAAACCTGAAAAAAACAAGCAATGGAGAAAGGACTGCCTTTTTTTTTTTTTTTTTTTTTTGAGACAGTTTCGCTCTTGTTGCCCAGGCTGGAGTCCAATGGCGCGATCTCGGCTCACTGCAACCTCCACCTCCCAGGTTCAGGCGATTCTCCTGCCTCAGCCTCCTGAGTAGCTGGGATTACAGGTGCCCACCACCAAGCCCGGCTAATTTTTTTTGTATTTTTAGTAGAGACGGGGTTTTACCATGTTGGCCAGGCTAGTCTTAAACTCCCGACCTCTGGTGATCCGTCCGCCTCGGCCTCCCAAAATGCTGGGATTACAGGCATGAGCAAACGTGCCTGGCCAGAACTGCCTTTTTAATAAATGGTGCTGGGAGAGCTGGCTAGCCACAGGCAGAAAATTCAAACTGGACCCCTTCCTTACACCTTACACAAAAATCAACTAATGATGGATGAAATACTCAGATGTAAAACCCAAAACTAAAAAAACCCAGAAGAAAATCTATGTAATACCATTCAGGACATGGGCAGGGGGCAAAGACTTCATGATGAAAATGCCAAAAACAATTGCAACAAAAGCAAAAATTGACAAATGGGATCTAATTGAACTAAAGAGCTTCTGCACAGCAAAAGAAACTCTCATCAGAGTGAACAGACAACTTATAAAATGGGAGAAAATTTTTGCAATCTATCTATCTGACAAAGGTCTAATATCCAGAGTCTGTAAGGAACTTAAACAAATTTACAAGAAAAAAACAAACAACCCCATTGAAAAGTGAGCAGGGGACATGAACAGACACTTCTCAAAAGAAGATATATCTGTGGCCAACAAACATGAAAAAAAGCTCAACATCACTGATCGTTAGAGAAATGCAAATCAAAACCACAATGAGATACCATCTCATGTCAGTCAGAACGGCTATTACTAAAAAGTCAAAAAAAAAAACAGATGCTGGTGAGACTGTGGAGAAAAATGGACATGTTTACACTGTTGGCAGGAGTGTAAATTAGTTCAACCATGGTGGAAGACAGTGTGGCGATTCCTCAAAGACCTAGAGGCAGAAATACCATTTGACCCAGAATCCCATTACTGGGTATATACCCAAAGGAATATAAATCATTCTATTATAAAGATGTATGCACGTGTATGTTCACTGCAGCACTATTCACAATAGCAAAGACATGGAATCAACCTAAATGCCCATCAATGATAGACTGGATAAAGAAAATGTGGTACATATACACCATGGAATACTATGCAGCTACAAAAAGAAATGAGATCAGGCCAGGCGCAGTGGCTCACACCTGTAATCCCAGCACTTTGGGAGGCAGAGGTGGGCGAATCACAAGGTCAGGAGATCGAGACCATCTTGGCTAACACGGTGAAACCCTGTCTCTACTAAAAATACAAAAAATTAGTCGGGCATAGTGGCGGGCGCCTGTAGTCCCAGCTACTCGGGAGGCTGAGGCAGGAGAATGGCGTGAACCTGGGAGGCGGAGCTTGCAGTGAGCCGAGATTGCACCACTGCACTCCAGCCTGGGCGACAGTGCCAGACTCCGTCTCAAAAAAAAAAAAAAAAAAAGAAATGAGATCATGTCCTTTGCAGGGACATAAATGGAGTTAGAAGCTATTACCCACAGCAAAGTAATACAGGAGCAAAAAACCAAACACTGCATGTTCTCACTCATAAGTGGGAGCTAAACGATGAGAACACACATGAACACATAGTGAAGAACAACACACACTGTGCCTCACAAGAGGAAGAGCATCAAGAAGAATAGCTAATGAATGATGGGCTTAATACCTGGGTGATGGGTTGATCTGTGCAGCAAACCACCATGGGACACGTTTACCTATGTAACAAACCTGCACATCCTGCACATGTACCCCAGAACTTAAAATAAAAGTTGAAGAAAAAAAATATGTGAGTAAGAGTTATCCCTTTACTCGAAAAGCTCATTCTTACAAGGGTGAGTGTGCAAAGCAAATAATTACAAGGAGCTCATCCTAGTAGATCATATTAAGTGCAATTAATTGCAAAATTAAGTGAGAAAAGCTATAAATGGGCCATGTTCTAAGTCAGATAGTAAGAAAATGACAGTGAAGAGCTGGGAGGCAGTGAGTGAGGGGTAGGCAGAAAAACTAGAGAGAAAACTTCAGGAAAGGTTTATCAGAGAAGGGAATTATGGTTTCTTAAATTAAGAAATTTCCCAAAGCAGGACCACTAAATGACTCGTACACTCACTCTTGAAAGAATTGTCTGATTCATCCTACAGTATGTATATTCACATGGAAAGGCTTGTCTGTCTGCTCATTAATTTGAAACTATGAACCACAAATATTATTTCCTATTAAATAATTCTATGAGGCACTGCAGCCCTTCTGAAATATTTCTTTGAGGCTGAGGTTACACTTCCCCAGTCCTACTATTTAGTTTTTTTGTTTTTGTTTTGTTTTGTTTTTTTGAGATGGAGTCTCGCTCTGTCAGCCAGGCTGGAGTGCAGTGGCGCAATCTCGGCTCACTGCAAGCTCCGCCTTCCGGGTTCAAGAGATTCTCCTGCCTCAGCCTCCCCAGTAGCTGGGACTACAGGCGCCCGCCACCACGCCTGGCTAATTTTTTGTATTTTTAGTAGAGACGGGGTTTCACTGTGTTAGCCAGGATGGTCTCTATCTCCTGACCTCGTGATCTGCCCGCCTCGGCCTCCCAAAGTGCTGGGATTACAGGCGTGAGCTACAGACCTCGGCCGTCCCACCATTTAGTTTTATTACCCATGAATTTGCTGTCTAACTACATCCCTGGCTTTAAGTCCTCATCAATTTAAAGTTTGAATTTCCATAATGAAAATTAAAAGCCCCTAGAAGCATTTGTTATGGGGGTTTGGGAAGATAGGCACAGGAAAAGCAAAGCTAAGACAGAAGAGCAACAAGGAAGAAAATTAAGAAAGACACAGAGACAGAGTGTTGCTGACATGAGAACCTAGTAGTTTACATGGCCACAGTCTGTTTTTTAGCATGGCAACCCTATTTTGAGCACTAAAAATCTTAGAAATAACTGACCACACAGCAAACTCAACAGCAGTTGCAGTTAGTTCTTTTTTTTTTTGAGACGGAGTCTATCTCTATTGCCCAGGCTGGAGTGCAGTGGCGCTATCTGAGCTCACTGCAAGCGGTTAGCTCTTCTTTTATTTAAAATTTCAGAAAGTACTGATGAAGAGGGGTTTAATGAATTAATTCACTTTCCAAAATAGGGGAAAGGCCACAATTTTACTCACTCTATCAAATAGAAAACATTTCTTGAAATAAAAATTTACATAAATTAAAATTATTCAATCAAGAAAACCCTTACAAACCTAAGGTTTAAGATTCTATGTCTTGAGGTGAATGGGACATTATATAACTTTTCAGCCCACACTTAGAAACTAAGCCCAATGAGATACTAAAATGACAGACCCAGTAAGGCAGGCTCAGTGCTGGCTCCTCAGGGCCCACATCGTTGACCTAGCTACAGGCTTCTCAATCAAGGTTCTCCCAAACTGAATCAATGCACATTTTGGTTGCCAGGAAGAAGGGAGGAGTATGAGAGGGCTTTAAGTGTAACACAGCAATTCAAATGAAAGTGAGATAAGAAAAGATAAATCATATTATTTGAAGGCTTAAAACAAACTCAGATTTTCCCAAAAAGTCAAGTACCAACTGAATAAAAACCATCCAGAGACAGGTATGCATCTTGATGTTTAGAGAGAGCAGTCTTTGAGGAGTTCAGAATACTTTCAATTTTCCTTAAGCCATTCATGTTAATTGCAAACTAGCCTAGATGCAGAGCAACCAAACAATCACCTGCTCATTCAATGCCAAAATCAATGCCCTAAGAACATTCAAGAACCTTCTGGATCTAAGCACAGTAAGTAGATTCTCCAATGGCTATGTTTTGCAGTCTGCAGGTTACAACCCATTAGTGAGCAGTGAAGTCAATTTGATGGGTAAAGACATATTTTTAATAAAATAGAACAGAATATAAAATATCAGTACGCTTTACACCTTGTAAGAATTGTTTCATGAACCTCTTGTTTCAATTATACATGTGAATGGCGTGTGTGTGTGTGTGTGTGTGTGTGTGTGTGTGTGTGTGTGTGTACTAGGCTGCAATGTAAAATGTGTTTCTTATGGTGAATTACAGTGAATAAAGCTTGGAAAACTCTGTCCTAAGATACCAGCCCAATCTACTTTATATCATTCCTTGCTTCTCTTATTCCCCTATCACTCCTTGCACTTAGACCTACCCCAACACATCCATGGACATCACCAAAGTAAACATGAGAACAACGGCCATTGTACCTGGTTGGTACACGAAAGTAGTTTTGGGGGTGTTAGCCCCATTAGCCAGAATCAAAGCTCAAAAGCTAGCTGGAAAAGAAACTGTATGACTAGTGTATTTGAAACACTACAACGCTGCCTTCTAAATAGAAGATTCTACTCTTCCACACTGCATGCTGTTTCTAATCTTTTTGCAGACTATTATGGTTTAGATGTAGTATAATATACCAAGACCATCAGTGCTCGGTGACATGCTATATGACTGGATAAAGCTCCCAGCTAGAAACCTAGGGATCGGGGTTCTAGTCCTTCTCCATTAGCTGGGTTTGATCTTGGACAAGGTACTCGACCTCTCTGGGTTCAGATTCTCCAACTGAAATATGACAAAGCAGGACTGCAGAAGGGTTCTTCCTAGTGAGTGTTCTGTGGAGATACTTCACCAGTCTTGCAAAAGTGGGTCTTTTTTTTTTTAATTAAGATGTTTATTTTTAAAACTAAAAGAAAACAGTAAACACAATCAAACACATTCAATATCAAATTTTACCATGCTGCAATTACCAGGCAGCCAAATAACCTCATTTTTCATAAAATTTAAAGAGTTACCTTCAGTTTCTGTATACATTCTAGTAAACATCTCATTGATTGGAATCCTGTAGCTCTGCATGGAGAGTATGTCTAAATGTGAGCCTGCTCTGTTCAGATATCTGTATAAAATGGAACACTGATAGTCCTCACTCAGGTAAATGCCAGGTGAAGCCTAGGTAGATATGCACAGAACATGCTCTCATATCAGGCATGGCAAACAATTTCAAGTCACACTCTGATAATGGATAATGTCTTCAGGGCTTTCAGTACCTCCTTTCTGATTTTTTTTTTCATAATGAATGCATGCAGCTAAAAATTTTCAAGATCCAACTCTAATTAAAAATTTTCTAGTATTCGTCTTTCAAGCATATGGATTATTTCTTTTTTTTTTTTTTATGGAGTTTTGCTCTTGTTGCCCAGGCTGGAGTGCAATGGTACAATCTCGGCTCACCGCAACCTCCGCCTCCCAGGTTCAAGTGATTCTCCTGCCTCAGTCTCCTGAGTAGCTGAGATTACAGGTATGTGCCACCATGCCCGTTTAATTTTGTATTTTTAGTACAGACGGGGTTTCTCCATTTTGGTCAGGCTGGTCTCGAACTCCCAACCTCAGATGATCCGCTCACCTTGGCCTCCCAAAGTGCTGGGATTACAGGCACGAACCACCGCGCCCGGCCCATGAATTAATTCTTAACTGGAAATTATCCTGAGACTGCAAGGATGGTTGTTAAAAAAAAATCATTGACTGTAGCAAATACTTATATGTATAAATAAGTAGTTTCACCTATTGAGAAAAACAGAAATAATGCTGAGAGTAAAATTAACATTATCATCCACAATATTAATTTCAAATGTTTGTATGTACAGTATTAACAAAGCCCATTTCAGTTCTATAGAACACACTGTTTTACTCAGTAACTTTAAGAAAATTAGTTAACGCTTTGCAACACTGATTCTTGCTGTTATTTTTACAATTAGTACTGACTTCATAATTTATCTTTAAGCACATCACAGGTTTTAAATTACTCCATATTAAACTTCCACAAAACTGTGGAAGTCAACCAACTAAGACTTATTTATCAATTAAACAGTCATTCATTTCACAAACACTTATTGAACACTTACGACGTGTCAGACATTGTTCTAGATGCCGGGGCTATTGTGGAAAATAAGACAAAGTCCTTTCCCTTAAAGGGAGAGATAATAAACTGGTAAATAAATAATTTCAAGTGCTAAAAAAAGTATATTCTCTTAATTCAGTATATATTGAAGTAGCAAAAACCACAATTACTTTTGCACCAACCTAAAATGAAACAAATGGATGTTAGCTTCTTCACATAGAAAGTATATGTTATTCCAAGGCTACTGATAAGATTCAGAAATTTGTGAGTAAATTACTGTATGCATACACAGTGCATCACTACTAAATATATAGTACTAAATGCAGTGAGTACGTATGCCTGTGTGTGCAGCTGTGTATGTGTATATAAATTTGAGAGCTTATTTACAACACAAAGGAAGTTTATTATCAGGATGCCAAAAGAAAAAAAAACTGAAAAGATTGATGCACCTTAACTTGACAAATCTTCCACTAATGAAAAGCAAACAGCTAATTTTCCTCGCCCACAGCTAAATGAAACAGGCAAGAAAAGTTGAGTAAGAGGTGACACTGCTCTACCCATATGCAGAAGGCTAACAGAATGTCCAGTCTCAAAGAGTCTGAAATTGAAAATGCTGTATGAGTTTAAGGAGCCTGACCTGTTTCAAAGCCACCAAAAATACAAGCCTACAAAGATAAAAGACTGGCCCATTTACAGGCAATATCACAAAAGAGTTGCCTATCAAACTATAAAAGGAAGGAACTGCAAACAGGAAATTGCCCAGCCCCAGCCATGTGCCTCCCCTCCCTTCCTCTCCACTAACTTCTATAAGCAGAAGCAAACACTACCGTTAGATTTACCAACAAGCCACAGAGAAAGATGACAGAACACTAGTAGCTGACATCTAATATATTATTGGTTTAATAAATATTTAAAGTAAATGCCTTTATTATTTTGAACCAACTTTTTGATAATTTTACCTATATTTTAAATGACATTTGTTTAATCTACAGTTTTTTAATGTCAATGTAAAGTAGTTCTGAAATCAGAATTTACAGAATTGTGAGTCAAAAGATAAGCAAAATAATATACTTGGTCCAAACAATAAAAACAAAAACAAAATCACAGTTAATTGTCTGGGTATATCAGTGTCCAATGATTTAAACACACACACTCTAACCACTTTTAAATAATACTGTTCTGTTAAAATTTCTGTATATTCAGCAGACAGCTTAATGTTCAAAAATCAATAGGTCCATTATCAGCAGTTCCAGTTAAGCACATTTATATTCAGGTATACAGAAGTACTTAATAGAGCACTCTGACATTCTAATGAGTAACAGCAGGAAAGGTCTGTGGACTTCCTAATTTTTTACAGAAACTTGGACTGATGGGCATGATTTCTAGTAGTCTGTATCTACTGAAACAAATAGACACAGAAAAAATGACTTCATCTTTTTTTTTTTTTTTTTGAGTCAGGGTCTGGGCTGGAGTGCAGTGGTGTGATCATAGCTCATTGTAACCTCAAACTCCTGACCTCAAGCAATCCTCCAGCCTCAGTCTCCAGGTAGCTGGGTCTGCAGGCTCCCACCACTGTACCTGGCTAACTTACTTTCTTAATGGAGGCTAATAACACTTATCCACTCTAAAATGGTCTAAATAGAGGAAACGAATATAAAAACACAAAGTTTTCAAACAGTTAATAAATCTATAAATAAAACCATGAGAATAATCAACCTCATTAATCAAAAAAATGATTACTAAAACAATGAGGTAGCATTTTTCACCAATTAAATTTCTAAAACTGTAATGTTCATACCCAATATGCAAAGATTACATGAAATTGGAGATTTCACATAATACCAAATTTAGTATAAACTGGCTTAAGTATAGCAATATGCTCCAAGAGTCTTAAAAACTCTGAAATTTAAAATTATTTACCCCACTTCTGGCAATCTAAAGACAAAAATCCACAAAAGGAAACACTTATAATATAGAAAGAGATCTGTCACATTATAAAAAATTTTGAAAGAAATCTAAAATGTTAAACAATGGTATTCTCTCTAAATGAAATGTTATTTGGTTACCTGAATAGCAAAATGGCAAAACACACATAGGCTAAATTTTAAAAGGCTCAAAAAACTACACTGCAATCACACCTAATAAATAGTTCAGGTTTAGAACTGCAGGAGAATTTTTCTACATTTCTTCTACAATGTGGTTACTCCACTTTTTAAACCTTTTTTAATTGTCAGGGAAAAAAAAACACCCCTATCTTCTCATTAGATTATCCCCTTTTCAAAATGGACATTTAAAATAAAATTAAATTAAAAATTTAAAATAACTAGTTTTCTTCCAGCCTCCCTTCACTCCCCTACTACCAGAAAAAGCATCATCACCTTCATGCTATTCTGCCTGTCTGATGGTTCCTCAGCAACCTGGCCTGCTGGGATTGACCATCTTGGAACCTCCCCTCTCTCCAGGTCTGAACCCAGCCCTCCACACCCACACCAACAGGCAGGGAGTCATTCACCTTAGTATCCTCAACTCTAGGAACAAGGCCTGTTACATGAAAATACCTCAAAAAAAATTTGTTAGATAAATTCATATTTACCCAATTGTACCTACTGCCTGCTTTAAACAATTGTTTATTGCTCATCTGTCCCACATTTTAAGCTAGGCATTGTTTTAATGTATATTTTATTTTTTTTTATTCCCTAGAGCCTACCATAGTGCTGGGCAGGGCTCATAGTAGCTAAACAAAGATTTACTGAACTAATGAATACCTGACTACAGATCTCACAAATTCATTTGGTTTAAACAGAATATTCCCTTAAAATAACATCCTTGGAGAGAAATATACTCATACCTTCCAGTGAATTATACTAAGCAATAATCAGATTAACAACCATGCGAGTGCTGTTACTGAGCCAAGGAAGTATTTAAGTGAAAAATATGGTGGACAAGAGGAAGATGGGCAGACAGAAAGAGGGGAAGTAGCTGTCCAATCTTCAGGGAGGTAGCCTAAAGGGTCTACGCACAAAAGTGAGTGATAGAAGTAGGAGACTGGGTCAGAAAACTTTGTGGAAGGCCACATAGCTTCCCTGCCAGGGCCACCAGACATTCCTAAGTGCATACAATGTCAGACACTGCACCAATGACACCTTTATATAAATGACCTCCTTCAGTCCTCACCGCAAGTAAAATAGGGTATTATTATGCCTATTTTAAAGATGAAAAAAAACAGCAGTTTGGATAAGTTAACTTGCTCAGGGCATACAACTAACAATTAGATTCAAAGCCCAGTGAGCCTGTGGCTATGTTAAAGTCATTGCTCACAACCATTAAGCCAAATGGAGAATGGCTTCTTTGCAATTAGTCACAGACTTAGGAGTAGAGTATAACTACTTAGGTCTTAAGTGTAGTCTACAAAATAAATAGCCAACACAGACATGGTTAGACAGTCTGAAAACCTCAGGCTTGTTATCCCCAATTCAGACATGACATCTGGTTCAGGCTAGTCTCAGTTAATCCACAATGTAGACCTCTAATTTAGCAATGCAAAGACTTAACAAGTGGGTGAGGAAAGTATACAATGTGGCTACCATCTCTGTTTAGGCATCCTCCACATAACAGAAAAAAAATTACTCTGACAGTTGTATGGCAACTAAATTAATGGGAAGCAAGAATATAAAAAGGAGACAACATATAAAGCTGTGGTCATAATCCAGGTGAACAATGACAGTGGCTTGGGCTAGGTGATAGCAACAGAAATGGAAAGATACATTCTGATTCAATATGTTTTAGAGGTAGAGCTGACCAAACTTACGAATAAGTAGAATGTGGGATGAGCGAACAAAAGAAATCAAAATGACTACTCTTTTGATTTAGCAAGTCACTGATGGTAGTCCACTTACTAAAAAGGGAATGACTGGGAAATAAATACATTTAGGGAGAGAAGGAATAAAAACTTCTGTTTTGTCACAATAAATTTGAGGTATCATTTAGATGTATAATATGGAGTTATCAAACAGGCAGTTGGATATTTGATCCTTACAATAATCCTGTGAAGTAGACAAGGAAACTCAGGTATCCAAATTTTACAAATGAGGAAACTAAGGCTTTGAGAAAAAGGTCTGTCTTAGTACAAAATACTTTTATTAGTCAGTCAATGCCCCTTAACAGAGGGCTGATTCCACATTTTAAGAACAGGAACACCTTCACTGTTAAAGACTTCTGTTTGATAAAATATACCTACCTACCTAGCTTGCCTCATATAAGTTACATAGCTGCTCTGAAGGTAAAGGTCTTTTGTATCCAGAGAAGATGCCCCCAGAAAACGGACACTTATCCAACTAGCAACATTTAATATATGTAAAACTTAACTGAGATATATGTATAATGGATATTATTGACTATCTTCTTACAAGACTGTCAACAAGTAAATACATACAGACAATACGAAGAAAGGCATAAAATTCTCTTTAAGGATCCACTGCCAATTTTTAATTCCATTTGTATTAAGGGCTTGTGTCAAAAAGCCTTCTGGGGAATACAGTTCCAAAATTAGAAAAACCAATTGGGACATGACCAGTTCAAGAATAATCACTTCATACTGCTTCTCAAGACTGTAGCTAGTGTGTAAGACAAGCTCATGCTGTACTCAGTACTTCTTTCACCATGCTAGGACTGCTTTTTCCCCTTTTGGTTGCTTTAAAGTGGTGGAAACTTCTGCATTAGAAGACATATTTTGTCACAGAGTATTTTATCACAAGCTCAAGGCATCTATTATAATCCTTTCAAAGTTCTAGAGGCACCCTGCTAAAATGAAAAACCACACTAAACAAAACAGGAAGAATAGGTGTTAAAAAGGAAAGAAGAGGTTGGGTGTGGTGTCTCACATCTGTAATCCCAGCACTTTGGGAGGCTAGAGCAGGGGGATCACTTGAGGCCAGGAGTCCTGAAGCCAGGCTGGGCAACAAAGCAAGGCACTGTCTCTACAAAAATAAAATGAAATTAGCTGGCTGTGGTGGTACACACCTGCAGTCCCACCTTCTAGGGAGGGCTGAGGCAGGAGGATCGCTTGAGCACAGGAGTCTGAGGATACACTGGTCTACGATCGCACCACTGCACTGCAGCCTGGGGGACAGAGCAAGACTCAGTCTCAATAAATAAATAAATAAATAAATAAATAAGGAAAGAAGAGAGAGAAGATGCAAGGGAGGGAAAAAGGGGTAAAGAAATGAGAAGAGTAGGGCAAACCTGAGGTCTCCAGAATGGCAGGCACAGGTTTGGTGGCTGGAGAGGTTGAGGTGGATGCACTGCTATATTTTTTTTTTGCCGGGGGGAGACAGGACAGAGTCTCGCTGGGTAGCCAGGCTGGAGTGCAGTGGCGTGATCTCGGCTCACTGCAACCTCCCCATCCTGGGTTCAAGCAATTCTCCTGCCTCAGCCTCCCGAGTAGCTGGGACTACAGGCTCACATCACCAAGCCCAGCTAATTTTTGTATTTTTAGTAGAGACATGTTGGTCAGGATGGTCTCCATCTCTTGACCTCGTGATCCGTCTGCCTCAGCCTCCCAAAGTGCTGGGATTACAGTAGTGTGCCACCGCTTGATTGATATTGACCACTTGATCCATATTTTGATCAAGGTTATGAAGCCCCTGGTGTGCAGGAAGCGGCTGCAGTGCTGGTGGAGGAGGAAACTCGCAGATAACCAACCTAGTATGAACTACCTGAGATACCTGACAGTCCCGTATTATTCTGCTTTTGAAACTGACATAATGAGAAATGAATTTGAGAGACTGGCTGCTTGACAACCAACTGAATTGCTCACTATGAAACAATATGAACTTCCAGCCCCTTCCTCTGGTCAAAACAAATGGCATTACCGCATGGCAAGAATGTGTAAACAATTCTATGGCCTAGTTAGAGCATCAAGCAGTTAGAATTGAGAATCTGAAACTAATGTCACAGCATGGATGTAATGCCTGGAAAGTATACAATGAAAATCTAGTTCATATGATTGAATATGCACAGAAAGAACTTCAGAAGTTAAGAAAACATATTCAAGATTTAAACTGGCAGAGAAAGAACATGCAACTCACAGCTGGATCTAAATTGAGAGAAATGGAGTCAAATTGGATATCCGTGGTAAGAATTATGAGACTGAACGGACTATTTTTCAGCTAGAAAATGAAATCTATCAAATTAAACAGCAACATGGAGAGGCAAACAAAGAAAACATCCGGCAAGACTTCTGAAAAGACAATTTCGTGGGTAGAAAAGTTGGGCTCTCACAAAAGGCATCTGAACTTTTAATGAACTGTGAAGGACAACAGCAACTTCCCAAAACCACTGATGTTTAAATGTTTAGAAATCATAGAATGTGTGGGCTGCTGCAGCAATTCTATTTGTATATCTCAACAGAAGTAAAATGTCTAGCTTGGTAGTACTTTTATAGCCATAAAAAAGAAAAACCTTTAGGCTTTCAAAATAAGTATGACTTTAGAATAATATTATGTCATAGAATTAATTTTGAGCCATGTGGGTCATGTTTTGTATCCAAGGATCTTTATTCAAAGTTTTCAACATGTACAGGAAGTTGGAAACTTTTGGTTTATTACCTTGTCTAATAAAGAGATAGTTCTAAACACATTCTTGATTACCAAACAAGACTTCAGAAACACAGTGACTATACAGAGTCATCGTTACCATCATCATCATAGATAACTGTTATATCAAGCTTAATATGTGCTGAACACTGTCCTGAACACTTTGGGTAGATAAACTAGACAAATATGAATAAAAATCATTTGGTCCTCACAAGAAAAAAAGAAAGAAAGACGTGAGAAGAGTGGCAAATGACCACTTCTTGATGGCAATCCTTTATGAGAAAGGATCCACAAATAACATGCTTACAAAGCATCACAAAACCCTGCAGGAAAAGCACATTTGTTTACAGGGCTTGAATCCAGAAATTAGTACAGTCTTTTCCCATATTTCAATCACAGTGTCAATCATCAATTTCAAATGAGTAGTCATTATCAATGTAAGGTAAAAAATATTCAGCTTACCAGAACTTCACTGAACCTTCATGCTGACTGCCAGCTTTTCATGTATGCACTTAAAATAAAAGCAATAGCCTGGCTGGCACTACAAATAATCTTAGTATCCTAAGAATTGAAAGGAAATGTAGGGGTCATTATATCCAACCCTCTCATTTTGTGGATAAGGAAACTAAATAAAGCTGAGAGAGATAAAGTGCATCATCACAGAGCCCTTCAAGATGAAAAACATGTTTTCTGACTCTTAGCCACCATTCCTTGTACTATACCATGCTATCTACAGAGCAAGAAAGAATGCTGCCACAAGGGGTAGGCCAAGGGTTTACTGCAGCTACATCAAGGGACAAAAGGTGGACAGGGCTGAGCACCTCAGTGCTACAAGCAAGGCCCCAGCCCACAGCCTGGCTGACAGTCTGCCACTCTTCTCAGCCTGCACCCTGCAACAGCTGACAGCTTTTCCAGCAATACTGCTGGGCTTTTTCCCCTAGAGCTTTTGGGTAGATGGGGCAGAGTTTGAGGTCTAGTAGCTGGCGCCCTCTTCCCTCAAGGTCCTTAGAATGAGGCCCTTGAAAAGTCACTCAGCAGGGTCGCTTCCATGGCTTCAGAGGAGCACGAGCCCTCCCCAAGGATGAGGGGAAATGATACCTCTCTGCTCCCTGCCTTTAAACCAGCATATTCCCAACCGGTATCACACATATCCCTGCAAGTATGTTTTAGCTCTGATAGTTTCTGCTTTCTAAGCTTTTGCCTAATCACAGCATATATAGAAAATTCCAGAATCACCACTCTAAAACTCCGTAGCATGGTCATGTGGAATTTATACTGACATGTTAGTGTCTGCAGAGAACAAAATTTCTAATTGAAATTAGTTTTGGAAAAGTCTCTTGTAGTTATTAGGGAAGCTATAATATATGCAGGATTTATATTCAGTTTGCCCACTGCAAACAATTGTATAAATGAATGGATTGATAAAAATAATAACAATCCTCCCCTGTGCAATCTAGGATTTCCTCTTCTCCCAAAAAACGAACACTTCAACAGTCTTTTAAAATCTTCCATAATATCATATTTCATGCATTTAAACATACACACATGCACACACACATATTTTTTTCCTAGAAACGTCCTTGGTAGGTATTCTTTTTATTAAAACACCTATATAACTGTGGAATTCAAGCTACATATTGCAGTTCCAAGATTCTCTCATTAACTAGTAGAAAATAAAATCTAAAGAGTAAACATTCCACCACTGCTAGTCCATATTTCTCACTACAGATCAATTCCCAAACTGCTAATAATCTCCACCATCTCTCAATCCCACTGAAAAACTGGTCTGGATTTTCTTTGACAGTGTTAGCATTTCACTGGCCTGATTATAGAAAATAATCATGAAGAAGGTACTTACCGCATAGGCACCTATCAAAAATGCTGCATTTGCTCTTTTCCGTTGGTCAAAACAGGTGTAGTGCACTATTTTCTTTCTTGACAAACTGTATGACTATAAAGAGGAGATAAAAAGAGTTAGTGTAACCACAGAGACAAAGTTAACATATACAGAAGGCAAACATCATCTCTTAACCTTCAAGATGTGCCACAACCCATAAAATTTAACAACGTTCAACTTTAATTTCTATGGCATTTGAGGGTTGGAGAATTACTAGCTCAGATTTTGTACAGCCCAATCATAATGTAAGAATCAACAATATAATTAATATCTTTCTCTCCAAGAAAAGAAACTAATATGGTGGAAAATAATTAAATTACTGGCATCTCTATTAACAGGAAACATTTTTGATGATTTATTCTAAATCTTCTATAGAAAGTCTCTTCACACTTTGTTACCCCCTACATGCCACTCCAACTCCCAGGAATGTTATCTATAGTTTTCATATAACACAATTTTTTTAAATGTCAACCAGTCTACTATGATCTCTAAAAAATCGTATTTTTAAAGACCAATATTAATATTTTCTTTCTGGGATGTTCTATAACAACCCCCTTCTAATATCCGAAAATACTTGGTTAATGGAAAAATACCATTAAAAAATTATATCAGCAAACATCTTAATACAACACATTATAATAGCCATCTATTAAATTCACGAATTCAGACAGTTATTAAGCACCTGTTATATGCCAGGCAATATGCTGCATGCTCAAGTATTTAAGTTCAAAATAATCAACATGGTATGTTGTACACATGCTAAACATGAAAAGAAATGACAAAAAGATCTGGTAAAATGAAATCAAATTATTAATCAAAACTCAAATAAGTATAAGACAATGAGAACACAATGTAACTCAATGAAATCTGCTTGATTTCCTCACTTTTCAAAATTTATGTATTTTGACAATTGATTTTCTAAATATAGGCATGTAAACTGTCTTTAATGAGCTAGCAAAAAAAACACAGGCACAAAAGTACATTTCAGTATTTGTCTATAAATTCACATTGACTATAAAAGCAGCTTTTTCTATCTTATACATTGACTACAACACACAGAAAATCCCTGCTTTTAGAAGCTCTTTAAAAAAGGTAAATAGAGCTCAACTATGTACTTTTCTTGATCCTGCTATTGTCTACAAAGAAAAAAAAAACTCTTCCATCTCTGAAGCCCATTCTAAGATGAAACTGCAACACTCTGGCTTTACCACGTAACCACAGAAAGTGTATCCCTCCAATGAGCCAGGAAATCTTCATCACTCCAAGTCAGGCATTTCTTTTATAACCAAAAATCATATATATATATATATATATATATATATATATACATACATATACATATATATATGTATATTTTTTTTTTTTTGAGACAGATTCTCGCTTTGTCACCCAGGCTGGAGTGCGGTGGCGCAACCTCGGCTCACTGCAACCTCCGCCTCCCAGGTTCAAGCCATTCTCCTGCCTCAGCCTTCCATGCAGCTGGGACTACAGGCACCCACCACCATGCCCGGCTAATTTTTGTATTTTTAATAGAGACGGAGTTTCACCATGTTGGCCAGGCTGGTCTTGAACTCCTAGAATCATATTATCTGAAAATGGTCGTACCCTTTTATCTTTTATCTTTTTTTTTTTTTTTTTTTGAGACAGAGTCTTGCTCTGTCACCTTACCCAGCACCCAGGCTGGAGTACAGTGGCATGATCTTGGCTCACTGCAGCCTTGACCTCCCGGCCTCAATCGATCCTCTCACCTCAGCCTCCTGAGCAGCTGGGACGACAGGTACATGCCACCATGCCTGGCTAATATGTGTATTTTTTGTAGAGGTGAGGTCTTACCATGTTGCCCAGGCTGGTCTCAAACTCCTGGGCTTAAGCGATCCACCTGCCTTGGCCTCCCAAAGTGCTGAGATTACAGGCAGGAGCCACGACACCCGGCCAGTAGTGCCCTTTTTATTAAACTTTTAAAAATTAGTATGTGAGGCCAGGTGTGGTGGCTCATGCCTGTAATTCCAACACTTTGAGAGGCCAAAGTGGGAGAATCACTTAGGGCTGAGAATTTGAGACTAGCCCGGGCAACATAGTAAGACCTCATCTCTACAAAAAGACTGGATAGGAGTATCACTTAAGCCCAGGAAATGGAGGCTGCAGTGAGCCATGATCACACCACAGCAGTACAGCCTGGGCGACAGAACAAGATTTGTCTCAAAAACAAACAAACAAAAATCAAACAAAAAAATTAGTATTTGACTCAAAGAAAGTATCTTATTGCCAACACCCTTATTTCCTGACAGGTTTATACAAATACTCCTATGAAATAAAGAAAGAACAAAGGCACAGCATTTAATTCAGCTCAGTTGAGTTGATGCATTGAAGTTACCTAGGGATGTAAAGGTTACAACCAATGGTGCTGACACTTGATTTCTTGCTTTCTCAATTTGGAACTACTGACTGCCTGAACATTTCCTTTTTCTGTTTTATTTCATTGTCTCATTGTCTGTTGGGTGGTTGGTTGGTTTTGCCACTTATTTGTTCTCCATCAATAAGTTATGTTTGATTTACCAAAAAGGAAATAAAGGCTCTTCAGACCTAAGCATCTCCTATCATCTCTGAATTGCAAATATCTAAATACTGCCTTACACAGGCCAGGCTCTCAATAAACATGAGTCAGACTGAGCATAGGGACTCGACACTCTCATGGCTCCCAGCCTTTCCCTATTTACGTTTCCTAATTCCCTAAAATACCTGTGGGGAAGAAAATATCAACAGTCTATCTTCAAGTATGGATTATCATTTTCGATGCTCTTTTCTACTAAGAATTTAGGTTTTATGACAAACTACTGCTATTGTTTAATAATGTGAAACTGTATTTATTTTACAAATCTACTTGCTGAAAGCGACAAGTCATAGTGCTGTTCTTTCATCACTGACGCTGATTTCTTCCTTGGGTTTTTTGGAGGGGGGTTGGGGGGAGTAGAATCTTTTGTGTTTACTTGGTTTTGTTTTCTCTCTCTCTCATTCTAAAGTATATAGAATACAGAGACTTTTCCTGGAACATGAACCGTAAAACTAAAGGACAGAACTCTGAGGAAGACTTTCTTTTCACTGTATAGCTATAAATATTCTTTAAGTAAATATAATACAAATTAACACTTTAAAGATTTTAAAAGAATGCTTAAACTTTGTAAGCTTTCATAAATTACATCAGATAGAGAATGGTCTTCACAAAATCTTCCTAGAAACTTTATTTAAAAATATTTCCTATGAGAAACTCCCCACAGGAAGCAAACATAACTGACTTTTTTTTTTTTTAGAGCTTTCTGCCTGATTTTTAGGAAAATGTTTAAAGCTGCTAGCATTTACTTTGCTTAGATATTTTTGGAATTCAGTTTCCTCGGTTAAGTTTCGAAAGCACACCAGCCAAGAAATGATTTCCTGCTTAGCGAAGCTTGGCCAGTATCTCCAAGGTCAAATCACTGAGAGGTGAGTTCTCTCACTCGAGGAATCAAAACAAATTCAAAGTGAATGAGAGCAGAGAAAAATCTACTAATCTCAAAATTAGACCTTGTCCTAATTTCCTAATTAATCTCAAATTTGCTAATCTCAAAATTAGGCCTTGTGCTAATGTCCTTCCTTTTCGCAACTGGGCCTCCCTCTTATGGTCATCCTGGCCCACAGTTTTATACCAGTGATGCTGATCAACAGGAAAGATACTTTGGTATTGGAATAAAAATTTGAGGGATAACAAAATATTTTGTCAATTGTTTAGCTGATGTTTTATATGAGTGGGCTGATTTAAAAAAAAAAACTCTTTAATGTTTTTTCCTCTCAAATTTTAAGCATGTCCTCCACTTAAAAAATACTATTACATAATCAAAGCACCCTAGAAGAAGCAATACTAACACCCAGTGGAGACACTGATGACTGAAGTACCTTCTATGGAACATTAACTTCTCTTTTGAGATATTTCATGGAAGAACTTTACCATGCAGACAAAGTCACAGTTTGGAGGCAATAGGACAGGACTCTATGTATGAGCCCAGTCAATGTTTTCTCAGATTCTGCCCTAATATCAGGAGAATATCATGCCTCTAAATTGGACAGTGGCCTCTTCCTTACTCTGGTCTGTCTCCTCTGTAGCTGGGACCACAGGAAGGTGTCACCACGCCTGGCTAATTTTTGTATTTTTAGTAGAGATGGGGTTTCACTATGTTGGCTAGGCTGGTCTTGAACTCCTGACCTCAAGTGATCTGCTCACCCCAACCTCTCAAAGTGCAGGGATTACAAAGCAAATATGATGAGTGGGCCCTTCAAGGAGAACACGTGCAAGATTATGCCATAGCCACAGGCTTTCAATGAGCTACCTGCTCTATTACAGATTATTTTCTGCTTTACACAAGAAGCTCACAGGTTACAAAAACACTGTATGCCATAACAAACTGAAGTTTAAAATTGGCCAATTCCAATAATTACAGTGTAAATATAAAATAGAGAGGGTCACAGAAAGAATACTAAGACCTCTGGACTATTTGCCGGCTCTGTAGCAGCACAGCACATGACCCATTACAAATCATAATCTGCCGCCAGCCACTATCCACCTTATGTTTTAGATTTCTATCTTGAAACTGGAACAAATACCCTTTTTTTTTTTTTTTTTTTAATACTATCTCACTCTGTCACCCAGGCTGGAATACAGTGGCATGATCTTGGCTCACTGCAACCTCCATTTCCCAGGTTCAAGCAATTCTCATGCCTCAGCCTCCTGAGTAGCTGGGACTACAGGCAGGTGTCACCACGCCTGGCTAATTTTTGTATTTTTAGTAGAGATGGGGTTTCACCATGCTGGCCAGGCTGGTCTTGAACTCCTGACCTCAAGTTATCTGCCCACCCCGACCTCTCAAAGTGCGGGGATTACAAAGCAAATACCCTTCTGAACTTTCTAAACTGAAGTGGACATAGCCAGCCCTCTATATTAACCGCAACAACAGCTCGCATTTATTGCTCACTTATGACATTCCACCATTTTCCAAAGCAATAGGAATGGCACCAGAGGGGTCCAGTTTAATCAGACACATAATGTCTCCCAGACTAGGGGTCCTGGGCAAGGCTAAAATACAATGAGCATACTGTGTTTTACAAGGAGAACATAAGCCCAGAGCCAGAGAGCGCCTTTGATGAACATTTACACAGCAAGAGTAGTAAGCAGGATCAATCCAAAACTTTCTCACTGAGCCTGATAATTTGTGTAAATCTTAATTATGAGGCCATAACAAGTTTCATGCTTCAGAATTTAAATAATTCTCAGGTTGAATTGGTCAATAGTACTAAGACTTTTCAGAAATAACTAAATCTAACTCTAAACCATATTATATTATTATTGTATTATATTTCATTCTCTTAACAGATTGGTTCAGAATCACCTGCAGGGCTTATTAAAACACAGATTGCTGGGTCTCACCTCTAGAATTTCCGATTCAGCAGGGCCTGAGAATTTACATTTCTAACAGGTTTTCCAGTAATGCTGACACTGTTGGTCCAGACATCACACATTGAAATCCACTACTCTAAGATATGACTTAATTTTGGAGAAGCACTACATAAACATGTAACTGGTCCCACCCCTGGGAATCTTTTATATGAAGCTAAAACACTGTCCATCTGGTCAAGTAGTCCCCAAAGAACTCTACATTCTCTTAAAAAGGAATTCTAAATCATGCAATAAGCCTTTTAAAAGCATTTTACAAAAAACACATTTCCCCAGATTCCTCAGCAAACCTTATTACAATTTGTAAATTCATGCATTCCAGGTGATAACACCTTAGGAACAAGTCCCTTTACTGATTCCGTAATTAAGCTGCCTTAAATGTCATTATTCCAGAAGTTCCAAATTCAGATGTTCTCAGGTGCCAAGAATCTGAAGTGGGGCAGCTGGTAAATAAGAAAAGCATTCCCTATCCAAAGCGCAGTAAGCTCCAACCTACTGCTCTCGTGAGGGAATCTGGGTTCAGAACAGTCAGATATTGCAATATTTAAAAGAAGCCAAAATTGAAGCTTTCATAAACTGCAGATGTTGACTATGAATTAAAAATTTTTAAACAGTGTTTATGCTCAAGAAAACATGTCTGTGGACAGAATGCAGGCCACAGGTGACCAATTTGCTAAATCTGGGTGCCAGGATACTGTGGCTGAAGAAGGTTCTATGGGTTCCAGCAGCATGAATTGAGCAGCTGTTGTGTGTCAAACACTTTGCTGAGCAATGCAGTGACAAGGGGAGAAGAAACCCACTCTCTAACCTCAAAGGCTAATGAATATTTAATGCAAAATATTGGCCAAGGCTTATTACAAACAGAGGAGAATAACTGTATAGGGATGCATTTACAGCACACAAAGACCAATAAAATGATACTAATTACAGGTACAGTAAGTGTTTCATTTAACAAGGCAAAAAAAAAGTAGATAAAAGGTGGAATTTAGTATTGACTATCTATCAATTAACATAATCAAACCTACAGAAATTTCTGTATTGCTTACCTGAGAGTCAAAGTTTTGCCCCTGTTATGTAAATCATAAGTGTATATCATAAATACTTAATGGTACTTATAAACCAAAGTACAATGACTGCTATGATAGACTAACAATACAAATTAAGGGTATTGACCCCAGACATTTTCTATCTTGGAAAGAAAAGCTCTGTGGAAGGTTATATTCTAGTGGGATCACTCCTTGTAAAACACAAGCCACAGCAACTTGGAGAGAGAAAAAAATAATGACAAGCTGCACAAATAACAAATAGCTCAGGCTACGCTTGGATTATGGCAACAAACACAAATCATGCACTTGTTCAGCTTCAGTCAGGAGAGCACAAACTACTTAACCATTCAATAACAAAAGGTGATGCAATTAGGCTCAAAGCCAAAGCCAAAAAAAAAAAAAAAAAAAGAGTTAATGGTCAATTTAAAGAAACACAGAAAAAGTAAAATATTCAAGTTATTTGGTTAGAATGCTGTATTTAATTAAGCTGTATGAATCAGTCTGACTGAGCTAAGGAAGACATTAATGCAGCCTGCATATATGCTCTTTAATAAAAATAGAGCCCATGCACCTCCTAAACATGCAAGTTCTGTCAATGATCATGGTCATATTAAGGAGATCACAGCACAGGGACCGCAATGACCAAGGCATCATTCTCTTACAGGTGGCTAGGCTAGCTCTGTAATGGCCGCAGCAATCAGCAACTCCATAGCAATCAGTGGTCATCTCACTGCAAAAGCGATAAAATGAGCAGGTCTTCCTGTGAGCAGCCATGACCTTTACAAGTTTTACCTCCAACTTTCTCAGGAAAGGAATACTCTGGAAAATGTTCTTTGGCTGTACAAAACAAAATATGGTTTATGTTTTTATTTAGTGCCAAGATGAAATAGATTGAATCATTTCTTTAAAAAGAAACAGGTGTCTCTGTGCGGCCCATTTTGTTTCAAACCCAATACATTTCATTAATGAAATGGCACATTTGATTAAAGTAGAAGTCAAAATGTCAGAGAAAAGTTGCTAATAAAGATGATTTGATCGTGTTAATAATCAATAATTGAAGGCACATGAGATTCTCTATAAACGGGGTTCTTCCTGCCTGAGGATTCCTAACAGGCATAAGGGGTTCTTGCCTTGCAAACTCTGTATATGCTCACTCCTATGGGAGTTGACATTGCTTTGGAGCCCCCAGAACCTCTTTAAACTACATGAACTATCTCCAGAATGTAGCTTGCTTTTCTTCCCCACAAACCCATGAGCCAGAAACAGAAGAGAACCACATGAAGAAATCTCAACATGTTTTTGTAGTTATAATAGGGTGGTCTAGTCATTATACCAAAAGAGTTCTCGTGTATATAACCCCCTGATAGGGTGGCAGGTGCCTGGTTTCCAGGATAGGATTATGGCACTGATTCATTCTGCAACAAGGACATTCCCTAAGCCCCACCATCTGCCAGGTACTTCCAATGCTTCAATATAATAGTTGGTTTCATGATACCCACCCCCTTCCCCTTTTATCCTGAAAGGGCTATGTGGGATGTTTTGTAAATTTAAAATTACATTTCCGTGAATATTCCTTTAATCCTTTTTTAAAATAGTCCTCAAGATTACTGTAATTATCCTGTTGATTCATAACAGCAGGTATTAAAAAAAGAAAAAGCACTGCCCTAGAAAATGTCCCCTTTTTTCAGAGATTTTTTTTTCTCCAAGCTCAGGTTTTATTTTTCTCAGAGGAAAATGAAATCAATAATTAAAACTGTATTGATGGCCAAGCACAGTGGCTCATGCCTGTAATCCCACCACTTTGGGAGGCTGAGGCAGAAGGATAGCTTAAGCCCAGAAGTTCAAGACCAGCCTGATCAACATAGTGTGTCACTGCCTCTACAAAAACTAAAAAAAAAAAAAAAAAAAAAAAAAAAAATAGCTAGGTGGGGTGCAGAAGTGTGCACCTATATTTCCAGTAAGTCAGTTGACTGAAGTGGGAGAATCATCAAAGCCCAGGAGTTTGAGGCTGCAGTGAGCTATGACTGCACCATGGCACTCCAGCCCAGGTGACGCAGTGAGATCCCATCTCAAAAAAAAAAGAATAGATTGAGGAAGGTATTCAGTTTTTTCAAAATACCACAACTTTGTCTTTTGTTAGTAAAGTCTTCTTTTTCAGAATACTTTAGCCCAGTGTTCTTAGCATGTCTGTGTCAAGGATCCCTCTGAGAACCTGAAAAAAAGCCATGAATCCTCCCAGAAGAAAAATGTAAATACATACAAAATTGTACATATAATTTCAAGGGTTTATGGATCCCTTGAATTACCAGAATAATAATTCCGGCTCAAGGCTATCAATCATTGATAACATTTAACATTAAATAACATACACAGTTTAACAAATTGTTCTCACTTCAATGCATCTTCCCTCTTTTGATTGCTTCCCCTATCCTAGGGGAAAGACCAAACAGCAACCTATTACTGCCTAACTCCTAGTACTGACAATTTTTTCAAGTACAGTTTAAATAAGCGGCAGGTTTTTTATTGGTGATGATGCCTTTTATGTTTGGATTTTTAATCTAAGCATATGTTTGATGGGATAATTTTCCATTCTAATTGACATAATTAAATTAAGGACATTGGGAATAGAATGCATATGGACACATAAACACAAAAATAGCGATAAATCACCACCTCGAATCATCAACTGGAAAAAAACACCTTCTCATTTCAAAAATGGGAAATTTGGGATTGGAATAAAATGTACAGCAAACTATTACCTATCTATATAAAGCACAGAATGAGGAAGAAAAATCATACAAGCTTTCTTGGAAGGAATAAAAATTTCCAAACTGAAAAATGAAATGTGCCTAAAAGAACTGGGAAATCACACAAGAGAAGAATCCTAAGACGAAGTTACTGGTTAACACAGTGTGAAATTACTCAGAGCAGTAAAAGAGTTTGAGGATCCAGCAAGTGCCATCAGATTCAGCATTTAAGACATTATTAGAGCAGTTTCAGTAGAGTAAGGAAGGCAAAAGTTATATAACAAAGGGTTAAGAAATCAGCGCACAGGAAGGATGGAGGCAGGCTCTTCTTCTGAAACCTCTGGAAGCAAAAGGAGAAAGGGGGATCTGCAAATCAAGGGGATCATGACAAAGTCAAAAGAAGTCTCTGTGTGTGTGTTGTCCCTGCACTAGGCACTGAGAACACAAAGATATATGACATCCTCCACCTTCCACCCTCTAGAAGGTCATAGTCTAGTGAGAATGACAGGTGCAAACAGGTAATTACAATTCATCAATGATAGAGATCTGCACAGAGAATGATGGAAAACAAGGGAGGCACCCTCAGTCCAGTCCCAAAGGACAAGAAGATGCTTCCTAAAGGGTGGTGGCTGGACAAGGTATTAAAGAATGAAGAGCTATCAAGCCAGAGGGTAAGGGCATCCCAGTCAGACTGGTCTTCATGAGCAAATGCATGGAACAGCTGGTATGGTAGAGTAAAGTGCAAGGCTGGGAGTGGCAGGGGTACTGCTGCTTCCCAGTAAATTAGTGCATGAAATCATCCACTGGGAAGACAACAAGGGTGAGAGCTGGCAAGGCAGAAAGACAAGAAAGCAAAGTACCCAAGACCTTACTGAAGTAAGTGACCATGGGCTGCAGGCAAGACACATCAGCAGGGTGCCAGTGGACTGAGAGAACAGGGAGACTGAAGGTCTAGCAGTCCCAGTAGTGTGAGAGGGACAGAATGTGCAAAGTGAGTAACGAAGGCATTTTCCAAGGGGGAGAATCTGGAGTCTGGGTTCCTGGAAGTGAAGCAGACAGAAGGGCCCTAACACTTACTGGAATGAAAGAGGCGGAGGAGCCTCAAAGTCAGCGTGGGACAACAAGGTCAGGTAGCTGGGGCAATGCTAAGAGTGAACAAAGGATGACTATAAACCAGAGGCTATGGTTCCTACCAAAGGGGGAAAGAAGAACAGGAAAAATGTGGTCAAGAGCCATGAAATCTAGTCCTGACTTCGCCTGCTGCATTGGGCAAGTCACACACCTTTCCCAGGCCTCCCTTTCTGAGTCTTGACTAAATGGTCATTTAGATTCCTAAAATTATGTTGGACAGCTTTCCCATATAAAACAATAGCTTTAAGGCTGAGAAACAGGTGTTCATCGATTTTGTAGAAGAACTGTCTTTATTATATTCCCTATCAGAATTCACAAATGTTACATTGGCAATTTTATTATGTATAGGACTTTAAAATGTACAAAGCTTTTACATATTGATATAGTTTGGATATTCGTCCTCTCCAAATCTCATGTGATCCCCAGTGTTAAGAGGTGGGGCCTTGGGTCATGGGGGCAGATCCCTCATGAACGGCTCGGTGCCATTCTGAGGGGATTGAGTGAGTTTTCACTCTTAGTTCCCCCAAGATTTGGTTGTTAAAGAGTGTGGTACCTCCCTCCCCTCTCCCTTGCTCCCTCTCTTGCCATATGACATGACTGTTCCCCTTCACCTTCTGCCTAGAGTGAAAGCTTCCTGAGGGATTCACCAGAAGCAGATGTTGGTGCCATACTTCATGTAGAGCCTGTGGAACCGTGAGCCAAATAAAACTCTTTTCTGTATAAATTACCTAGCCTCTGGTATTCCTTTATAGCAATGCAAAACAGACTAAGACACATATATTTTCTAATATAATACTAATCACCACCCTGTGACAGTTGTATAATTCCTATTTTACAGATGAAGAAACTAAGATTCCACAAAACTGAAGCAATTCCAACTTTGGATTGGTACAGTAAGTCTTTTTCTCCTTTAGAGATTCTATGTAGTATGCTTCATTGAGATAACCCATGACTTATCAACATTTGGGTTTTTTAAATTCAATCATTCAGCAAGTAATGCAGTGCCCATTAATTGTCCTAAAGCTACATATGTCATTCCAGACAACCAACAGATTACCTTACCACTAAAATGAACCAAGGAGAGTGTTTAAACTTTATTAATAATGTTGAAACAAAGCATTATAAAGGAAAGCAAATAGAAACAAGTTTACATATATATACTTACCATACTGTTCAGTGTAGAAAATGGTAGAAAAAATAGTCTCATCTCAACCCATCTACTCTTGTGCAACTGCTAATAAGTAGAACACTGAGTCAGACCAGTGATTTTACTTTCCTAATAATGACTCCTTTCTCTTTGGCTACCCTAGATAGTACTCAGTTCCCAGATTAATTATAATACCCAATTCATACCAACTACATACTAATGACTAATCAAGACAGCAAAGAAATTCCTTGGTCTTCAAAAGAAAAAAATAGACTTCCATTATTTATTAATTATCCTTTTCTTGTTTACTCAGCCATTAAAAGTTCATTTTATACAAAAAGGATATTATTTACTTCCTTGGTGATTGCAAAAACCTCTATTTTACTTTTTAAAATACTGGCTTCTTTTCTGAAAAACAGATCTGGTTTAATTAAAGGAATTTACATGTATCTTTTCAAGTCAGACAACTTTGTAAGTTAATTCCTACAAAAGTTGAGTAAAACAGATTTTATTATGTTGGTTCAAAAGTAATTGTGGTTTTTAACATTAAAAGTAATTGTAGGCCGGGCGCAGTGGCTCACGCTTGTAATCCCAGCACTTTGGGAGGCCGAGGCGGGGGGATCACGAGGTCAGGAGATCGAGACCACGGTGAAACCCCGTCTCTACTAAAAATACAAAAAATTAGCCGGGCGTGGTGGCGGGCGCCTGTAGTCCCAGCTACTCGGAGAGGCTGAGGCAGGAGAATGGCATGAACCCGGGAGGCGGAGCTTGCAGCAAGCCGAGATTGCGCCACTGCACTCCAGCCTGGGCGACAGAGCGAGACTCCGTCTCAAAAAAAAAAAAGTAATTGTAAAAACTACAATTGCTTTTGCACCAACCTAATATGTTATATGATTATTGATTCTTTTTGGTATAATTCCATGTCCTCGTCTCACTTTGAAATCAATGGCAAAAATTTGTAAATTCATAAAGATACAACATATTCTACAGGAAATTCTCTATCAGACTGCTTTTTATACCTAAGTTCATTAAAAACCAATCAAATCAAAAGATAATCACAGAACAGTTAATATGTCCAAGGCATTGTGCTATGTAACACCAGTAACATTTTACCCAGCAGAAAGAGTAAAATACCTGAGCACTATAATTTAGTATTTATCCTTAAGAGTCCACTGTATAGCATTTTGTCTTTCCAACTGAAATAGTTAAGATCTTCATTTAGAAATTGGAAGACGAGATAAATATTGCTTTCTGTGTGATAAAATAAGTTTACTAAAACTAGGTATATAGATGAGTTTCCTCATATGCTTGAAAAAGAAAAAAAAAGCCACATGCCAAAATCCACATAAAAGTACAGAAAATGAAACCAGATACCCATGTGAAATCAAAACTATAGATGAATACTAAATGTATGACCAGAATTCTGTCATCTCAGGTAAATTCCATTCTCTGTCACTGCTGGTTCATCAATCTCACTTGGCTGTTAACTACACAGAACACTTAAGAAACATGCAAAAAATTTCAAACTTGACCAAACAGAAAATGTTATGTGCACAGCTCCAGCCATGATGAGCCCTGTTCATCACTTGGAAATAGGGTCTATAGGCATATCTGAAGGTTTCCGAAAAATTATCCTAGGAGGGAATTTGATAGAGACTCATTAACAACAACCTAAAAGGATTTGTGCTTTCTTTCTTAGATCACTATTCCAGTGACTTCATTCAGCTCATATTGCAATTCATTCTGAAAACTGAAAGAGGTTAACATGTCCTTTGTGGTATAATCAGGAGGATCACTTTCAAATTCTAGGTGAACTACTCACATAAATTTCCAGAGATCAAGATCACCTGACTAAATGTTGTGTGCACACCAACCCCACTGAGCAGATCCTATGGTTCAAATGTTTTAATTCCAAATTATAAATATCACTACAATACTCACTTTTAGTTTCTTGTTTAGTTTGCAGCAATATCTGTACACCATTGCCAAGTTCAGCGGTCCAAAATCTGCATAGAAACTAAGATACAAGAAAATGTAGTATTTAGTCAAAGTATAATTTTCAGTAACATCAATGTTCATCTTTAATTTCATTAAATTTACAATCAAATTTCAATTATCTTATAACTAATCTGATCCATGGTATAATCCAAATAACTAATGGTTTCATCCTAATGCCCTCTAGTTACTCTAACTAGCCTCTTAATAGGGAACTAGTGGCCAGGCACGGTGGCTCACGCCTGTAATCCCAGCACTTTGGGAGGCCGGGACAGGCAGATTGCCTGAGGTCAGGTGTTTGAGAGCAGCCTGACCAACATGGAGAAACCCCATCTCTACTAAAAATACAAAATTAGCCAGGCAGGGTGGTGCTTGCCTGTAATCCCAGCTACTCGGGAGGCTGAGGCAGGAGAATCACTTGAACCTGGGAGGTGGAGGTTGCGGTGAGCCAGAGATCATACCACTGCACTCCAGCCTGGGCAACAAGACTGAAACTCCATCTCAAAAAAAAAAAACAGAACTAATTGGACAGTTTTAAGTTCCACCTCCTTTTATCTGCCTGCCAGACCATTTAAGTAAACACACTAAAGAACAGGCAAAGAAAGAACCAACAGGAATATAACAAGTACATGGCCTGTACTACTTGCTTTTATTTCTTTATCATATATTTTAGTCATAAACTTACTTGTGTACTTTGGATTCCAACTATTCCTCTGCAACATAGCTCACAATTCTTAAGTATCTTAAATCCAGTGGTCTTTTTTCAGTTTTCGTTCTCCACGAACTTTCTGTATTATAAGACACACTGGCTCCTCCCCCTCTCTTCATCCCCCTAACATCTCCAGGATACAGTCATCAATCTGTAGATCTTCTCTGTTAGCCAACGTCACGAATTTAACTGACAACCCTATGGAAAAGTGATGTCTCTTCCGCTTGAGAGCCAGTGTCAGTCTTCTCCATCTCGGCTACCTGCTGGGTCCACCATCTACAGGCCCTTCCGTCACCTGGAACTCAGAATATCTAAAACTCAACCCATCTTTCCTTCACATCAGCCCTCCAGACAAAAAAACACTTTGCTTCTCCCAGTCACTCAGGCATTAAATCTCTCAATCACAATAGGCCAACAAATAAATATTTAATTCTGATATATCAAACAAGCTACTACTATAATTCATCCCTTCCCTTTCTCTTCCTATTTTGCCAACAGAAGTCCAGATCCTTTTCATCTCACACCTGTAGTTTTTTTTATATATATATACTTTAAGTTCTAGGGTACATGTGCACAACGTGCACGTTTGTTACATATGTATACATGTGCCATGTTGGTGTGTTGCACCTATTAACTCATCATTTACATTAAGTATATCTCCTAATGCTATCCCTCCCCCCTCCCCCCACCCCATGATAGGCCCTGGTGTGTGATGTTCCCCTTCCTGCGTCCAAGTGTTCTCATTGTTCAATTCCCACCTATGAGTGAGAACATGCGGCGTTTGGTTTTTTTGTCCTTGCAATAGTTTGCTCAGAATGATGGTTTCCAGCTTCATCCATGTAACTACAAATGACATGAACTCGTCCTTTTTCATGGCTGCATAGTATTCCGTGGTGTATATGTGCCACATTTTCTTAATCCAGTCTATCACTGATGGGCATTTGGGTTGGTTCCAAGTCTTTGCTATTGTGAATAGTGCTGCAATAAACATACGTGTGCATGTGTCTTTATAGCAGTGTGATTTATAATCCTTTGGGTATATACCCAGTAATGGGATGGCTGGGTCAAATGGTATTTCTAGTTCTAGATCCTTGAGGAATCGCCACACTGTCTTCCACAATGGTTGAACTAGTTTACAGTCCTACCAACGATGTAAAAGTGTTCCTATTTCTCCACATCCTCTCCAGCACCTGCTGTTTCCTGACTTTTTAATGATCGCCATTCTAACTGGTGTGAAATGGTATCTCATTGTAGTTTTGATTTGCATTTCTCTGATGGCCAGTGATGATGAGCATTTTTTCATGTGTCTGTTGGCTGCATAAATGTCTTCTTTTGAGAAATGCCTATACTTTTTAAAATCTCTCTCCCCTTCCCAATCATCCTGTATTCCATGAAAGACATTAGTCTTCATAAAGTCTCAGTTCTCACATATCCTCCCACTATTCAAAAATGTTTAATGGTTTCTTACTGCCTGTAGAATAATTCCTTGGCCCAGCAATCAAAGCCTTACACAACATTCCTCTAGCTTCCAGGCTGACCTTATCTCCTGAGAGGTCCCATAGCAAATCTGCATTCCAACAAACATGTCCATTCCTTATTCCCAAATATTCTATATGTATTCTTAATCTAAGCCTCTACTCACATCAGTTTCCTTGTCTAGGGTGTCCTCCTTTTCTTTCTGCTACACTCTACTTTGCTCAAAGTCCAGTACAAATCACACCTTCTCCATGAAGCCTTTCCAATCATCCTAGGGAACACCTTTCTCTCAAAGTTTTCAAAACTTACCGTCTGAGTCATTCTTTTAGTCTACTACATATACTACCAAATATTGCAAATTATTTTAAGTATTGATTCTACTTAATCAACTATAATGTTAAGTCTCCCTGTCAGGGACTGTATCATATACTTACGATTAGAAGAATGTCCTACACATAATATAAAACCAGAAACGAGTATTCATTATGAAATAGTTTCTTCATTAATGCTTTAAGTTCAATTTAGTCTAGACCACAAATTTACTAAATACCAACATATCTCCAAAATCCATCCCCAAAAGACCTTTGAATTAGTCATTTAATTTTTTTGCTGCCACCCAAATGACACTATCATAACTATGTCATTACGTTACATAAAATCTGCCAATAGCCACTTGCCATAGATAAATAAAGAATACTGAATTTGTATATTTTATCCCTATTAGGCAAGTTGGTAATATTTTGAAATTTATATTACAGGTGGCACCAAATTTAGCTGTCCCTTTACACAGGCTTCATGAGAAGAACACAGAGATGCCAAAGAAAGAAAGCAGCAGTGATTTGAAATAAAAGTTCTAGACTCATTTCTTAACTTCCCAGTGTGGTGTTGTATTGTAAATGTAAACAAAATACCCACGAATCCAAAATGAACTGTACCTATAATCCCCTTACTGACCAGTCCAAGACAAGTCAAAAAAAACTAACTCAAAAGAACCAAAATGAAGAGTATAGGCATATCTCATTTTATTGCACTTCACTTTATCATGCTCACAGATAGTACATTTTTTTTTACAAATTGAAGAACCGTGGCAACCCTGCATCAGGCAAGTCTATTAGTTCCATTTCTCTAACAGCAGGTGCTCACTTCATGTCTCTGTTTCACATTTTGGTAACTCTCACAATATTTTAAATTTTCATCATTATTGTATCTGTTATGATGGTCAGTGATCTTTGATACTACTACTGTAATTGTTTTGGGTCTCCACAAACTGTACCCAAATAAGATGGCAAACTTAATTGATAAATGTCATATGTGCTCTGACTGCATCACCAACTAGCCATTCCCCCATCTCTCTCCCTCTTCTTGGACCTCCCTATTCCCTGAGACACGACAGTATTGAAATCAGGCCAGTTAATAACCCTATCATGGCCTCTCAGTGTTCAAGTAAAAGCAAAAGTCACACATGGTCCACTTTAAATCAAAAGGTAGAAATGATTAAGCTTAGTGAAGAAGGTGTATCAAAAGCCAAGACAGGCCAAAAGCTAGGCCTCTTGCTCCAAACAGCCAACTGTGAATGCAAAAGAAAAGTTCTTGAAGGAAATTAATAGTGCTACCCCAGTGAACATATGAATGATACAAAAACAAAATAGCTTTATTGCTGATATGGAGAAAGTTTTAGCGATCTGGATAGAAGATGAAACCAGCCACAACATTCCCTTAAGCCAAAGCCTCATCCGAAGCAAGGCCCTAATTATGTTCAATTCTATGAAGGCTAAGAGAGGTGAGGAAGCTGCAGAATAAAAGTATGAAGTTAGCAGAGGTTGGTTCGTAAGGTTTAAGATTTATGGGAGGACGTCAACATATTAACATTCACAGGAGTTTGGAAGATGTTGATTCCAACCCTCCTGAATAATATTAAGGGGTTTAAGATGTCAGTGATGGAAGTAACTGCAGATGTGGTGGAAATGGCAAGAGAACTAAAATTAGAAGTAGAGCCTAATTGCTAAATTCTCATGATAAAACTTGAATGAGGAGTTGCTTCTCATTCAACTTTATCATGCTCACACCTTTTGTTCATGAATGAGCAAAGAAACTGGTTTCTTCAGATGGAATTTACTCCTGTTGAAGATGCTGTGAATACTGTTGAAATGACAACAAAAAAATTAAAATGTTACACATACTTAGTCGATAAAGTAGCCTCAGGGTTTGAGAGGATTAACTCCTATTTTGAAAACTCTAAGTAAAATGCTATCAAATAGCATCTCATGCTAGAGAAATCTTTCATGAAAGGAAGAGTGAATCAATATGGCAAATTTCACTGCTGTCTTATTTTAAGAAATTGCCACAGCCACCCCAACCTTCAGCAACCACCACCCTGATCAGTCAGCAGCCATCACACTGGGGCAGGGCCCTCCACCAGCAAGAAGATTACTACTTGCTAAAGGCTCAGATGATCATTAGCATTTTTTAGCAATAAAGTATTTTTAGTTAAGGTATATACATTGCTTTCTTAGACACAATGCTATTACAAACTTAATAGACCACAGTATAGTATAAACATAGCTTTTTTATGTACTGAGAAACCAAAAAAACTTGTGTGACTTGCTTTATTGCAGTATTTGCTTTATTGTGGTGGTCTAGAACCAAACCTGCAATATCTCCACAGTATGCCTGTGTATAAATATGCACCTACCAGTATTGATTAAGGTAACCTTTTTTCTATATAAGAGATTTTCTTATCCTTGGGTTAATGGAAGCAACACTTTTGACTAATATACCTTGTTTTTTTCTACTTGAATATGAATATTGACACTGGTAGAATTTGAAGTTAAATTTGGAATTTTTAGCTGTGGTTATTTCAGCTTCTTAAACTCACTTTGAATAAATTTTGGGAAAGCAAAAATAATTCAAGTTATCCATAAAAATCCTCAACAAACCAAATCCGGCAGCACCTCAAAAAGTTTATGCATCACAATGAAGTAGGTTTCATTCCTAGAATGCAAGGTTGGGTCAGCATATGCAAACCAATAAATGTGACACACCGCATTAACAAAATTAAACATTTTTTAAAAATGCGATCATCTCAAAGACACAAAAAAAGCTTCTGATAAAGTCCAACATCCATTCATGGTAAAAATCCTTAACAAACTGGGCATCAAAGGAACATACTTCAAAATAATAAGAGCCATCTATGACAAACCCACAACCAACATCATACTGAATAAACAAAAGCTGGAAGCATTCCCTTTAAGAACTGAAACAAGACAAGGATGCCCACTCTTACCACTCCTATTTAACACAGTACTAGAAGTCCTAGCCAGAGCAAGCAACCAAAGAAAAAATAAAAGGCATTCAGATAGGAAAATAAGTCAAACTATCTCTTTTCACTGACGATATAATGATATACCTAGAAAATCCTAATGACTCTGCCAAAAGGCTCCTGGAACTGATAAACAACTTCAATAAGGTTTCAGGATACAAAATTCATGTACAAAAATCAGTAGCATTTCCATACACCAATAATATTCAAGCTAAGAGCCAAATCAAAAATGTAATCCCAGTTACAATAGCCTCAAAAGAACTAAAATACCTAGGAATACATCTAACCAAGATGAAAGATCTCTACAAGGAGAACTACAAAACACTGCTAAAAGAAATCACAGACAACACAAATGAAAAAACATTCCATGCTCATGGATTGGAAGAAACAATATGGATAAAATCATTATATTCCCCAAAGCAATCTACAGTTTCAACACTATTCCTATTATACTACCAATATCATTTTTCACAGAATTAGAAAAAAAACTATTCTAAAATTCATATGGAACCAAAATAAGGCCAAATAGCCAAAGCAATAAGCAAAAAGAACAAAGCCAGAGGCATCACATTACCCAAATTAAAACTCTGCTCTAAGGTTGTAATAACCAAAACGGCATGGTACTGGTACAAAAACAGACACATAGAACAATGGAACATTATAGAGAACCCCGAAATAAACCTGCACACCTACAGCCATCTGATCTTCAACAAAATCAACAGAAATAAGCATTAGGGAAAGGACTTCCTATTCAATAAATGGTGCTGGGATAGCTGGCTAGCCAAATGCAAAAGAATGAAACTGGTCTCCTATCCATCACCGTATACAAAAATTAACTCAAGATAGATTAAAGATTTAAATGTAAGATCTCAGACTAAATATCCCAGAAGAGGCCAGGAGCCATGGCTCATGCTTATGAAATAGCACTTTGGAAGGCCAAAGCAGGAGGATTGCTTGAGCTCAGGAGTTTGAGACTAGCCTGAGCAACAAAGGGAGGCTCCATCTCTATAAAAAAAAAAAAAAAAGAAAAAAGAAAACTTTAGGCTGGGTGCAGTGGCTCACGCCTGTAATCCCAACAATTTGAGAGGCTGAGGCAGGCCGATCGCTTGACCCCAGGAGTTCAAGACTGGCCTGGGCAACATAGCAAAACCCCATCTCCTAAAAATTACAAAAATTAGCTGGGTGTGGTAGTGCATGCCTGTAGTCCCAGGTATTTGGGAGGCTGAGGCAGGAGAATTGCTTGAGCCCAGGAGGTCGAGGCTGCAGTGATTTCTGATGGTGCCACTGCACTCCAGCCTGGGTGACAAAATGAGACCCTGTCTCCAAAAAAAATTTTTTTTTTATTAGCCAGGTGTGGCTATAGTCCTAGCTATAGTCCTAGCTACATGGGAGGCTGAGGCAGGAGGATCACTTCAGCCCAGAAGGTCAAGGCTGCAGTGAGCCATGATTATGCCACAGCACTCCAACTTAGGTGTCTCAAAAAAAAAAAAAGGAGAATTTTAGAAGAAAACCTAGGAAACACCATTCTAAATATCGGCCTCAGGAAAGAATTTATGACTAAGTCTTCAAAAAGCAAACATTGACAAGTGGGACCTAATTAAACTAAAGAGCTTCTGAACAGCAAAATAAACTATCAACAGAGTAAACAGACAACATACAGAAGGGGAAAAGAATTCGCAAACTATGTATCTGACAAAGGTCTAATATCTAGAATCCATAAGGAATTTAACAGTTGAACAAGAGAAAAATAACCCCATTAAAAAATGAGCAAAAGACATGAACAGACACTTCTCAAAAGAAGAAATACAGGCACCTAACATATGAAAAAATGATCAACATCACTAATCATCAGAGAAACACCAATCAAAACCATAATGAGACACCATCTCACACGAGTCAGAATGGCTTCTATTAAAAAGTCAAGGCTAGGCACAGTGGCTCAGGCCTGTAATCCCAACATTTTGGGAGGCCAAGGTGGGCGGATCACGAGGTCAAGAGATTAAGACCATCCTGGCCAACATGGTGAAACCCCATCTCTACTAAAAATACAAAAATTAGCTGGGCGTGGTGGCACACGCCTGTAGTCACAGCTACCTGGGAGGCGGAGGCAGGAGAATCACTTGAACCCAGGAGGTGGAGGCAGGAGAATTGCTTGAACCCAGAAGGCGAAGGCTGCAGTGAGCCGAGATTGCGCCACTGCACTCCAGCCTGGCAACAGAGTGAAACTCCGTCTCAAAAAAAAAAAAAAAAGTCAAAAAACAACAGATTCCCACTGTTGGCGGCAGGAATCTAAATTAGTCCAGCCACTGTGAAAAGCAGTTTGGAGATTTCTCAAAAAAACTTAGAACTACCATTCAACCCAGCAATCCCATTACTGGGTATATATCCAAAAGAAAATAAATCGTTCTATCTTCGCAGCAACACGGATGAAGCTGGAGGCTATTATCCTAAAAGAATTAATGAAGGAATAGAAAACCAAATACCACATGTTCTCATTTATAAGTGGGAACTACACAATTGAGTACTCACGGACAAAAAGATGGCAACAATAGATATGAAGAACTACTGAAGTGGGGAGGGAAGAAGGGAGTAAAGTGTTGAAAAACTAACTATTGGGAACTATGCTCACTACCTGGGTGACAGGATCATTTATACCCCAAACCTTAGCATCACAAAATATGCTTGTATACAAACCTACACATATACCCCTGAATCTAAAATAAAAGTTGAAATTTTTTAAAAATTCAAGTCATCAAATTCCAGTTTCATACTAACCATTACAAGCCAATTTCAATCTCAAATGCAAAGATGTACAATTTCTAACAATCAGATTGGCTTAGCCACGTGTACTTTTGAAAGCAATATGGTTCACATATGAACCTATTTCACCAAAACACCAGGAAATAAAATTGGTATACTACAATAACACAGGAGAAAGTAAATCAAATACAAACATTATCCTTAAGTTGATCTGTACTCTCCAACATGGTAGCCACTAGTCATGGCTATTTAAATTTAAATTAACTAAGGTGAAACAAATTAAAAATTCTTCAATTATTTCAAATGTGTTCAAAAGCCACATGTAGCTAATGGCTACAGAATTCAACAATGTTCTGCACTGATGGACAATACTGATCAAGATGAAAAGACATATCAAAATAACTAAAAGATAAAAGAAATTACCAAGTACCATAAAGGAAGTCTAGATAAAATGTTTGAAGACAATATCCTTTCCCTACAAGGGCCCAATTATTTCCCAACAGTGAGATTAGGCCCTGGTAATTTTTATCCTGTTTTGTTCAAGAGGGTCATATTTCCAAAAAGCCAGTTGGGACTTGGAACATGAGAGAACGGAAAAATAGGTGAGGATCTAGTTCCCACCCTCCTTCACTGTCTCTCAAAAAGACAGGCTGTTTTAAGAGTAGGCTGCTATCCAAAGATAGCAACAATGAAGAAGTTATGCCTCTTTTTTGGCAAGAGCCTCAGGTTAAAGGTAGAAAAAAAAAATAAGCAATCCTAACCCAGAGGACTTCCCACCCCACAGTATGTTGAAGCTCAGTGGGCCAGCCTTTATATCCCACAAAAAGACGGATGAGCTTCAAGTTACACTAAAAAAATTCAGTCAAAAGTTTTGCACAACCAAGAGCAATTTTGAACAAGTATTCAAAAGTCAGAATTGTCACAGACAAATATGAAGCCAACAAGCTCTATCTTATCTTACAGTCATTTGATACAATACTTACACTTATAAGACTATTTATGTATTTAAAATAATATAGTCTTATACATATACTTTTCTAGCTTACTATTAATAAATACATTTTTTAATGTCAAGATCATTGAAAAATTGCTGATAGTTGTTCATACCATGCTGGGTTATCACCAACTTTGGTATAATGAAATACTGTGAATAAAGAAGACATCTTCCAACAACATGCTCCTTTGTAAGAAACTTCTTCACCAGAGTTGAGGGAAAAATGAAAACATACTTATAATACATACTATTAGCTAGAGGGAAATTCAAAATAAAAATTAATTATCAATTAAAATAATCAAATGTGCTAGAAAGCAAAAAATATTTATTTGGGCAGCTTGGAACAAAAGCATTGTGGAAGAAGAGAAATGGAAGGTCATCAACCTGGGGATAGTGAAAAGGGAGGAGATGGCAGAAATAAGTGCTTCAGAGACTATTCAGAAATCTGAGGGTTGAGTGCGCTCCAAACTTGAAGTTAATGACAACGGACAGAGTCTTCTCCACTCTGGCATTTCCTAGGAAAAGGCCTCCAGAGCCACAGCCAAGCAAGGGTCCCCACTTTGTCTTGGCAGAGGGGAGTAGTCTTTTGGTCTCGTGGCCAGGGAAAAACATGGACATTTTATTATTTCAGAGTACCCGTGGGTTCATCTCCAAATGAATGAACAAATGAACGAATGATTCTCTCCACCTATTTGCAGATTTCTTCTAAGAAGGTTGGCAAATTATGGGTCAATGCCTACAATGAAACTCATAAACTATTAAGGGAAAATCGGTCCATCCATCTTTTTATTCAGTAAGTGTAAATAGCTAAAATCAAACCCTTTTCTGTTTTGACAGGAAAGAAACTAAAAGAATTGGAGCATTTGGAGTCCTGCAAGTGGAGGAGGAAGGAGGTTCATCTCCTTACCGGGAGAACAAAGAAACGGGAGCCCAAGGATCACAGCAAACGTTCACAAGGGTAGGATCACCCACCACCCCACAGGTGCAGGTCCTACAAATTTGAAGGGACATCGAAGCTGGGCCTAGAAGCCTTGCTGTCATACTCAACATGTGCATCTCTTCTCACAGATTTATGAAGTTTATGATGTACCATTATTTTGTCTATGGTTTTTCTAATAAACTATAATTTAAGTGAGTCAATTCCCAGAGGAATCATTGTTTGAAGTATTGTTATACCTTATTCTACACATTAGAAGCTTCATGTGAAAATTCCCGGCACCTCAGCAAAAAGATAAGCTACATTCCAAGAATTACCCATTTATTCAATAAAATTTATGACTACCTATTCTGAGCAAGGCATTACAAGTTAGCATATTCATCACAGAGTTCTTGCAATACAAAAAAAATTAATTGCTTTAAAAATAGGATGAATAAATTCTATAAGATCATTATAAGGCATGCCAACCTTTCAATGTTTTACCAGCATTGCTGACATTTTTTGTCTCTTCATTCACTTGCTCACTCAAATAGTTACTAAAAGCCTACTGGTCACCAGTCCCTCCCGACAAGGAGCTCACTATCTACTGAGATGACAGGTAAAGATATTATTACAATGTGATAAATGCTAAAATAGCAGTATCCTCCAAAACACAATGAGATCGTGTGTGTGTGTGTGTAAAATTTTGTTGAAATTGATCAGCAATGCCTCTGGACTATACATTACCTAATAGTTTCCCTATCACTAGAATACTATCCGCACCCCTCCAGTCAGATGACAAAGTTTCTGTATGAGACATGATTATTATGGCTGAACTCGTAATGATCACATTTTAAAAAGGACCTAACTGCATAACAAATACCAACCTCAGATGAGGGCACTAGTGTGTTTTTGCTCAAGCCCTTTAGCATAACCACCCACAGTCACACTGATGCCAACTTCTTGGGGAAGAGTGGCTGCACATCTAACAAGCTTCCCACGCACATAGCAGTCTGATGTAGAACTAAAGATCACTGGGTGCCAAAAGGTTCCAGTCCCAATTTGGTCACTCAATGTCTCTAATCTGGTGTCATAGCCTCTCTGGGACTCTGCGTCCTCATCTATCAAATGAAGCCACTGAATTAGATGGCTCCTAAAGTTCTTTCCAGCTCTTATGTAATATCATATAGCACAGTTCTAGCCGTTATATAGAGTCTACAGAGTCTATGACTCTAGTTATCCTTATTGGACAAACCCATTCAACTGTTCAAATGTTTCTCAAGGTCTACTTGCCCTATTTGATGTTCTCTGTTCTATCTGTCCTCTCAGTGCATTGGGTCTGGGTACAGAAGACATTTCCCTCAGAGTGTCTGCTCTTTGGGGAAGGAAAAGAACACTTTTTCCATGAAATTTACTGTTTTCTGCACAGCCAGAAAGCAAACCCACAGACTACAAAGCAGCTACATGTATCAGGAAACTTGACATCTTTATTACTTACTCATCTGCAAAAAGTTTGACATTTGTTGAGATCATGAAGGAGAGAACCCCAATATCAACTATCAATCCTGTCCCTTGATGCATTGTCTAGGTTTCCGAGAAAGTTCAGGTTTACAACACCAGAGGGTGAGGAACCGTTCTCCACTTACTACCTTCTTAACCCGAGGTAAATATTGGTCAGGTCAGGTGTCAGCTGCTGTTTCTGTAAAATGGGTGAGTGCTTTCACTTTGCCTTAAAGCCAAACAACAGACCAGATGGTATCACGAAACCTTCCAGTATCAGGGTCTGTAATTCTAACATCCCTCCTTAGAGAAAGTCAATTAATAAAAACTCCCTTAGAGACTCAGATTAATGAAAACAAAAGGAGACTTCTTCAGGAATGCACTGGGAAAATTAAAATTCACTCCCACAGAAATATTCTCAAGCAGTGTAAATTAACTCCATTATTCAATGGCTAGTACTGAAGGCAGGAGAGCTATACAGACAGTATATGCAAAGCTTTGTTGGAAAACAGAACGATGAACGATTCCCCCATACATAAAAGGCTAACCCTCAGATTTCATAAAGTGGCTAAAGGCCCTCAAAAGGAAAATAATTATTCTAAAACTTGTGGTGAGGATCACAGGGCCGGCAGCGACAGCTCACGCCTGTAATCCCAGCACTTTGGGAGGCCGAGGCAGGCGGATCACGAAGTCAAGAGATTGAGACCATCCTGGCCAACATGGTGAAACCCCATCTCTACTAAAAAAAAAAATACAAAAATTAGCTGGGCGTGGTGGCATGCACCTGTAGTCCCAGCTACTTGGGAGTCTGAGGCAAGAGAATCGCTTGAACCTGGGAGGCAGAGGTTGCAGTGAGCTGACATCGCGCCACTGCACTCCAGCCTGGCAACAGAGCGAGACTCGATCTCAAAAATAAAAAATTAGAAAAAAAAAAAGATGATCATCCATAATGATGAAGTCTGTGTATGACAGAAAAAAAGTAAATTGTGATCAACAAATTTTTTTTTGGTGACAGGGTCTTGATCTGCCACCTAGGCTGAGTGCAGTGGCACGCTCGTGGTTCACTGAAGCCTCAACCTCCTGAACTCAAGTGATCCTCCCACCTCAGCCTCCAGAGTAGCTGGGACTACAGTTATGTGGAACATGCCTGGCTAATTTTTGTATTTTTTGTAGAGACAGGTTTCGAGCATGTTGCTCGAGCGATCTGCCCACCTTGGCCTCCCAAAGCGTGGAATTAGAGGCTGAGCCACTATGCCTGGCCAGTAAATTCTTTAAGAAGGCAGAAATGTATATATTCATTTTAGAAAGGTTTCCATAAATTATTCAAATTATAAAACTTTGATATTTCAGAATGTAATTTTCCAATTCTCTGTAGAAGTTGTCTCACTGAAATGCCACATTTCCAGACAGACAAAACTGAATAAATGTATTACTAAAGTACATCAATCATGGGGACCAAATTTGAAATAAACTACCTTTTCCAGTTCTCAAAAGAAAATTAAATTTTATTAAAAAAAGAAGTCTAAACTGGCAAATTCTTCAATTTGTCACTAGGATGTGAACATATTTAAGACCAAAACATTAAATCAACAATAAAGGAAATGTCTTATTCAAATTTACAGTTTACACAAATTATTTCTTATAAAGGAATTCACGGTCAACAACAAATAATTGTGATCATTTACCAGATGTTTTTGATATAGGAGTTAAAAGAAATTACTTAGGCAGGTAGTGAGGGTACAGGAGCCCTCAATAAGGTTTTCCTTTTAATGAAAAGCAGCCGTAAAATCATTTTGTCTTCTAACAAAGAGCTGCCTGTAAAATAGAGCTGCACACGTAAACAAGCAAGCTGGAAACTTGCACAGGTGAATGTCGGCAGTTGTGCCAGTAGGAATATTACTACCTGGGACTAGGCATGTTCAAAATGGCAGCTCCATCTTCTCTTTTTGCCAGCCACATGTACAGTGAGGAGCAGACAAGATGGCACTGGCCGAGTGGAAAGTCCATTTGCATAATAAGACTGGGATGGGGTGACCAGCCTTCCCCCCTCACTACGTAAACATCACACCTGGTTGAACCAATCTGCGGGCCCTATGTAAATCAGACACCGCTTCCTCAAGCCAGACTATAAAATCTGTTGTGGTGAGCTGCAGGCCCGCCTTTCCCTTTTGGACTCCTCTGTCTCACAAGAGAGGGAGAGCTGCTCTCCTTTCTCCTTTCTTCTGCCTATTAAACTCTCTGCTCCTTAACCCACTCACGTGTCCCTATTGTTAATCTTCTTGGGTGACATGAAGAACCCCGGGTATTTACCCCAGGCAACAATGCTGCTTCATTTTCAAGTTGTCAAGAATTGGAGATGTTACATATTTTGAATAAATAGAGCAATATTTTTGATGACTCTCAATCCACATAAAATTCTTTGCTGCTCCTGGAAGTATTTCGTTGATTAAAACAAACCAACATTTTTTTAAGTAAATTGAAACTAAAGCTTTAAAAAGAATTATTCACAGCTCTACTTTGCTTCAGTAATATGAATTGGAACAACTTAAAATGACAAGACATAGGAAACAACCGAAATGACCAAAGAGAGAAAAATGTTCAATACAGTATGGTATATCCTTTCCCTGAAATATTATTAATATAGACATTTATGGTGATTTTGAAAAATGGCATTGGTTTACAATGCTCATGTATGATTAAAAAATATCAGCATTTAAAACTGCATATACAAAATTATGCCAATTAAAAATTTATAGCACTGTAGGTTTGAATGTCTTCATTGTAGAAAAGCAATATTCTTTGAAAAATTAAAAAAAAATCTTTCTAAGACACAATGAATTTCACAATTAAGTATAAGAAATTCAGCTCAAATCACAAAGCCAGAAAGGAACTTGAGATCAGTTGTGCCACTTACCTCCCCACATTTTAAATATCCAGGACAGACACAGTTTATTTTCTGCTTAAAGATCACAAAAGACAAAGACTCCATTATAATGACCCCCTTTTTACTTCCTATCTCCAATCCTCAAAACAAAACAGAATAGCAAAAAGGTAGTTTCCTTCTGATTTACGTACCTCACCTACTTAAAGGTGTCACTCTCTCCCAGTCACCCAAGCCAGAAACTCTGAATTCACCTTTGCTTCCTCCTCCCTACCCTCATCTGGTCAGTCCTGAATCCAGTCAATCGATTCTTCCCAGCCTCTCCCCATCTGGCCTTTCTTTCCCTACTGCTACAACCCTAATCCAATTCTGCCATAGCCTAACTGACCCCACCTTCAAGCGACGGCAGCACTCGTCCTAAAGTAGGGCCCTGGTCACTCTCTGCCATTTACAAGCAAGCACAATTTACTGACAGCCAAACAGTTTTCCACAATCCAGTCCCCAACTAAGTGACTGCTGCTGTGACCTGTGACTCCTCTCCATTCAAATATTATTACACCTCCTCTAACAGAATCTTGCTATTCCCAAACACCTCTTGTGCCTTTTCTCAGGACTCTGCCTGAAATCTTTTTCTTTCCATTGTTCCTCATTCACTCACTCACTCATTCATTCATTCAACTAAAATTTCTTGAGCCCCATATCTATGCCAGGCACAGTGCTAGGTGTTGGGACATAATGGTGAGCAAAAACAGGTAGTACTGGTCCTCACAGAGATCATAAAATGTACTCTTTGCTATTATACACCCTTCAAAAACTAGCTCAGTGCTTATCACCCTGGGTAGCAATCATCTCTTCCTTTCTTGAACTCCTAACACATATATTTGCAGCTTTGGTCATGTATTATCCTGTACTGCATGTGTTTCTACTTCCTTCTTTACATATACATATCTCCAAAGCATTAGTACAGTGTTCTGCATCAAAATCTATCCCATCTAAATACTAAGTTTCTTGTATAGCAATTTTCAACCACTTATGAAAGTTTTAAGTTATGCTTTTCACTTCCCATAAAAATGTGTCAAGAGTTTTGTGAGGCTTTTTTGTGTTTTTGTTTTTAGTTTTTTTGGTTTTTTTTTTTTGTTTTTTGTTTTTTTTTTAAGCACAAAGGGGTATTGAGCTGTGGCTAAGTAAAAGTCATTTACTTCTGGCTTGGGAATGTGTTTATGAACTTACAAATGAGAACATCTGATGTCTTAGGAATCTACTTCAAACAAAATAATGAAGCCGCCCTGTGGTGACCTGGCACAGAAAGAACTTGGAAGGCTGACAGCTCCCCACTGGGATCTCTTGCAGCCCACTTGGAGCTCTCTGTCAGGCTGCATGATTATGACTAGCCCTGTTAAGATAACTCTCCTTAGCACCTTGGCTAAATTTTATGTTTTCACCGCCTTATCTCAAGCAAACTGAAAGAACGGAGTAATAATTTATCATTATGAAGATTAGAGATCAACTCTACACCGAATGTCTAAGAGGTCAAAACAGCAGATATTTAAATAAATCAGTATCTAGAAGGTAAATTTGATTCCCCTGGATTACAGAATTGAGAACTGTGGGCCAGGCACAGTGGCTCACGCCTGTAATCCCAGCACTTTGGGAGGCCGAGGCAGGCAGATCACTTAAGGCCAGGAGTTCGAGACCAGCCCGGCCAACATGGTGAAACCCTGTCTCTACAAAAAATACAAAAATTAGCGAGGCATCATGGCATGCACCCGTAATCCCAGCTATTCGCGAGGCTGAGGTGGAAGAATCGCTTGAACCCAGGAGGTGGAGGTTGCAGTGAGCCAAGATTGCCCCACTGCACTCCAGCCTGGGTGACAGAGCAAGACCCTGTTTCAAAAAAAAAAAAAAAGAACTAACTATGAATGTACACAGATATGTCTACTTCCTCTTAACATATACTACATCATAACACTGGCTGTCATGTGTTCAAAACAGAAGGTGAAAAAGGCTAGGCACGGTGGCTCATGCCTGTAATCCTAGCACTTTGGGAGGCCGAGGCAGGCGGATCACGAGGTCAGGAGATCAAGACCATCTCGGCCAAGATGGTGAAACCCCATCTCTACTAAAAATACGAAAAAAAAAAATAGCTGGGTGTGGTGGTATGTGCCTGTAAATCCCAGCTACTCAGGAGGCTGAGGCACGAGAATCAGTTGAACCCAGGAGGCGGAGGTTGCAGTGAGCCGAGATCACACCACTGCACTCCAGCCTGGCAACAGAACGAGACTCCAACTCAAAAAAAAAAAAAAAAAAGAAGAAGAAGGTGAAAAAAAGCAGCCCTGAACAATATTAATTTTCCAAGATTTGCATGAAGAGAAGAAAAAAGGGGGAAGAAACTATAAACTACCATCTTTTAAAAACTAAACAGTTTTCTGAGGGTTTTTTTGGAGAATACCATAAAAAAAAATCCACCTTAAGTTACACCAGGTAAGCAGCCAGAACATTTCACCAGACAGCCTACAAAAGCAGTTATCACAGGCTTATAAAAACTGGGCTTCTTTCGTTTTTACATGTCCTACAATTAACTCAATTTCTTTCCTCTCTTTCTTTTTGGTAGTGCACTGATAGGGAAAAAAAGGCAAAATTACACCCCCCAAAAGTGAAATTACAAAGAAAAAAAATTTTTTTTTTTTTTTTTTTTTTGAGACGGAGTCTCGCTCTGTCACCCAGGCTGGAGTGCGGTGGCGCGATCTCGGCTCACTGCAAGCTCCGTCTCCCGGGTTCACGCCATTCTCCTGCCTCAGCCTCTCCGAGTAGCTGGGACTACAGGCGCCCGCCACCACGCCCGGCTAATTTTTTGTATTTTTAGTAGAGACGGGGTTTCACCATGGTCTCGGTCTCGATCTCCTGACCTCGTGATCCGCCCGCCTCGGCCTCCCAAAGTGCTGGGATTACAAGCGTGAGCCACCGCGCCCGGCCACAAAGAAAAATTTTTAAATTACCACCACACATTCCTAGATAGGAGCTGGTCATAGTTTGTGCAAATACTGTCAGTGGCACATTTCCCCCAAGAGCCATCAACACCCAAGTTAGAGGGATCAAGTCTGTCAGGAAGGGGCAAAGCTGTCCCATACCCTCCCCATTGGCCTCAGTCTCAGGACAACTGGGAAATGCCTGGACTCCAGGGCGGACTGCCTCTGGCTTGCATCCCTGCTCTGCCTTACCAGCTAAGTGACCTTAGGCAATATACTTCCCTCTCTGGGCCTCTATTTCCTCCTTTGTTAAGTAGTGATAATAACAGCATCTAACTCCTAGGCTTGTTCTGAGGATTAATTGAGTTAATGTGTGTGTGTAAACCACTTAGAACACTACCTGGCACCGGGCTATACATGTTAGCTGCTGCTGCTGCTGTTGTTGTTGCTGTGGCTTTATTATTATTCCCACAGTGAAATTTGTCTAGAGGTTCAACCAAATCTCCTCTTCTGTCTATATCATAGCAATTTCTAATGAGAACTGAGGTTCTAAATGATGACCGTAAGGCTCTATAAGATCATATACATGTGTATGTGTGTATATGCTTAAGTGGCATTCAAACTTCCATTAAATTATCCTACTTGCTACACATTTAATTTGAAATAAAAATTTAAAAACCAAAAGGGTTTCTCCTGACCTACCTCTAACCTAAATACTCATTCCCACAAATATTTCTAGGCAAGAGTAGTTTTTCCATGCTTCTCTCAAAAATGTTCTATGTTCACATTTTGACTCAAAACTATGCTATAGACAAGATAAAATAAATCATTTTTCTATAAATTATTTATCCAAAACTTCTTGGATGCATTAATATCAGGCTGCTTTAATTAAGTTTAAATGAAAATTGAATGTTTTAAATTATTTAAATCTTCCATTTAGCTAACTAGTTCTCATTAGAGGCTGCTCATTCTTAACATGCTAAAACATTTGGTGAAATTTTTCAAGTTACTTCAGAAACTGCTTAAAATTCGGTCCCTAGAGATTCTCCCTAAAGAGCTCTTTCCTGCATTTTCAACACCTTTCCTTCACAACTCAAAAAGAGAAGAAATGACAATGGATAGGCTGAAAATGAAGACCCTAGACACTATCCTTCCCACAAACTGGCTTTCTATGCCATGAACATCCAACCCTACACCCATGACCACCACTAGGAGGGGCACACAGATGTCATAACAATTAATATATTTCATTTCACTAACTTTTTAGCCACACAAAAGTGAGCCAAGTTATTAAAAGTAAGCATCTGTTTGGATTACGGGGCCCAATTCCAATACCAAAGAACAAGCCTTTCCAGGGAGTTGTGCGTTATTTGTAGCTTAATCAAGTGCAGATAAATCTTCTTTGAAAGGCTCCCTTTTTGTGGAGCTATTTTTGTACCACTAGTGTGTTAGCCTATACTTTGATTTTAACTCTGACCTGTGAAATCATAACCCAAGGACAAAGGATGATTTCTTATCATCCTCATTTTATTAAATCTGCTCAGGCCTTTATAGTAATAAGTTCTGTTTTAAAAAATCAAGCAGATAATTCAAACGTTCACTCTTCATAGCCTTACCTCATGAGGCCACCTCATTAAATTTTCTCCACCAGCATCTCAGAAGGTTGACATTTCAGTCATGGAATGCTGTCCTCCTTTCATAACTAAAGAAACATCTGCGCAAAACACAGCTGTGTCCAGAATATCCACAGCCTAATATTTAAAGAGTCTACTTCCTGATTCAAAAACAATCGCTTCTAAGGTGATAATTTAGCCAGAAAAGCAGCAGTTCTTTTTTTTTTTTTTTTTTTTTTCCTAAGAGATGGGGTCTCACTATGTTGCTCAGGCTGGCAGGCTGGCTTTTCAGTTCAACTGTGGGCCTCAAGCAATCCTGTCACCTCAGCCTCAAGAGTAGCTTGGACTACAAGCACACCCAGCTGGAAAAGCAGCATTTAATTTAAACATTCAGCAAATAATTACACATTACAAAGTCCTGTGTGATAATGAATATAAATATATTCCTCTCCTCAGAGACATGCACATTCTGATGTGATAGTCAAGATCTTTCTCGCCGTAGGACATCCTCCAGACAGAGCCCAGGTTACTAGACGTCCTTCTAGGGGCTTTGCAGTCTCTCTCATTCTATACTTCCCCAAAGTGGAGCTGACGAGATGGAGTCAGTCCTTCTCCCTTTCTCCTCTCCCCTTCAGTGTTTGTCCACCTCTTTGTTGCGAACTTCCACCTTCCCGTGTTCCTCTCATCCTGGCTCTACTTGTGAAATACAGACCTTAAGACCTTCTCTATCTTCCCAGAAATCACATCATTCTCACAGCTTTATTGTCTCTTTGGGAAAATTGCCAAATTTAAGAACCTCAAATGTATGTGATACCTCACAGTGATGTAAATATCCCTCAAATTTCTTAAATTCAATCTGGCCAAAGTGGAATGCCTGATCTTCCACCAAAGCCAATTATTCCACCCTCCTTCCTTATTTCAGTTAAGAGCTCCAATAGACTCACCACAACCTAAGCTGTCTTAAGGACTTCTTTGACCCCTCTTTTTCCTCAGCACCCCTCCACCCCACCCTCCTGCGTTGCCTGGTCACATGGCTTCAGATCCCTTCTTTCCATCACCATTGTCACCATCCTAATCCAGGTACTTGTTTCTTTCCCCTGATTTTTTTTTTTTTTTTTTTTAGACAGAGTCTTGCTCTATAGCCCAGGCTAAAGTGCAGTGGCGCGATCTCGGTTCACTGCAACCTCCGCCTCCCAGGTCCTGGTTCAAGCAATTCTCCTGCCTCAGCCTCCCAAGTAGCTGGGATTATAGGAACACGCCACCATGCCCTGCTAATTTTTGTATTTTTAGTAGAGACGGGGTTTCACCATGTTGGCCAGGCCGGTCTTGAACTCCTGGCCTCGTGATCCACCTGCCTCGGCATCCCAAAGTGCTATGATTACAGGCGTGAGCCACCACGCCCGGTCCCCCCTGAATTTTTTTAAGTGGGCTCTTATCTCTTCAACAACCCATCTTAAGTGATGCTACTGTATTAATTTTTTGAGAAGGATATAAGTCCTCTGCAACTAGATGACTTGGTTTCAAACTTCAGCTCTGCTACTTTTACTTCTGTGACCTTGAGCAAGTGACCCATCTTCTCTATGCCTTTTTGTACAATAAGGATAATAGTGCCTGTCTCATAGAATTGTTGTGAAAACAAAATGAATTAATAGTTATGGAGTACCTAGAACAGCATCTGGCACACATTTAAATGCTCAATAAATGTTTCCCATTATTTGTAATTAGCACAAATCAAGTCATACCATGGCTGCCCCAAATCCCTCAAGAGTCCCATGGTGTACCAAAGAAACTGCAGGTTTCTCACCCTGACATTCATTTTGTCCCCAGCCAACCTCTCAATTTCACATTCTCCATCCCCTACATGTTCCCTGAATACACACCAGGCAAACTGGAGGACTTACTGTTCCCTGAACACACGTCCCAAGCCTCTCCCCTCCTCACACTTGCTGTTTTCTAAGATCCCTCCTCTCATGTCTCTGCCTGATAAGACCTTGTCCATCCTTCAAGCCAATCTTAACTCTTCCACGAAGCCTTTGCTGAACCTTCCACCAGATGTGCCCCCACCTGCCTGTGAATGCCTCTCCTAGCATAGAAGTTGTATTTATCTTTGGGCAGGTATCTTTCCTATACCTCAAACTGCAGTCCTGTTATTTTCCCTACAGGCTTGGAGCTCTTTGAAGGTAACATATGCATTCAACATTGTTTTATTCTCTGCATCACCTAGCACCATGCAATATGTTGGGGTAACAAAAAAGATGGAGTTGGAGGTGTCAGAGCCACAGCCATTACTGTGGCACAGCAGGGTAAGTTCAAACTAAGAAAAGTACACACTCTGCCCAGGCTGAAGTCCTCATCATATTTCAAATGTCAATCCAAACTCACAATATAAATTGGATGGTTTCAGGCCGGGGGCGGTGGCTCACGCTTGTAATCCCAGCACTTTGGGAGGCCGAGGCGGGCGGATCACGAGGTCAGGAGATCGAGACCACGGTGAAACCCCGTCTCTACTAAAAATACAAAAAATTAGCCGGGCGTGGTGGCGGGCGCCTGTAGTCCCAGCTACTCGGGGAGGCTGAGGCAGGAGAATGGCGTGAACCTGGGAGGCGGAGCTTGCAGTGAGCCAAGATTGCACCACTGCACTCCAGCCTGGGCGACAGAGCGAGACTCCGTCTCAAAAAAAAATAAAAATAAAAAAATAATAAATTGGATGGTTTCTTCAGCAAGTCTTTCCTTATAAGATACCAGAAAAACAGTAGACTATAAGAGGAATGTGATTTGTAGGCCTATCCCAAAATACCAACATGAAAATCACATTAAAAATTTTCCTCATCTATCAATATTAAAATCAAAAAGCCACCATGCACAGTGTTTAGTTGGCTTAATTTTCTGCTAGATCTACCACCTAGCAATCCCAAGAGAAGTGATTCAGATCTCCATGGCTAGAGCTCATTCAATGACATATTAACAACCTCTGGCATGTGAGTTACTGTAGAATTGAACATAATGACATATACACCATCCCCACTCTCAGACTCATGAGAGACCCCCAAACCCTAAAATCACAAAAACAGAGGCACAACAATGCACATTCCCAATAACAGAGCGAACACTCAATAAACACTGCTGGCAGTGACATCATCCAGGTACACAGCCACACATAACTCCATTCTGTCTAGAAGCAGAGCTGTAATCTGACACCAGGGACTCAGACCTTTTTGCCTCAGCAACTCTGGGCATTCATGAGCAGCAGCAAAGGGCTCTTTCATTCCAACTCTTACTTTAGCCATTCAAGAAGCATCCTCCTCCTAGCACCACTAGGAGAAATGTCGCAGACCTCAGTTTCAAGAACCTCTATGATGAAGTGACAAAGATTGTTTTCCCCCAAATAAAAGATATGCTCTTGAAGGTCCAGAACACTCACTCTTCGAAGACCTGGTAGTACCCACAAATCCTTAGGCAGAACTGCCAATAACCTTTCTAACAAGACAAGTCCAAGGAAGCTAATTATGATTCATTTAACTATGTTCATTTATCTGCACATTTGGTAAAGATAACAAGTAAATTTAAACATTTAAAATAGAATAAATATATTAGACTCCTCTGAAACACCAGCTCTTTTCATAAAAGTACATAACCATGTCAATTCAGCCTTCTTATTTCTTATTATCTGATACTTTTACTGAATAAAGATTTATCTCTCTTCAATTAATGTTTTACTATGCCTAAAGTATTAAGATATCTTTTTCCTGTAGATCAGTGGTCTTTCACATAAAAGTTCCCTACTTTTATTTTACACTCTCAAATCCTAATCCCACAGAAGCAAAGTAACCAAAGAAAATAAATCAGCACTGCTATATCATTTCCTCAGAAGCAAAGAAAATAAGATCAAAAAGTTTGGGGTACCCAAATAAAAGAATCAATAATATGTCAGATAAAATGTTAGTCATAGATGTGACTCTGATACAGCTCCCTGCAGTTAATGTGTCCCACTTTCTGAAAAAGAGCTGCACAAACAAAAACATCCTGAGATAGAACAGAAGTCTTGTAAACCATAAAGCTCAAGCACCTGTAATACATGCACTGCCCTGTACCCTATGGCAACTCCATAAATACTTAGTGACTGATTCACAGGCCAATTACAGAGTCTGGCAATGACAGTGTGTCTCCCTGGTCCTACTCTGGGGAGTGTTAGGAATCTCCAGTTGCTGTTTGTTGTGGTGGTAGGAAGAACTAAAACAGATAGATGTCTAAAAGAACTGAAGGGTTGAAAGGTTCAAATTCTGTCAATTTTCCCTGAACTTCTCCCCAGGCACCTGAGCCTTAAAAAATTGGTATTGTTACTCGTATCATTGGGGGGAAATGAATAAAACTGCCATAAAAGTGCATAGTGTTTCCTCGTCAAAGAACAAGCTGAATGGCCAAGAGAAAAAAAAAACAAAACAGAAACTTACTTTTCATAGACCAGCTCCTCATCGATGGAGAAATAGTGGGTATTTACTGTGCTTTTTGGTCTATTCCTTAAAGTAGCAAAATATAACCGATCTGAAAGACAAGTTTAAAAGACAGAAAAAACATGAGAATTTAGGGAAGTGGAAGTGAAGGTGGGTGATAACATACGAAGGATCACAATTTAAAGACCCCACTAACACGCGGAATTCTTGCAGAAACCTCATCTCTCCCAGGAAGCTAGAGACTCAAGAGCACAACAGTTAGGCAAGAGGAGGACCTGACCGAGGAACTCAGCGGGGCGCAGAGCACCCACATTTCCCTTGTTTCAGGCCAGCAGAGTAACCAGGAGCTGGGGGTACCCGCAGAACTGGAGGTGCAAGTTTGGTTCCCAAATCACCAGACCTCAGCAGCTGCGAGAAGGGGAAGAAAGAGGTGGGCCTCCCCCACGCAGCTTCGGAGATTTGAAAAAGAGGAAGGGAGAGAGACTTGGGGGGTGTGGTTGGGGGTGTCCCGAAAACCGAAGCCTGCGATGGTGGAGTAAAGGTGACCGGTGAGCATCCGGAGCAGGCTCCCCATGAGCTGCTGAGTGCCGGAGTCCCGGCAGAAGCCGGTGCTGTCCCATTACGAGGCGGAGAGGCCATCCGAGGGAGCTGCAGAGGGAGCAAGGGACACAAGAAAGAGAAGCCGGAAGCAGGGGGTCCTCGGAGAAAGGAGAGTCCCGAGAGGGGACGAGAGCGCGCGCAGTGGCTGCAGGATACTGGCAGCCTCAGGCGAAGGTGGGGACAGTGGCGCGGGAAGTGAAGAGTTGGGGGCAAGAGAGCGTTGGCAGATGCGGGGCGGCTTCTCCTCACCTTTCATGAACTCACAAGCCCCGATTAGTTCCCCTGACTCCGCTGCCATCTTAAGCGAGATACGCACGGGGGAGGGCTGGGTCGTGGCCAGCTGAGGTCACTCGCCCCCGGGGGCTTCCCCACTGCCCAGGAGCCAGGAAGCTCACAGTCCCGAACAACAAGCCTGGCCGAGGGAGGCAGCAGGCGCCGAAGGCGGAGGCGGCTTCGGGGTCAGCGCGCCGGGCGCCCCGGGGACATTCCGAGGGGAACCCGAGCCCGCTCCGCGCGGGGCGCACACGCCCCTGGCTGTAGCCGCTCCTATTTGGACTCGGCTGCTGCAGCTGCTGCTCCGCCACTGCCGCGCCTGGGAAACGCAGACCAGCTCTCACGGCAGGGCAAAGTCTTCCCCCGGCTTCCAAAGTGATCATGGAGGAGGTGACGTCTGGTCCCGATCGCGCCCGTGGCTACTCGAGCGGCAACCGGCAGGACTTCAGTGCTCGCGGGCTGGCAGCAGCTGCTCCGGATCCTCCTTCGCCACCTCTTTTCAGCAGTTAGTCTTCCTCCTCCTTCTCCCCCTGGGTCCGCCCCCAGACCTTCCTCCCCGCCCTCCCTCAGCCCCCTCCACTTTCACGACTCCGCGGCCATCCCTTAAAGGGACAGCCCCGCTCCTTTCTCCGCAGCAGCCCCAGTTACCAGGCGCCCCGCGGGTCACTAGGAGCCGGTTGCTAAGGCTTTGTTGCCGTCCACCAATTGCTGTTCAGGAAACGGGGCCCTCGGCCCAGGGGAGCGGGCGGGGCCTCTAGGCCAGAAACTTATGAATGAAACGGCGGGGTTGGGAGTGGACATCGCCAAGGGCGCTGTCGCGGCCTCGGAGGCTAGGATGTGCCGGCGCCCCCTTTCTTTTCTGCACCCTCTAAGTCTTGTCCCACTCCAGATTTCTTTTCTCTCTCTCTCTCATTTTCTTTCTCGCCCACTCACCCATGCTCTTCTAAACTCTTGCAGCGCGCGCGCGCACACACACACACACACACACACACACACACTCGTAAAAACCTCAGATCTCCGTGCCCTGCCTCGCCTCTAGCTAACATTTCAACCACCCCCCACGCCCAACACTGAGGGAGTCTGCATCTGTATAAAAAATACAATTGAAAAAGAAGCCCCAGCTCCTAGCTCACAGTACATGTATTGGTTTCCTCTACACATATCAGACTCTGATATAACTTGTACTTTGTTCTCACGGGAAAAAAAGTTTCCCATCTGGTTCTCCACGCCCTCTCATCTGGGCCGCCACTGTGAGCGCAAAAGCATCACAAATGCCTAATCTTTACAGTGCTCAGGTCCCGGAGGGGCGGGGCGAGACCGCTGAGCCAGCCTGGGCGGGGGCGGAGGGAACAGGAGAGGAGAGTCCACTAGTCTAAGGAGAAAGTTAACACAGAGGAATTTCTTTACATAGTCTCAGCTGAAGCGCTCCAGGCAGAAGTCCCGCTAAAAGAGGCCCTTGACTTGTCTCTGCGAGGCTCTACGTACTGTTTGAACAACTTGAACGCTGGGCGTCCTAAGGCTGTGCCTAATCAGCTTGCAGTCCCTTCCATACGAAAATGGCGCTACAGACTCACTATCCGAAGAGCATGCGCTCTGAGACGTCTCTCCAGAAACAGCAAGAAACTTGTGGCAGCCTTTTCCTTCGCAGTCGCTTGTTGACCTCTAGGGAGAAAGGGCGCGCACCCGTGCAGAGCTGACTGAGGGAACGAGCCCTTGGAGGGCCAATTCCAGTTTTTGTTTGTGGTTTTTGTTTTTTTTTTTTAATGTGTCTTTTGTTTGAGACAGGGTCTCGCTCTGTCACCCAGGCTGGAGTGCGGTGGCTCAATCTCTGCTCACTGCAACCTCCACCTCCCGGGTTCAAGCGATTCTCGTGCCTCAGTCTCCCAAATAGTTGGATCTACAGGTGTGCGTCACCACGCCCGGCTAATTTTTGTATTTTTTTTAGAGACCGGGTTTTGCCATGTTGGCCAGGCTGGTCTCCAGCTCCTGAGCACAAGCAATCCGCCCTGCCTTGGCCTTCCACAGCGCTGGGATTACAGGCTGAGCCACCGCGCCCGGCCTCAAATTATTTTATTGAAAAAAAAATCTAGTATTATATGAAAGATAGGGAAAAACAAAGTATATGAATCTCTCGATAAACTTGCCCACTTTGTTTAATAGGCTAAATAAGGCCGGGCGCGGTGGCTCACGCTTGTAATCCCAGCACTTTGGGAGGCCGAGGCGGGCGGATCACGAGGTCAGGAGATCGAGACCACAGTGAAGATCGAGACCACAGTGAAACCCCGTCTCTACTAAAAATACAAAAAATTAGCCGGGCGTGGTGGCGGGCGCCTGTAGTCCCAGCTACTCGGAGAGGCTGAGGCAGGAGAATGGCGTGAACCTGGGAGGCGGAGCTTGCAGTGAGCCGAGACTGCGCCACTGCACTCCAGCCTGGGCGACAGAGCGAGACTCCGTCTCAAAAAAAAAAAAAAAAAAAAAGAAAAGGCTAAATAAATCCAGAGATGATGTTGTATTTCCAAAGATGCTGATTTAAAATTCTTACATAATCTAAATTCAAATTCCCTAACAATTTTTCATGAGTTTTGTGTTAGAAAAAGTGCATTAGAAATAGAAGTCAAGAGTTCTCATTCAATTCATAAACTTTTAATTTCACAAATAGTCTAATGAAAAGAACTCCAATCTACACTTTCAGAGAAGCCAGATATAGTTGAACACCCTCTTGTTATTTTCCAAAATGAATTTACAAAAATCTTTTATATAACTCTGCTGCTTAAAATTTTGATCATGAGGAATGAATTATGACCTAACAAATACAAGTCCTTAAATTCAAATGAAAATGTTTATTTTTCCTTAGCATTTTTACAAAGATAATAAAACTCTGTAAGTAATTAATGTTTTTTAAAATATTGCATGGGGCTGGGCATAGTGGCTCACACCTATAATTACAGCACTTTGGGAGGCCAAGGCCTGCAGATCGCCTGAGGTCAGGAGTTCAAGACCATCCTGGCCAACATGGCGAATCCTTGCTCTACTAAAAAAAATACAAAACTTGTCTGGGCGCAGTGGCTCATGCCTGTAATACCAGCACTTTGGGAGGCCGAGGCAGGTGGATCACCTGAGGGCAGGAGTTCGAGACCAGCCTGGCCAACATGGTGAAACCCCAACTCTACTAATAATACAAAAAAATTAGCCAGGCATGGTGGCACACACCTGTAATCCCAGCTACTAGGGAGGCTGAGGCAGAAGAATGGCTTGAACCTGGGAGGCGGAGGTTGCAGTGAGCTGAAATCGCGTCATTGTGCTACAGCCTGGGTGACAAGAGCAAAACTCTGTTTCAAAAAAAAAAAAATAGAAAACTTAGCCGGGTGTGGTGGCACACGCCTGTAATCCCAGCTACCCGGGAGGTTGCAGTGAGCCGAGATCAAGCTACTGCACTCCAGCCTGGGCAACAGAGAGAGACTCCGTCTCAAAAAAAAATTAGCCAGATGTGGTGGCGGGCACCTGTAATCCCAGCTACTCATGAGGCTGAGGCAGGAGAATGGCTTGAACCGGGAGGCAGAGGTTTCAGTGAGCTGTGATTACGTGATTATGCCACTGCACTCCAGCAGTGCAGTGTCTCTGGGCGACAGAGTGAGACCCTGTCTCAAACAAACAACAACAAAATTGCATGGAAGGAAGTTTCAGTATAATCAAATCTCTCTAAGCCATTCTAAATGGCACAGAAAATTCTACAAGAAAAATACGAACTAGATAATGCACACACAGCACACATATAATACATAACAAGGTTCTAATGAGATCATAAAACACTTTATTCTGTCAATTATCATGAGGTCAAAGTTCCTGTTGGTTGTAGTTTCATAATAAAGGCATACTTTTACAGTCTACAAGGGAAGATAATGGAAGAAAATTTTCCAACCACCCAACTTGATATAAACTTAAGGAATGGACTTTTAAGAAACAATAAAGGCGTTTCACATATAAAGGAAATACTAAGAGATTTTAAATATTGCTCAACTGCACAAAAGGAAGGTAATATTACACACAGAAATTCAGCAGGTAAGTGTAAAAGTGTCGAGTTTGAAAACAACACCTTTTTTTTTTTTTTTCCCTCTGGACGGAGTCTTGCTCTGTAGCCCAGGCTGGAGTGCAGTGGCACCATCTGGGCTCATTGCAACCTCCACCTCCTGGGTTCAAGCGATTCTACTGCCACAGCCTCCAGAGTAGCTGGGACTACAGGCGCGTGCGCCACCACGCCCAGCTAATTTTCGTATTTTTGGTAAAGACAGGATTTCACTATGTTGGCCAGGCTGGTCTCAAACTGCTGACCTCAAGTAATCCGCATGCCTCAGGATCCCAACGTGCTGGAATTACAGATGTGAGCCACTGCGCTCGCCCTGAAAATGACCAAATTTAAATCTAACTCCTCAACCACTGCTTGAAAACTTCTTCAACTACCCTGCAACCCGTGCTTGTGCACCTGCAGTTCTAGAAAACTCACTGCTGGAGGCAGCTCTAAATTACATCAAAAGCCACTAGTTTTAATTCTGACTGGAGACTGCAGGACCTATGATCACCCTTACTCATGACAGCTCTTCAAAAATGCAAAGGGAGTTTCTTTGAACACCTTCCTTTTCTCCTTAGTCTTCCCCAGATAAATATCTCCATTTTCTTCAACATTGTCTTATATTACATGGCTTCAAGCCCCTCACTTTCCAGTCCAGTCTCTGCCCATTTGTCCAATTGCTTATCAAGTGGGTCCCAGAACTGAATGCAGATTAGTGATAAACTGGTGTGGCCAGTTCTGAAAAAAGAAAAAAGAATGGATGGAAGATTCAGATGAGAGCAAAAGAAATGAAAAACATAAAACAATTAAATTTTATCATTTAAACTGGTGTAACCAGTTCTGAAAAAAAGAAAAAAGAATGGATGGAAGATTCAGATGTGAGCAAAAGAAATGAAAAACATAAAACAATTAAATTTTATCATTTAGCTTCAAGAAAAAGAAAAGGAAAATATTCTTTTTTTTTTTTTTTTTGAGACAGAGTCTCGCTCTGTTGCCCAGGCTGGAGTGCAGTGGCACAATCTCGGCTCACTGCAACCTCTGCCTCCCAGGTTCAAGCGATTTGCCTGCCTCAGCCTCCCGAGTAGCTGGGACTACAGGCATGCACCACCATGCCCAACTAATTTTTGTATTTTTAATAGAGACGGGGTTTTGCCATGTTGGCCAGGATGGTCTCGATCTCTTGACCTTGTGATCCGCCCACTTCGCCCTCCCAAAGTGCTGGGATTACAGGCATGAGCCACCGCACCTGGCGGAAAATATTCTTTCTTGCTGGAAGAGGGCAAGGAAAAATGAGCTTAAGATTGTCAAAGGCCTGACAGCTGTGTGGTTTACATATTGCATTCTTTTAAAATTATCATCATTTCTTATTAGAATGTATCATTAGAACATACTCTTTTAGTTGTTTGTTCAGTAGTGATACAAAGTTACCAAAGAACGTAAAGAAAATATAGCATACATACTTTGAACTCTTTCTGGAAATTAATTTTCAGATTAAGTATGAAACATGCAGTAAAAACCTGTGCTGCTGAGTAATTTGAAATTCAAGGTAATTTGAATTATTTATTCATATACATATTTTGACAATTTTTGATCCCAAAAATAATTTAAAACAGCTTTTAGTAAAATACATGTAATTAAAAAGTTATTACAGTAGAACCGAATACCAAAAATAGATAGCGTGACTCATAAACGGTTCTGTTCCAGAAGCCTGCCCACAAATGATAAGATCTTAGCCTAACCCAGCCACATTCTGCATCAGACAAATTACCAATGCCTGTTTAAGAATTCCAAACCAGAATCAAAGTAAAAACCAGAAGGGACCTGGGAGATCAGCTAGTTCCAGTTTTCAAACAGACTCCATCAAATTCAAGGGATTTAGCACAGGCCCAATATGGGGGTGGGAGTGGAAGGCAGTGGATGAGCACTCAAGGCTTCTACAAAATAGTTCCTTTATAAAAGGTTATATGGCAAAATAAAAGAGAAAAAAAGAGAAGGAGGTCCACAGTAGGTAACTGATTTCCCAAACTCACGTAGCTGGTGGAAATAAGACCAGTATTCATTATTTGCTGTAATATCAACAACCTTTTCCTAATTTTTCCCTAGTGAGCTTACATTACATTGTTTAACTTATAGATTATTACATGTTAGCCATAAAGTGTCAATAATAATGTATGCATAATATCTACTACTATTTTCTTCAAGATATTGAGAGGAAATATTGAAATAATCTCCGAATGAAACAATACAAGATGTTGCATTATCTGCCATTGCTATTGTTCTTGTGTGGCTTCTATAAAAAATTTGAATTGTTTCCAACCCTATGATTTATTAATGGAATGGTATACCAGCATTCTACAAAATACAGTTCAAGAAATACTGGTATAGTGAACATTAAATAAAACAAGTCAATTCATCTGACTAATGCAGTCAATAAAGAATGGTGCAGTTTTAGAAGGTAAAAGAAAGTTCCATGAGGTCAATATACTTCAGAGTAGTCAATTTATTGTCCAGTTTGCTATACTTATCAAACAAGTTAACAACTCAATACATTTTTTAAATTTTACAGAATTTATCCATCTGTATTTATTTGTCATTACTACTTTTTTTTTTTTTTTTGAGGCAGAGTGTCTCTGTGTCACCCAGGCTGGAGTGCAGTGACACTATCACAGGTCACTGCAACCTCAACCTCCTGAGCTTGAGTGATTCCCCCATCTCAGGCTCCAGAGTAGCAGGAACTACAGACATGAGCCACTGCACTTGGCTAATTGTTTTAATTTTTTTGTAGAGACAGGGTTCCACTATGATGCCCAGGCTGGTCTTGAAGTCCTGGGCTAGAGCCAATTTCTCCTGCCTCAACCTCCCAAAGTGCTGGGATTGCGGGTGGGAGCCGCCACACCCACACCATTCATACTCTTTTTACAGAAAAAATAAGTGAACATTTTTACTCCAAAAATAGATAATATTCCCCACACCACTCTTCTCCAACCATCACCACCATAGCCATGCTAAGAAATATTAGTGAGCTACACATTGTAATCTAAAGGTTTTTTTGTTTTGTTTTGTTTTGTTTTGTTTTTGAGATGGAGTCTTTGCTGTGTCACCCAGGCTGGAGTACAGTGGTGCAATCTCAGCTCACTGCAAACTGCCTCCTAGGCTCAAGCAATTCTCCTGCCTCAACCTCCTGAGTAGTTGGGATTGCAGGCGGCCACCCCCACATCCGGTGAATTTTTGTATTTTTAGTAGAGACAGGGTTTCACTATGTAGGCCAGGCTGGTCTCGAACTCCTGACCTCGTGATCTGCCTGCCTCGGCCTCCCAAAGTGCTGGGATTACAGGCGTGAGCCACCATGCCCAGCCGTAATCTAAAGTTTTGAATGTTCACTTCCATGTGCACATTTAATAATGTTTCTACTATACATATTTCTAGCAGGAAAATAATAGTAGTTAATAGTTCAGTTTCGTTTGAAACCAAGCATATATCTCAGTTCTCACATTGGTTGCCTATCAGGTAGGTATATTATTATTTCCATTTTATAAATGAGGAAACACACAAAATACATGCTCAGTATGTATTTGGAGAATGGATAAATAAATGAGTAATTAAAATGTAAGGAGATGAACTCATGTGAATCATCTGGATTCATAAATCAGTTCCTTTGTAGCCTGGAGTAGTGGAAAAAATGCTGGATTTGTAATCAGAAGCCTCGTTTTCAGGCATCTCTCTCCCACCAACTGTATGCATTATTTTGGACTCAGTTTCCTCTGATATTAAATAGAAATTATAATAATTTCTAACTCACAAGAATAACAGTAAAATTAAATGAGAGTGTCATGCCGTGATGCTAGACACTGTGTACAAATATGATGCTGTACAAATACAGCCTAGCATTTATATTAATAAATACAAATATTTATTAATATTAAGCATAGATTAAGAAATATAACTTGTTTCCAAAATCTAATTTTCACAAGTCTCAAATGAATACAACTATTTGGATCTAGGTATTGTAATTTAATTGACTCCTAGCTAACAGCATAATTAAAATATACACTCACAGAGAAGTCCTTTTTATCAACTGAAGACAATTCCACAGGGTAGAAGTTAATGTCCTTTTTCATTTCTGATTGCCTGTGACCATATGTCTGTCTCTAGAGTGTGATCAGGGCCAACAACCCCATTGAGGCATCCTCAAGGGATTCCTAAATTCCCCTGCTCTCACTCACGTTCTTTCGGTCCTTAGTGTTCCAGAAGCCTGGGACACAAATGTTGTGCCCTGTGGTTTCCATGGTGACCCTTGACACACTTTTGGAACATATGTTTTCTGATGCCTAGTCCTGTGTAGAGACTCTAGAAGAAAATTATAATTTCAATAAACAGGAGATCTTTGGTTTCCATTTTTCCAACCAAAAATACTATATATATATTGAACATATTATTAATGTTTGTTCTTGTTGTTATTAACATCAATAATTGTATTGATTCCCATGGGAGAACAAAAATCACACTTCATATCTTCCACATACCAAGCCTTCCTACATGGAGTCTATTTTCTTCAAATGATATCTAAAGTAGTATACCTGTATTTGTTAATGTAGGATAACAGTGATATGAATAATGTAACACACACACAAAAATAATGTCTACTTACCCTAAAATATATATATTTTAGGTAAAATATTTCTCGTCATACCTATGTTTTATTTCCGTAACATCAAATATACATTTTCTTTATATTTGTGTATTCATTCATTCAGTAAAAATTTACTATCTACTATTTGCCTCGCTCTGTGCTAGGTGCTAGGATTGCAACTGAGAATAAGGCAGACTTCTATTCTTAAGGAAGTTACATTCTAGAAAGGGTTATAGATGAGCAATCAGGTTCCATAAGCAAGATACGTGCTAGGCTGAAGTAAGCACAGAGCAGAGGCCTGTGTGGGCTGCATCAGACCTGAGGCATGAGGAAAGGGTTCCCTGCAGAATCCTTGTATAGACTTGAAGGTTGAATAGGAGTTAGCTAGGGGGTGGTAGCCAAATAGTAGAGAGAACAAGGCGGGAGGGTACGTGGAAGGAGGAAGACACGCAAGAGAACCCCAGGCGGAGGGAACAGTCTATACATAGGCCAGGAAACAGTAGAGAGAAAGGCCAGTTGAGGATTTGAAGCAGCTCCATTTGGCTCCAGCCCAGAGTATAAAAGAGAAGAGGAAGAAGGATCTTGGTAAGTTAGTCCAAAAATTTGGACTTTATCCAGAGGGCAATGGGGCACCAAAATGAAATACAGTTGACCCTTAAACAACACAGGGGTTGGGAGCACAGTTGCATATCCACATACAACTAAAAGTTAACAGCCTACTGTTTACCAGAAGCCTTGTCCATAACATAAACAGGTGATTAACATAGATTTTCTATGCTATATGTTTTATATATATGTTGTATTCTTACAATAAAGTAGGCAAGAGAAAAACCAAGATTTTTCCAAATTATCACAAATCTCCAAAGATTTTCCTATATTTACTGAAAATAATCCATGTACAAGTGAACCTGTGCAGTTCAAATCAATGTTGCTCAAGGGTCAACTGTATATTAATGAGGAAAAGCCTAAAATCCCCAGGCTGGGATTTTAAAAATGGACAGAAAGAGTCTGCAAAATTGTTTAACTAATTGTAAATAGATTGGACTTTACTCCATGAATCCACCCAAAATCAGAATTATAATGGGAATGTAGACAAACACCCACAATAGCGTGTTTCATTCTTTCTTTTTACCTCTCACCATTAAAAAGACAAAATACAACTTGCCTGGTTTTTGCAGAACATGATTAAGTACTTAATGGGAAGAATTGTCTTAGATTCCTGAAATTTAATTTGCCTGTGTTGGTGATAAATGTAGATAAGATAATATAGATAACTTCTAAAATGTAACTATTTTGAGTAAAAGGACCCTAAGCAAATGTAAAAAATAGAATATATAAGAATTACACTTTAGGCCGGGCATGGTGGCTCATGCCCGTAATCCCAGCACTTTGGGAGGCCGAGGCAGGTGGATCACCTGATGTCAGGAGTTGGAGACCAGCCTGGCCAAAATGGTGAAACACTGTCCCTACTAAAAATACAAAAATCAGCCGGGCGCGGTGAGAGGCACCTGTAATCCCAGCTACTAGGGAGGTGGAGGCAAGAGAATCACTTGAACCCGGGAGGCAGAGGTTGCAGTGAGCCAAGACTGCGCCATTGCACTCCAGCCTGGGCAACAAGAGTGAAACTCCGTCTCAAAAGAAAAAAAAAAGAAAAAGAATTACACTTTAAAAATATATTCTTATTAACTAACAAAAGTAATTTGGCATAGGTAAGAAGTTGATTTCTAAAAACCTTCTTTAAAAACTTTTAGAAATAATAAATTAATGTGAATGATTTGATTATTTTACATTGTAGAGGGCAAGTCAATTGTCCCTAAGGTTTATGGAATAAAAAGAAAAAAATCAGACCAGCACTACATGACGTGCCCTGGGTCCCCAGAGGGGCAGCCAATCCCAGCCTTGCTCACCTCCTCTTAAGTGAAAAACCATTCACCAGTGTGGAGATATAATTCTTATCTAACATGCTCTATCTGTCTATGTATCATGGTGCCTTTCCTGGTGCTCTGGGACAGTTTGCTTAGTCAGGTTTTCCTGATGGACTTTAGCTCATCACTGCCATTTAAAGCATTTCTCTGAAAGTGACTTTAGTTCATGGAGCATCATTAACCAAATATTACCCGCTTGCTGGCAGGAAGACACACACACACATAAAATTTGACAGGAAGACCGCTGATTTTCCAAGCTAACTCTTTCCTATCACTTTAACTGTTCCTGGTCAGAACTTTGATTTCTATCCCTAAACCTCTTCCTCCTCCAGACTTCACCAGGTCAGTGCATACTACCATCATTCATCCAATTGCTTAAGCCAACTCCAAGTTAAAAGTCACCTTTGGCTGGGCACAGTGGCTCATGCCCATAATCCCAGCACTTTGGGAGGCTGAACTGGGTGGATCACTGGAGGTCAGGAGTTCGAGACCAGCCTGGCCAACATGGCGAAACCCCGTCTCTATTAAAAGTACAAAAATTAGCCAGGCATGGTGGTACGTGCTTGTAATCCCAGATACTTGGAGGCTAAGGCAGAAGAATCGTTTGAGTCTAGGAGGCAGAGGTTGCAGTGAGCTGAGATCACACCAGTACACTCCAGCCTGGGCGACAGAGTGAGACTCCGTCTCAAAAAAAAAAAAAATCACCTTTAATCTAACCGCCACACCCAGTCAATCCACATGACTTGCCTCTCTGCCTTCATATTGTATCCTGAATTCTTCTAATTTTGTCTCCTTGGCAAACATCATCCCTTCCCCTGGACCTCTGCAATAGCGAAGAGCTGCAAAACTTTCATTTGTGTTTTGATCTGCAGGTAGGTCTCAAGAACTGTGGTCCAGTGGAATTCTTCCACTGTTAGGTCCTTTAAAGATCAGTGGGGAGGGGTTATTTATTTTAGTCAGTTCTTCCCTTCATAATTTCAAGAAGTTATCCTGGGAAGAGTTATCTAGGTGTCCACTGCCTATGGTTGGTCTGTGATATGAAGTCATTGCCAAGTCTAGCTGCCTCTCCTGCCTTGCCTTACACATCCCCAACTCTGAATGCTGGGGCCTTGTGAACCCAGACACACATGCTGTCATGTGAAGAACGTACTTGCTTCCTCTTCCTTTCCACCATGATTGTAAATTTCCTGAGGCCTCCCAGTCATTATTCCTGTTAAGCCTGTGGAACTGTGAGTCAATTAAACCTCATTTCTTCATAAATTATCCAGTCTTTATAGCAGTGTGAGGACAGACTACTACAGTTCTTGATGAAAGATGACTTAGTTCTTCCCTGTCTCTCTCTTTCATGCTCTCTTTCTCCTTCTACTTTTCACCATGGGATGATGCAGCAAGAAGGCCCTTGCCCTTGGACTTCCCAGCCTTCAGGACTGTAAGAAATAAATCTCTGTTCTTTATAAATTACCCAGTGCCAAGTATTCTACTATTGCAACACAAAATAGACTAAAACAGAGGGCCTTCTTTACCAGTTCATCAGATGTAACCAACTATGTATGAATCACAATGGTGGGCATGGTTTATGCACAAACTGGAACCCCTGCTACTTGGTCATTCGGGAAAAAAATGATAAGGGTAGATGGCAATAGGCATAGAAAGCCAAATTCAAGACAGCTGTAGGAAATACAATTGACAGGATAGGCAAAACAGATGTAGGTAGAAGTTGAGGGGGAAATAAAGGGCCAAAGATAACTCCCAGAGGTTATCTAAAACAGAAGTACAGGCTATTCATGGGAGGAAAAATGAACTCAGTTGTGCTATCTAGAATTTGAAGTATCTGCTGGACAATGAGATGAAAATACATGTTAAGCACTTTAATATATAGATTCCATGCTCAGGAGAGGCAGATGGGCTTGACTGACAGGTTTCAGATTCTCTAAAGATTAGGCGCAATCTACATTGCGGAAAAGACAAGATAAGCGTAGTGAGGTGATGAAGAGCATGTCCTCTAAAGACAGACTGAGTCCAAGTCCTGATCCCTCCACTTACTGCTTATGAGAACTTGGACAAATGACTAACCTCTCTGTGCCTCATTTTCCTAGTCTATAAAATGAGGATAGTAAGAGTATCTACTTCATAACACCATAAAAATGAAACCAGTTTGTTTGTAAAGTGTTTAGGTCAGTATTCAGAACCTAGTAAACATTATGTCTATCTCTTCCAAATAAAAATTTTCTCCAAGGAAGAGAGTATGAAATGAGAGATGAAGAAAACTGGAATTAGCCATGGAGAATATCAACACCTTAAGATGTAGGTAAAGAAAAAGGTATTTTTGATGTGGGTAAAGAAAGAGATATTCTTTTCTTATTATTATTATACTTTAAGTTTTAGGGTACATGTGCACAACGTGCAGGTTTGTTACATATGTATACATGTGCCATGTTGGTGTGCTGCTCCCGTTAACTTGTCATTTAACGTTAGGTATACTTCCTAATGCTATCCCTCCCCCCTCCCCCCACCCCATAACAGGCCCTGGTGTGTGATGTTCCCCTTCCTGTGTCCATGTGTTCTCATTGTTCAATTCCCACCTATAAGTGAGAATACGCAGTGTTTTGTTTGACACATGCACACGTATGTTTATTGCAGCACTATACACAATAGCAAAGACTTGGAACCAAGCCAAATGTCCAACAATGATAGACTGGATTAAGAAAATGTGGCACATATCCACCATGGAATACTATGCAGCCATAAAAAATGATGAGTTCACGTCCTTTGTAGGGACATGGATGAAGCTGGAAACCATCATTCTCAGCAAACTATCGCAAGGACAAGAAAGAGGTATTCTTAAAAGAAAATGATAAGCAGCAGCTCCAAACAAGGTTTCTTTTCTCAAAAGACACCAAAACTGAGACACTGAGACACAGAGGTGATAAAATATCAAGACCTAACTCCCAGTGCAAGATTCTCTGCAACTTTAATGGGCTGTCTCTCAAGTAATTTTTATTTATTTTATTTATTTTTATTTTTATTTTGTTGAGATGGAGTCTTGCTCTGTCACCCAGGTTGGAGTGCAGTGGCGCAATCTCGGCTCATTGCAACCTCCACCTCCTGGGATCAAGTGATCCTCCCACCTCAGCCCCCCAAGTACCTGGAACTACAGGCACATGCCACTGCACCCAGCTGATTTTGTTTTTAATTTTTTGTAGAGACAGGGTCTTGCTATGTTGCCCTGGCTGGTCTTGCCCAGACTGGTCTCAAACTCCTGGGCTCAAGCAATCCTCCCACCTGGACAGTGCTGGGATTACAGGCTTGAGCCACCATTCTCAGCCTCTCAAGTAATTTTGGAAGGACAGTGTAACATTTTTAGGTTCTATAGGAGTAGAAAAAGGGAAGTATATCTTTAGCTACATTAAAGAGGGAATATTCAGTAATCCTTATCTACTTATAAAGAAGTTTCATATTTTAACAGTAATTGAGTGTGTTGTATTGGAAGAAATCAGTCTCTCAAGAGAAGTTAAATAACTACTCTGACCGTGAAATAATCTGTCTACCTTACAGATTCTAGGTTGCATAATTAGCATTCATAAAGTATTTTAAAAGGAAAATCACTTATGAGCCCTAAGCATTACTGTGTAATTAATAATTTCCTAGACTTTATTTGATTAGAGATTACAGATGCAAAATTTAACATACCTGGCATAAAATCAGACTTTCGCTCTCATCCTCATATTCAGCGATGCTCATAGTGTGCTAATGCCATCAAAATGCAGGAAAAAAATGTACTTTTAAAAATAATTTAGTTTTTGGTAGTTCTCTACTGTTTCTACTCACATTTCCAACATCAAATGTGTAGGAATTTTCCATACCAAACAATTCTCCAATTCTCTGCCCACATCAATTGGGTTTCCTACAGTTCAACTTAATTGTAGGACACCCAGTTGGCATGAGCAGAGAAGTTACCTGGAGTTACCTGACACTATTTACATGGAGTTAGCATCAGATCTCACAAGTTAAAAGTTCAGTACCACAAGACTGTGTCACTTCAGATGCCAGCTGCAAGTTCCCAGGTTACTAAAAATAAAATTCTAAGCCCCCCAACAAACTGAATGGACCCCTCCTCTCACCCAAAGTCACTCCATAGTTAACCTGAAAAACTAGATCAGGCTGTGATGGAAAAGGAGGGGTCCAAACATGCCTCATTATACCCTCCTCCCTTTAGAATTCAGGTACAGCTGACCAGTATTAACATTGAAACAGAGACCTAAACACTGACCAAATAGACTCTGTAGCAATAAGATACCAACATGACAGATAGCTAACCTTGAAAGGAATCAAAGTACTTTACCCCCAGATATATTTCTTTGACATATTTTGAAATGGCGCTGCAAAGCTGTCTATTGTGGGGAAAATCTACTTTCTGTAGAGAATCCTCTCTCCCTTTCCAGGTCTTTTCCCTGATCCAGGAGAGAATTAACTAAGAGTCTGGCACCTTTTTTAAGTCTGATAAAAAACATTTACAATCTAATCTCTGAAGCCTGCTACCTGGAGGCTTCCTCTACATGACAAAAACGTTGTTCTCCACAACCCCTTATCTTAACCCAGACACTCCTTCACTCCTTTCTATTGATTCCAGGTCCTTTTTTTTTTTTGAGGTGGAGTGTCACCCTTATTGCCCAGGCTGGAGTGCAATGGCGCGCTCTTGGCTCACCGCAACCTCCGCCTCCCGGGTTGAAGCGATTCTCCTGCCTCAGTCTCCCCAGTAGCTGGGATTACAGTCATGTGCCACCACACCTAGCTAATTTCGTATTCTTAGTAGAGATGGGGTTTCTCCGTGTTGGTCAGGCTGGTCTCGTCCCAATCTCAGGTGATCCGCCCACCTCGGCTTTCCAAAGTGCTGGGATTACAGGCATGAGTCACTGCGCCCATCCTGATTCCAAGTCTTTAGATAATAGCTTTTCCAACCAACTGCCAATCAGGCAATCTTTGAATCTGCCTATGACCTAGGACATCCCTCTCCCTACAAGTTGCCCTGCGTTTCCAGACCAAACCAATGTACATCTTACATGTATTGATTGATGTTTTACATCTCCCTAAAACATATAAAACCAAGCTATAGTCTGACCACCTCAGGCACGTGTTCTCAGGACCTCCCTGGGGCTATGTCATGGGGCCTGGTCCTCAGATTTGGCTCACAATAAATCTCTTCAAATATTTTCCAGAATTTTACTCTTTTCATCACCATTACCTATCATCCATATAGAGTTTTCCACAACCCCTTCCTCAGATTCAGTAATTTGCTAGAATGGCCACCAAACTCAGGAAAGTATTTTACTTACAATTACCAATTTATTATAAAGAATTCAAATCAGGAACAGCCAAATGGAAGAGACATAGGGAAAGGTATGGAGGAAGGGGCACAAAGCTTCCATGCCCTGTGTGCACACCACCCTCTCAGCACCTTCATGTGTTCACCAACTCAGAAACTCTTCAAACTTTGTCATTTAGGGGATTTTATGGCAGTTCCACTATGTAGGCATGGTTGATAAATCACTGGTCATCGGTGATAGAACTCTGTCTCCAGCTCCTCTCTCTCTCCTCCCCAGAAGTCCTGAGCTGGGGCTGAAAGTTTCACAAGGTTAGTTGCTCTGGCAACCAGCCCCTATCCTGAAGCTATTGAGGGGTCCCCCAAAAGTCACCTTAGTATGGTTGGAAGAGGCTTAGTATGAAGAACAAAAGATGCTCCTATTTTTACCACTAGGGAGCATAGCTAAGTCTTGCGGGAACAAAGCATGTTACTGGTGGCAAATTCATACAGGTAGACAGCAGTCTCAATTCTTGCCTTCTCAGAAGAAAGAATTTGACCAAGGAGGCATAATGACCAAGGAGGCATAAGGCAGAGTGAGAGACCAAGACAAATTTTAGAGTAGGAGTGAAAGTTTATTAAAAAGTTTTAGGCAGGAATGAAAGAAAGTAAAGTACATTTGGAAGAGGGCCAAGTGGGTGACGTGAGAGAGTCAAACACCATGCCCTGTTTGACGTTTGGCTTGGGGTCTTATACGATGACATGCTTCCGAGGGTTGCGTCCTTCTCCCCTGATTCTTCCCTTGGGGTGGGCTGTCCGCATGCACAATGGCCTGCCAGCAGTAGGGAATGGCCGCATGCACAGAGCGTTTACTGACATTGTGCACATGCTCATTTGAAGCATTTTTCCCTTAGCAGTCGAGGGCTTAAACTCCACCTTTTTGCCTCTTAAAGTGCATGCTTGAGCTTACCCACCCAGCTTCTGAGATCTTACCTGGAAGCGGCTAATCACTAGTTTCAGGTGTTTCCTTATCTATTGGGAGACTGCCTTTCCCTGGCACTGGCTTACAATCAATGATTATTTAGAGAGAAAGTTATCAACTGCATGACCATCATCTGATGGTCACCTGATGTTCCTGGTTGGGCGGTGGGTAAGGAGGCCTCTCGTGCCCTGCTTTTATCTGTCTACCTACAGTAACACTATCGCCCCTATCATTCACGAAATTCCAAGGGTTTTAGAAGTTCCAAGTCAGGAACTGGGGCCAAAGATCAAACACATATTTCTTATTTATCACAGGTAGAAAAAGAAAAGAAGCCTAGGAATTACTTGCAAAAGGAAGCTTTCTGAGTCTTTCCATTTTCTAAAGACCTTGTTGCATTTGCCCAAAATTATTTAAGAAGGGGCCTTTAATCGCAAATATGCTAATTATAAACTGAAAGTTAGTATTTATTGTGTAGCATGGTGCATTTGAGCTTTATTAAGTTTTAGATTAAATCTAAATACAGTGTCTTAATTTAATTTAAATTAAATTAAGATTTAAATTAATTTAAATCTGCTTCCCCAAGAAGCAGATTTTGAAACAAGAATTTAAGTGCAAGTAATTTATTTGGGATCTACAAGGAAACCATCTGGGAAGTGAAGAAATGGGGCAAGGAAGTGAAGGCAACTAATAGAGGGTGTCCTCGAGCCTAGCTACCACTGGCTTGGTGTGATATAAAACCACGAGCCTCAGAATTATCCCCACAGGAGCTGTGATATTTATCCACCAACTCCTGTCACCCATTGGTGGAGGACTGCTCCTAGGGGTGTTAATTTCTGAGCATTTCCTTTGGTACATGCAGGATTCAGAAGTCCTTAGGCAGAAAGATGCAGATATTGGCAGGTGGAAGTCTTGGAAGCCCAGGGGAAGGGAGCATACAGTGTCAACGATAATAGAAAATCAAAATCAGAAAGAACAATTGTCTTTCGTTTTCTCAAATAGAATGTGGTTTTTCTGTTGCCTTTCATGCAAAACCTCCTCAAAATTTTTCTATCTTCTCTGTCTCTAATCCTTCTCCTCTCATTGTGTTTTGAACACACTCTAATCAGGCTCTGTACCCACTATTCCACCACAACTGTTCTTGTCAAGGTCACCAGTGATCCACAAGATGCTAAATTCAATGGTCAATTCTTAGTCTTCATCTTACTGGACTTATTACCAGCATTGATTGATTGATTGATTGATTGAAACAGAGTCGGCCGGGCGCGGTGGCTCAGGCTTGTAATCCCAGCACTTTGGGAGGCCGAGACGGGCGGATCACGAGGTCAGGAGATCGAGACCACGGTGAAACCCCGTCTCTACTAAAAATACAAAAAAATTAGCTGGGCGTGTTGGCGGGCGCCTGTAGTCCCAGCTACTCGGAGAGGCTGAGGCAGGAGAATGGCGTGAACCTGGGAGGCGGAGCTTGCAGTGAGCCGAGATTGCACCACTGCACTCCAGCCTGGGCAACAGAGCAAGACTCCGTCTCAAAAAAAAAAAAAAGAAAAGAAAAGAAACAGAGTCTCGCTCTGTTGCCAAAGCTGGAGTGCAGTAGCACACTCATGCCTCACTGCAGCCTCAACCACTCCTCCCACCTCATCCTCCCAGGTAGCTGGTACCACAGGCGTAGAGATGGGGTCTCCCTATGTTGCTCAGGTACGACAAACTGGTCTCAAACTCCTAGACTCAAACGATCCTCTTGCCTTAGCCTCCCAAAGTACTGGGATTACAGGCATGGGCCACCACACCTGGCTCTATTTCACCCCGTTGTTTGCTTCCTCCTCCTCCGATCACTTTCCTTAATTGGCTTTCATGACATCATAGATCCTGGTTTTTGGTTTCCCTTCTGTCTCATGGGCTGCTGCTTTTTTAGACTCTCTCCTCATTTTTCGGGCTTTTTAAATTTGGAGTACCCAGGACTCAGAGCCTATACACTTCTCTATCTCAGCCACTCCCTTTGTGATGTCATCTAGTTATATGACTTTTAACTGTGATCTATATGTTTACTTGCAAATGTTTATCTCCAACCCTGACCTCTCTACTGATCTGACATATATTTAACTGTATGCTAGACATTTTCACTTAAATGTCCAAAAGGCCTTTCAAACTTAGTGTGTCCCAAAACAAATTCCCGATCTTTCCTCTAAAACTTGGTCCTTATGCAATCTTCCTCAACTCAGTTGATGACAACTCCACCTTTTTGGTGGCTTAGGCCAAAAACCTTGGATTTATCCTTGACTCCCTTCTTCGTCCTATACCACATCTAATTTATAGCAATCCCCTGTTACCTCTACCTTCAAAATATATTCAGAACTGGAACAGTTCTCCAGCAAGTGTCATAACCAAGCCATCATCATCTCTGAATAATTGCAAGAATCTCCTAGCTGGCTTCCCTCAGAGCAGCCAGAGGGATCCCTTTAGAATGCTAAATAAGGTCGTATCACTTCTCGGCTCAAAAACTCTTTAATGATATCCCAAATCATTTGGAGTGAAATCATTCAGAACAAAAGCCAAAATCTACTGTTATTGTGTTTTCTTGAGACGGAGTCTCACTCTGTCACCCAGGCTGGAGTGCAGTGGTGCAATCTCAGCTCACTGAAACATCTGCCTCCCAGGTTCAAGCGATTCTCTTGCCTCGGCCTCCCAAGTAGTTGGCATTACAGGCATGTACCACCATGCCTGGATAATTTTTTTGTATTTTTAGTAGAGACAGAGTTTCACCAGGTTGGCCAGGCTGGTCTCGAACTCTTGACTTCAAGTGATCCACCCGCCTCGGCCTCCCAAAGTGTTGGGATTACAGGCGTGAGCCACCACACCTGGCCAAAAGCCAAAATCTTTAGAATGGCATGTAAGGCTGTAAGTAACATAGACCCCCGTTACCTCTCCAACCCCATCTCCTATCACTCTGCCCCATATTCCTATTGACTCCAGCGACATTGGTCCTTGCAGTTCCTTGAACATTCCAGATTCTCCCATACGAGGGTTCTTACCCTTGCTGTTCCCTCTGCCAAGGGCTCACTAACTCACCTTCCTTGCTCAGTCATCTTCGCAGTGAGCACTCCCCATCTCCCTTCTTTGATTGGTTTTTCTCCACAGCACTTGTTATTTTCTAACATACTGGATATTTTACTCATTATTTTGTTCATTGTCTCACCACTAGATTACAAATTCCACTCAGCAAGAGTTTCTGCCAATTTTGTCACTGCTCAGAGCCTAGAACAGTACCTGGCACATAGTGGTTACCCCACACATATTTTACCTAGTTAACTAAATGGTTTAATTAATTAAACTTATTGACCTCATTAACTAGTTAACTAACAGGAAATGATGAAGACTGAAGTGGTTTGAGAAGTGACTGGAAGGTGAGGAATATGAGGCTGATCATATTCCTTTTTTCATTTTTTCTGAGACGGGATCTCACTCTGTCACTACACTCAGGCAGCACTGCAGTGGCACAATCATAGCTTGCTGCAGCCTCAACCTCCCAGGCTTAAGGGATCCTCCCACCTCAATCTCCCAAATAGCTGGGACTACTGGCATGCACCACCACACCTAACTAATTTTTAAATTTTTTTGTAGAGACAAGTCTCATTATGTTGCCCAGGCAGGTCTCAAACTCCTAGGCTCAAAGAATCCTCTCACCTCGACCTCCATAAGTGCTGGGATTACAGGTGTGAACCACCACATCCAGCCAAAAACAACACTTCTAAGAAGCTTGGGGCTGGGTGTGGTGGCTTATGCCTGTAATTCTAGCACTTTGGGAGGCCAAGGCAGGAGGATCTCCTGAGGTCAGGAGTTCAAGAGCAGCCTGGCCAAAATGATGAAACCCTGTCTCTACTAAAAATACAAAAATTAGGTGGGCGTGGTTGCACACACCTGTAGTCCCAGCTACTCAGGAGGCTGAGGCAGGAGAATTGCTTGAACCCAGGAGGTGGAGGTTGCAGTGAACCAAGATCATGCTACTGCACTCCAGCCTGGGCAACAGAGTGAGAATATATCAAAAAAAAAAAAAAAAAAAGAGTCCGTTATGGTTGCTGCTGCCTTGAGGAGGATGAGGGGGCCCACACAAGCAAAACTGCTGCCCAGGTCAGCCATCCAAGCCCTTGCGGGGCTGGTGCGGCCGCTGGTCTTGGCGCTCCTCCTTGTGTCCACCACTCTATCCAGTGTTGTATCATGGACTGATTCACTGAGCCAAATTGTACTCAACTCAGATATTTCTACCCCAAATGTGAATGCTTTAACACATGAAAAACAAACCAAATCTTCTATTTCCCAAATCAGTACCACCCTCCCTCCCACAATGAGTACTGAGAAAAGTGGAGGAGCATCTGCGGCCCCTCATCCCTTGCCTACACCTCTGTCTCAAGAGGAAGCTGATAACAATGAAGATCCTAGCATAGAGGAGGAGGATCTTCTCACGCTGAACAGCTCTCCATCCACAGCCAAAGACACTCTGGACAGTGGCAATTATGGAGAACCACACTATGAATGGACCACGGGCCCCAGGGATGACGACGAGTCTGATGACACCTTGGAAGAAAACAGGGGTTACATGGACATTGAACAGTCAGTGAAATCTTTTAAGATGCCATCCTCAAATATAGAAGAGGAAGATAGCCATTTCTTTTTTCATCTTATTATTTTTGTTTTTTGCATTGCTATTGTCTACATTAACTATCACAACAAAAGGAAGATTTTTCTTCTGGTTCAAAGCAGGAAATGGTGTGATGGCCTTTGTTCCAAAACAGTGGAATACCATTGCCTAGATCAGAATGTTAATGAGGCAATGTCTTCTTTGAAGATTACCAATAATTATATTTTTTAAAGCCCTGTGATTTGAGTTTGCTTATTATGTAATTTTATTTGCTTGACTTTTTATATGATATTGTGCAGATGTTTGCCATAAGCAGTTGGTACTTAAATGAGAGGTGGGTCTCTCTTTTGCCTTGGTGCTTTGGAAATTAAATGTCATAAACAAGGAGTATATAATTTTTTTATCTGTACTTTTAGAGTTGAGTTTAATCAGGTGTCCAAAATATGAGTTAAGCATTTACCTTATGTTTACACTGTTAGTTTTTATTGTTTTAGTTTTATTATGCTGCTTCTGGAAGTATTAGTGATGCTACTTTTAAAAGATCCCAAACCTTTAACTAAATTCTAACATATCTGTTACTGCTGACTCACATTCATTCTCTGCCATTCAAATACTATTTTTTAACCACACATTTTTTTGTGGTCCCAAACTGTAATGTACAAGGATATGTGTGATAATGCTTTGCATTTGAGTAATATTTTTTTTTCCTTCCAAGAAAACCGCTTTGGATATTTTTAGATCATTTGAACATAATTTAGGATAACGATATTGCTCAATCTGACCACAATTTTAGGTAAAACATTAAATGTGTCAAGAAATCTTGGCAACAGAAACTCTGCAGCTTGCAGTGGACATACATAAAACGTTACAGAGATACTATTTTTTTGGTTTGAATTACTATGTTAAATTTAGAAGTGGAAACTGTGATAAAATATTAAATACATGTACAGTTGCTTTTAGTTAGCAATTCATTGTAGCATGGGTTACTCCAAGGTTTCAAGCATTGGGCAGAGTTTAAAATTATATCACATTTGTTTACTCCACTTATTATTTTATAGTGAATTTGAATAAATCTTATGGGCCATTATCACTTAAATAATACTGTATCTAGGTCTTTCAAATTAAAATTATACCTGAATGAAGTTGTTTGTATATATAAAGTATATTTGTGTACAATGACCTTTTTTCCTCCACGCTTGTTTTCTTTTGTTTTTGTTTTTTATGGCAACTGGAAATTATTTACCATATTTCATTTGTGTCTATCTTTCTATCATAAAGAACCGATCAATACGTAAATATGTGATTTGAACCATGGTTGACTTACAAGTGTCACTACAACATTTCAGAAAACATAAGCCCTAATATATGTTAAGCAGGGCCCAGGTGAGCCAGTGTGCTTTGGGTAGAGCTGGAAGAAGGCCGTCCATCCTGTCTCTAGGGCGGACAGTGTACTTTCCTAACAAGGAAGGGAAGCACAATGGAAATACCTCTGAATTGCTTTATTGCAGTAATTTTTTTCATATCTGAAACTGCATTATTTAATATTTTGAATAATATTTTTAAAAATAAATGGCAAAGATATGTATATATACAAAAAGAAGCTTGGATGAGAAGGGAAAATAAAAGATAGAGCAGAGTCATGAGAGTGTCGAAGAACCAAGAGAACTGTTTTGTTTTAAGTCTGATATCTTTGAGCACACTGGTAGATTGAGGGAGAGCAGCATGAGCTACCACACCTGGCTGCTAAAGGCGATACTTAACCAAATGAGTATAACTGTCTTCCTATAACATTTTTCTCTTACAAAAAAATGTGACAGGCCCACAGAGGATAGTTTGCTAATTGCAACTCTTAAGATTACAAGGGACTAGGTACGAATGAGCACAAATGTAAATGAGTTTGTGCATTGGATGGTCAGGTGGTAGAAATGGTATACTTGTCTAATTCTATTTTCTCTATGAATTAGAGTCAAAATCATTTGCTAAGAAGGAGTAGGACAAGGTAGGGGATTTGTGGAGCATAGTGAGTATTTGAAATACCTACAGAAAAAAAAGAGGAACAAAAATATCACCTAACTGAGATTAGAAACGGGTCCACATAGTTGTGGTCCATCACTACCAGTCTGGGGAACAAATGTCAACTACCTGAAAGAGAATACCCAAAGCCAGGTCTTGTGTTGGCTGCCTCCCTAGGATCCAAGTTCCTGTTCTGCCTCCAATAGCACCCTAAATTTTCCTTTGAAACATTTGCTCCTCGACCACATGGTTGTGGTCATATTAACCTCACTCATCCACCTCCGCTCTAGTGGTGGGCCCTGGATGGCTTGGCCAATCAGCATTGTCCACCCCTGACACTGGTCACAATGACTGAGGTGGAAATGAAGAAGGGACACAATCTGAGCCAGAGAGAGAGAGAGAGTGAATCCCAAACTCTGTGTCAGAGATCAAGTTCAAAAGCACTGTTCTTTTCTGATGCATGGTGTGGGGAGCAAATGTAGCATCTAGAATTGTAGCTGCCATCTTGCCACCAAGTGGAATCCAAGGATAAATCCAGCCATGAAAGGTCAAGCGGAGAGAGGGATAGAAATAGGATTTGGTTACATCACTGGGTCAACCGGTACATGATGGAAGAACTACACCTGCAATTTTTTATTTTGTGAACCACAAGATTCTCCATTTCCTTTGAGCCCATTTGAGTTTTATTGTCTATAACTAGCTATCTGAGAGTCCTAAGGGACACACCTTATTGTTTTAAACATGTGATCTGAGGATTATTTGCATAATTACATCTGAGGGAGAGTACCAGTATTCCTCATTTGTTAACAAACAATCCAGATGAATCTTTTGCATGTAGCCTTTAAAAATAAGAAAAATTTGCTAACATATAAGTATTCTAAGGGGCTTCAGAGGCTGGAAATTCAAATTTTAATTAATTCATTAATTGAACAAATATATACTGAGCACCTTCTTTGTACCATGCCCTGTTCTTGATGTTGTAAATATAGTGGTGAATAAAACATATACAAAAAAAATCTTGCCTTAAGGAGTTTGTATTTCAGGTCAGGGAGAAAGAAAAAGGGAGGGAAGAATGGTAAACAAAGAATATACCAGATAGTGATAAGGACTATGAGAAGAATAAAACTGGGTTCAAGGATACAGGGCAAGGGGGTGCCATTTTACACAGGGTAGTCAGGGGAATCTTTCTGATAAAGCATTATTTTGGCAAAGACCTGCAGGAAACAAAGGAATGGGCTGTGAAGATATTTGGGGAAACATTTTTCCAGGTATAGGAAACATCAGGTGCTAGTGATGTGAGCATTCTTAGGGGAGTCAAGAAAGATCAGGGTGGATAGAGGCTTTGGCAAGTCTTTGGATTTTAATGGTATCTAGGCCTATAGAACAAAATCCACACTCCTTATCAGAAATTTGAGGCCCTTGGCCATCTGTCCCCCACCACCTTGCAAGCCTGTCTTTGACCATGTTCAATGTGATACCAGTCCTCTTCCACACAGTGTAGCTCTTCCCTGGACATATTATGCCCTTTACAGGTTAACACCTCCCATGCCATAGCTTTGGGAATGTCTAGAATGCCTAGAATGTGCTTTCCACCATCTCTACCTGCTAAAATTCTCTTAGTCAAGAACCAGCTCACATGCTGCTTTTGTCACACGTAATCACTTCCTCTTCTGTGTTCCTACAGAGTTTTATCTGTACCTCTCTTGGGGAGTGCTCATCACACTGATGTCTGCAGTACAGCATCTCAGCCCACAAATGCCATCCCCACTAGATTATGCAATGTCTATTCTTCTTTAAACTTCCCCAAATATACAGTGCCTTGGATGTATTAAATCCTTGTCAAATTTGTTACATAAAAATGTGAGGCATACCTGGGGTACAATGAGTAATCCAGTGTGGCTGGAGCAAAGTATGAAAGAAAAGAAGTTTGGGATTTTCAAACCAGAAAAACATGCCAGGCGCAGTGGCTCACACCTGTAATCCCAGCACTTTGGGAAGCCGAGGTGGGTGGATCACTTGAGTTTAAGAGTTTGAGACCAGCCTAGGAGTTTGAGTTCAGGCAACATGATAAAACACTATCTCTATCAAAAATACAAAAATGAGCCAGGCATAGTGGCCTGGCTATAGTCCCAGCTACTTGAGGAGCTGAGATGGGAGGATCACTTGAGCCTGGGAGGCTGAGGTTCCAGTGAGCCGAGATCACCTCACTCCACTCCAGCCTGGGTGACAGAGTGAGACCTTGTCTCAAAAAACAACCACACACACACACACACACAAATAATGGAGAGTTTCTACCATTGTGCTGAGGCATTTGGAGTGTTACAACACAAACCTGTGCCTCCAGATTCCCTGACCTTCCATTTGTGGTAAATAAAACTAATAATGTTTTTACTTTTTTTTTTTTTTGAGACAAGGTCAAGAACTTGATATCTGCCGACCTGCATTTAAATTCCAATTAAGCTACTTTCTTAATCAGCTGTGTGACCCAATCCAACCTGTATTATTTTAATGTAAACTACACTTTTCCCCTCCATATATTAGGTATAAATAAAAGAGCTGGCTGGGCACGGTGGCTCATGCCTGTAATCCCAGCACTTTGGGAAGCAGTGGCAGGCAGATCACCTGAGGTCAGGAGTTCAAGACCAGCCTGGCCAACATGGCAAAACCCCATCTCTACTAAAAATACAAAAATTAGCCCAGCATGGTGGCACATGCCTGTAATCCCAGCTACTTGGGAGGTTGAGGCAGAAGAATCACTTGAACCTGGGAGGCAGAGTTTGCAGTGAGCCGAGATTGCGCCACTGCACTCCAGGCTGGGCAACAGAGTGAGATTCTATCTCAAAATAAATACATAAATAAGATATTACACAGATGAATGGAGAGATTACAATTTAAGGCAGCCAGTACTGAGCTTAGCAGATTGCAATCAGTTAAGAGGTAGCTGCTATTATCACAACATTATCATTCAGATTGGACTATAAGTACCTCTAGTGTCAAACAGGGTTTGCAGGCAGTAGCAGGAAACATTTCTGGAAGCAGGGTGAATAACGGTGGATCCTCTGAAAGCCTTTCTGAAGATTCTTAAACATAAAGCTATGCTACTGATCTAAACTAATGACCAGCCATGAATTTTTGAGATAGTTAACCTCTCTGTGACTGCTAAAGGACAAGAGAGACAAAACAAACAAATAGAAACCCCATCAGACAACCATTTACCACTCTAGGAATTCAGATAAGTTATTAATGAAAGTGTCTGTGAGACTTATTAAACTGTATGAGAGAAAGATGATATATCAGTTTTGATAACAAGCAGGAAAAAGGATGCTTACCCCCCAAAATATTTTTACCTGTCATTCTCCCTTATTATCAATTAGATGATAATAGACAGAAGAAAGAAAGAAGGGAGGAAGGGAGGAAGGGAGGGAGGGAGGAAGGGAGGGAGGAAGGGAGGGAGGGAGGGAGGGAGGGAGGGAGGAAGGAAGGAAGGAAGGAAGGAAGGAAGGAAGGAAGGCAGGGAGGAAGGGAGAAAAAGGAAGTCAACATCCCTAACATTTAACCCACTAGAAACTGTTATTGGCGCTGTATACAAAGGCATTTTCCACTCACGGTCAGCCAAACAGATATGAATTCCAGGTAAGCTACTCTTACTTGTTTATTTTTTTGAAACAGGGTCTCCCTCTGTTGCCCAGGCTGGAGTGCAGTGGTGCAATCATGGGTAACTGCAGCCTCAGTCTCCTGGGCTCAAGCAAGTCTCCCACCTCAGCCTGCTGAGTAGCTAGGACTACAAGCACACACTACCATGTCTGGCTAATTTTTTTTTTTTTTTTTTTTTTTTTTTTGTGAAGACAGGGTTTTGCTATGTTGCCCAAGCTGGTCTTGAACTCCTGGGTTCAACCAATCCTCCTGCCTCAGCCTCCCAAAGTGCTAGGATTACAGGTGTGAGCCACTACATCAGGCTATAAGTTACTCTTTCTAAAAACGAAACAGCCAAATCTACGGTCACTCACATACGTATTCGTCAGAGCAAGTCATTTCAGAAACTTACTGGACCAGAACAACACCCACTTCCCACTAACCTGTGATTTGTGGGGCCCATACTTCTTCTTCTTCATAAGGATATCCACCTGGGCTATAAGGACCCCACATATTCTGAGTTACCTTTTCATTCTTCTGGATAACACAAGCCTGTTGTACTCAGGTAAGAAGGACAAAAGAATTCCATCCTATCACATGGGCAGACATGGTGTTCAGTTACCCTCTATCAGTTAGATTTATAGGGTTCAGGAACTAGATCAAATTACAGTCGAGGAGTGTTCAGACATTGTAATGCAAGTAAAGGTATGGATGATAGCAGGCTACTGCTTTGCCTTCAGAAAACACCAAATTTGGTGAAAAGTTCAATCTGATCCTATTTTTTTTTTTTTATCAGAAACTGCCTGGGAGTTCTTAGAAAAGGAGAAGTGTAAAGTAATGAAAAGTAAAGCCAAAATAATAAAGTATAAAATAATGAAAGCTGAATGCATCAGAGCCTATTAGCTTGCTTCTGCTGTTTGTAGTACTGTGGTTTATTCTGCATCAACACAACAATAGCTGAATTAGATATGACTAACAGTGTTGATTGATTCTGTTTAATTGGGTCAGATTAATTTGTCAGCTGCACAATCATGTGGGAAAACCATTACTCATATATAAACTAGATGTTGATGTTTTAAAATGTGAAATTTTTTTTTCCCAAGTTTGTGTTGACTTCCATATCGTTATGTCAACCTGTCTTTCCCCTCAGGCTTCCAACAGACGCCTATAACCAACAGAGGATCACTAAAGCAATTTGTAATGAGCTAAGGAACAGCTGAAGGGAGAGCCTGGCATCTGAGTTAGAGAAGTTAGACAAACAGCGGTGGTAAAGAGTGAGGAGTCAGACACCCTGGGCTCAACTCCCTGCTCTGGCATTTACCATCAATGAGGTCCTGGGCAAGTTTTTTAATCCCACCACACCTGTTTGTCCATCTCCAAAACAGAGCGAACAATAATACCCACCTTATTCGGTTTTGATGATTAAATTAGGTGATCAATTTAAAGTGTTTACCATAATACCTGGCCTATAGTAAGTGATCAGTTAATGCCAGCTATTAAAAATAAAATAATAATAATAGATACCAAGCTAAAGGCAGCTTTCCTGATAGCTGCTTTCTCAGAAACATTCAGGTTAACATATACACCAATATACATGTATACATGCACTAGCCAGAGATTCTCAATCCCAATACTACTGAGATTTTGGACTCTATACGTCCAAAAAAGATGGATGGAATTAGTGATGATAACAAAAGCTTATAGTGCCATGTGAGAAATTTCTTCTAGGGCATAGTGTTAGGAAAAGCTATATACTCTCCTGTGCATTGTAGGATGTTTAGCAGCATCCCTGGCTTCTAACCACTATGTAGCACTTTCACAGTTGTGAATCCAAAAATGTCCCCAGATATTGCTGAATCTCTCCCGGAGCAGCAAAATCCTCAGTTTGAGAACGACTGTGGAGACCAATTAATAGCTCCTATTAAGGACACATCAACTTTGTCATATCACTCTTGCCTAAAGGTCCAGTCAACTATGTTCACTAAACGGTAAATAAATCACACTTCAAAAAAGCTACCTTAAAATTACTTCTTCCTTTGATATTAAGTCAACTCTTGTGAAGAGAGTGTTTGTCGTGTTTACTTCTGCATTCTCACTGCCGGGCACACAATGGACAATGAATGAATGGGGAATGATTGAATGATTGAATATACCTTTAAGTTTTTTTTGTTTTGTTAAACAACTCTGGGCTGGCACAGTGGCTTAGGCCTGTAATCCCAGCACTTTGGGAGGCCGAGGTAGAAGAATCGCTTGAGCTCAGGAGTTAGAGACCAGCCTGGGCAACATCGGGAGCCCGTCTCTATAAAATTAATAAATAAATAAGCCAGGCGTGATGGCATAAGCTGGCTGCTGAGGCGGGAGGATTGCTTAAGCCTAGGAGGTCAAGGTTGCAGTGAGCTGAATTCAATCATACCACTGCACTCTAGCCTGGACAACAGAATGAGACCCCATCTCAAAATAAGTAAATAACTGTGAGTAGCATTTCGGTTTCCCCCCTCTTAGATTCCAGGCAATACACAAAGGAGATAAAGACTGCTCACACTCCCATACACTCACAGACTGTGAGGAACCATGGCCAACTAGGCCAAGCTGAGTCAAGCTCTCGGGAGCAAGGGGAAGGCAGGAGCACCCATTCCACAAAGCTTCAGGGTGTGGAGCCAAAGGCTGACCATGGATTATCTCCAGGATACAGTGCCAAGGACCTAGCTGGAGAAGTAGGTCCAAATAGGTCAGTAAGAAAGAATGCCTGCAGTTAATCCTGATATGAGAGGGGCAGATCCAGGGGAGTCATAGAGACGGCAAAGAACACAGGATTAGAACAGAAAGTGGCCCAGAAAAATCCCACAGACAGGCATTTGACTGGATTTTAGCATGTTTCAGATCCTCTGTGACGTGTTCATTTACCTGGCCCAAGACGGAATAAGACCCAGAGTCTGTCATTTATTGTTTGAATTAACCCTGCTAACCGTGTTTATTACTGTTTTAACCAATATACTCTCTCTTCATCCAAGTTCATGATAAACATTCTGAACAAAACTTTTCCTTCGAAACTACTATTATTTCCCCAGTGGCCCATTAAATGAAGATATTTAGTTATGTAGAGAGCAGAGCAACTTAAATCCACTATGAAATAATACATGAGTCACAAAGTTCAGCAAACAGAATTACCAAGTGAACATCACTTGAACTATTTTCATATGAACCAAAAAATGATGCAATTTTACTAGGTGATTGCATGATATTTCCAAAGCACACAAATGAGGATTCTTAAATCCCTAGTTATTTGCTACTGAGATATAAATTGCTAAACAAATACACAACTCTCTTTAGTCTTGTCATTTACACTCACTGTTTCCTACATACTCAGTGCACAAGTTAACCATTAACTCAATTTTGATTCAACTGCAACTTATTTTCTTTTTGGTTTTGTGCCCTTTATTGTGCAAAGATAGGTGGAATTAGTGATGATAATAAAAGCTTACAGCGCCACGTGAGAAATTTCTTCTAGGGCATAGTGTTAGGAAAAGCTACATACTCCACTAAGGAAATAGAGGGCTTGGGGAGGGGAGGGTTTGGGAGGTATTGGAAGGGAAGTCAAGGGGAGAATAACTAGTAACATATCATGTCTCTCTTTTCACTTTCACTAGGAATCCTAGGCCAATCTTGAAACTCAATTCTTTTTTTTTTTTTTTAATTTTTTTTTTGCACACAAAACAATAAACATTTTCTAAAAATACATACAAACAAAAAGATGCGTATCAAACATATTAGGAAGGTTGCACATGGGAAGACGGGGAATAGAAATGGGGAGTGGGAATTAAAGAAAATGAATGAGAGAGGGACTTTGTATGGATCAATGATAATAACTCAATCCTCTATTTGACAAAGAAGAAGGAGAAGGAAGAGGAAGAAAAAGAAAGTGGGATAAAGGATCAGAAAGGAAGGAAAATAGAAAAAATTAGAGTATGACTCCAGGGTAGACCTGTTTTGTTGTCACTGGGTTGGTTGGTTGGTTTGTCTGTTGTATTTTTCATATGTTTCGCCATGTTGGCCAGGCTGGTCTCGAACTCCTGAAACTCAATTCTAATGGTTCATTTGCATACTACTTTTATGCCTGGTCATGATTTCTACTATAGTTTTTATTTCTCTGGGCCTGATTTTTAATTCCTTATTTGTAGTTTACCATTTTATGGTCTGTGTTTATTTTAAGTCACCATAAATACATTACAAAATGAGGAACGGTATGAATGAAAATTAAATAAAACAGTAACTCAATTGTATATTATATAAATGACATTGTAAAACAAGAGGCAGGATCAGCATTAGTAATTAGTCAAATAGCATAATGTAAAAGACATAAGCATTAGAAAGCTCACAATTAGAGTTTTTTTTTTTTTTTTTTTTTTTTTTTTTTTTTACTGTTGAGGGCTTTCTGATTTTTAGGATTCCTGATAAAAACACAGAATCCCTATTCAGGAAGCTAAGGTGGGAGGATCACTTGTGGGGCCAGGAGCTCAAGGCCAGGAGTTGCAGCCTGGGCAACATAGCTAGACTCCTGTCTCTTTTTTTATTTTTTATTCTTCATTTTATTTTATTTTTTGAGACGGAGTCTCGCTCTGTCACCCAGGCTGGAGTGCAGCGGCATGATCTCCGCTCACTGCAAGCTCTGCCTCCTGGGTTCATGCCATTCTGCTGCCTCAGCCTCCCGAGTAGCTGGGACTACAGGCGCCTGCCACCATGCCTGGCTAATTTTTTTGTATTTTCAGTAGAGACAGGGTTTCACCGTGTTAGCCAGGGTGGTCTCAATCTCCTGACGTCGTGATCCACCCGCCTCGGCCTCCCAAAGTGCTGGGATTACAGGAGTGAGCCACCGCACCCAGCCAACTCCTGTCTCTTAAACATATACTCACACACTCTCTCTCTCTCACACACACACACATACACACACACACACACACACACACACACACAGAATCCCTTTGGAGGGTTAATAATTTAAGGCTTTATCACTTTGCAGCTAGCTGAGGACTAGCTCACATGTGTAGGATTATGTACAGGAGAGGATGCTGGTAAGAAAATATACAGATAGGGCATGAAGGAGTGTCAAAGATCAACCACACTTTACAATTTTAAAACGGGGCTGCTGCAGCCACTAGGATCAGCCAGGGAGTAGTCTATGGTTTCTTTGTGCTGTTATATCAAACATGTCAATCAGTCATTGCCCACTTACAGCCCTACTGAAGGGGAAGCCTAGCAGCCATGTTTTACCTCAGCAGGAGTCAGTCCTTGACCAGAGGACAGTCAACTCTCGCTTCCATCCTAGCCTAGGATAAACACAAAAGATTTGTGTGTTAGTTCATTCTTGCATTGAAACTAGGTCATTTATAAAGAAAACAAATTTAGTTGGCTCATAGTTATGCAGGTTGTGCAAGAAGCACGGCAACCGCATCTGTCTCTGGTGAGGGCCTCAGGAAGCTTCCAGTCATGGCAGAAGGCAAAGGGAGAGCAGGCAAGTCAAGTGGGGAGAATGGGAGCAAGAGTGGGGGGAGACGCCAGATCGCACATGAACTGAGCGAGAACTCTCTGATTATTGTGGGGATAGCACCAAGTCATTCATAAGGGATCCACCCCTATGACTCAAACACCTCCCACCAGGCCCCTCCTCCAATGTTGTGGATTACATTTCAACATGAAATGTAAAGGGGACAAACATCCGAACTATGTCATTCCACCCATGGCCTCTCAAATCCCTTGTTCTTCTCACATTGCAAAATACAATCAACCCTTCCTCATGGTCTCTCAGTCTCAACACATTACAGCATCAACTAAATCAAAAGTCCAAAGTTCAAAGTCTCATCTGATACTCAAGTCAAATTCCTTCCACCTATAAGCCTGTAGAATCCAAAGCAATTTCTTTACTTCAAAGACACAAGAGGAGTGCAAGCATTGGGTAGACATTCTCAATCCAAAGGGGAGAAACCAGCTATAAGAAAGGGGCTACAGGCCCCACATATCTGAAACCCAGCAGGACAGACATTAAACCTTAAAGCTCCAACATAATCTCCTTTGACTCCATGTCCCACATCCAGGGTACACTGGTGCCAAGGGACAGGCTCCCAACGCTTTGGGAAGCTCCACCCCTGTGGCTTTGCAGGGTACAGTCCCCATGGCTGATCTCACAGGTTGAAGTTGAGTGCCTGTGGTTTTTCCAGGTTCAGGATGCAAGTCAGTGGCTATACCATTCTGGGGTCTAGAGGGCAGTAGCCCTCTTCCCACAGCTCCACTAGTCAGTGCTCCAGTGAACACTCTATGTGGGGACTCTAATTTCCTCTTAGCACTGCCCTAGTAGAGTATCTGTGGGCTCACCCCCATGGTAGCCTTCCACCTGGGCACCTGGCACCTGGGCACCTGGGTTTTTCTATACACCCTTTGAGATCCAGCTGGAAGCTGCCAAATGTCCTTCACTCTTGCATTCTGTGCACCTGCAGGCTTAAAACCATGTGGAAGCTACCCAGGCTTACAGCTTATGCCCCCTGGAGCAGTGGCCTGAGCTGTACCTGGGGCCCTTTGAGCTGCAGCTGGAGCTGAAGCAGCTGGGATGTAGGAGCAGTATTCTGACACCGAACAGGGCAGCAAGGCCCTGGGCTTGGCCCCTGAGACCAATCCTTCCTCCTTAGGCCTCTGGGCCTGTGATGGGAGGAGCTGCCTAGAAGATCTCTGAAATGCCTTTAAGGCCTTTTCCCATTGTCTCGGATATCAGACACCCTTGTAGACACACAAATCTCTCTAGCAAGTGGTCATTACATAGCCTGCTTGGATTCTTTCTCTAGCACAGGGCCAGGTTGCAAATTTTCTAAACTTTTACACTCTGCTTTCCCTTTAAATATAAATTCCAGCTTTAAGTAATTCATTTGCTTCCACATCTGATTACAGGCAGTTAGAATCAGCCAGGCCACATCTTGAACACTCTGCTGCTTAAAAATTTCTTCTTCCAGATACCCCGTCATCACTCCTAAGTTCAAACTTCCTTAGGACATGAACACAGTACAGCCAAGTTCTTTGCTAGAGTGTAACACAGGTGACCTTTACTCCAATTCCCAATAACTTCTTCATTTCCATCTGAGACCTTATCAGCTTGCTTCACTGACCATATTTCTATCATCATTTTGGTCACAACCATTTAACCAGTCTCTAAGAAGTTCCAAACTTTCCCTGTTCTTCCTATCTTCCGAGACGTCCAAACTCTTCCAACCTCTACCCATTATCCAGTTTCAAAGCTGCTTCTACATTTTCAGGTATTTTTATAGCAATGGCCCACTTCTTGGTACCAATTTTCTGTGTTAGTCTATTATTGCATTGCTATAAAGGAATACCTGAGACTGGGCAACCTATAAAGAAAAGAAATTTAATTAACTCATGGTTCTGCAGGTTGTACATGAAACATAGTGCTGGCATCTGCTTCTGGTGAGGCCTCAAGAAGCTTCCAATCATGGCTAAAGGCAAAGGGGGAGCAGGCGAATCACATGGCAAGAGTAGGAGCAAGAGAGGGAGGAGGCGCCACACTCTCTTAAACAACCAGATTTCACTTGAACTCAGTGTGAGAACTCATTACCATGAGGACAGCACCAAGCCGTGCATGAGGAATCCACCCCCATCACCCAAACATCTCCAGGCCTCACCTCCCAAACTGGGAATTACTTTTTTTTTTTTTTTTTGAGACAGAGTATCGCTCTGTCACCTAGGCTGGAGTGCAGTGGCATGATCTCGGCTCACCACAACCTCTGCCTCCTGGGTTCAAGCCATTCTCCTGCCTCAGCCTCCTGAGTAGCTAGGATTATAGGCACGTGCCACCATGCCCAGCTAATTTTTGTATTTTTAGTAGAGATAGAGTTTCACCATGTTGGCCAGGCTAGTCTTGAACTCCTGACTTCGTGATCCACCCACCTCAGTCTCCCAAAGTGCTGGGATTACAGGCGTGAGCCACCATACCCAGCTGGGAATTACATTTCAACATGATATTCGGAGAGGGCAAACACCCAAGTGATATCAATATGCTATTTAGCCTAATTCAGCATCAGATCCCAAAAACATGAGTGTACTCATTGCTGTAATAATATTGCTACTACAAAACTTTTCTATTATATCAGAACAGGCATATCTGAGTTACATACAAATCTCATTTTTTTATTTTCTTTTTTTTTCATTTCTTGGATAGATAATGCATGAACATAATTCAGAATTCAAAAGGGACAGTGAAAAGTGTGCTTCCTTCTCTCACCTATCTAGACCTTGTTTCGATTATCCACTGAAGGCAACACTGTTTCTAGTGTTAGCTTTCCAGAATTTTTCTATGAATTATAAAGATGTATAGTCTTATAAGCATGAAAATTGAATAATCTTTTTTTTCCTTTTTCTTTAACCTACTGCATCCAGTTAATTCAAAAGTCCTAAATTCTATTTCAAAAGATTTGTGCATTTTATCAATACTGTGTCAGCATCTTTACATGTCTCCCTGACTCTGTTAAAGAGGAGAGACACTTTCCATGTAGCTACCAGAGCAATCTTTTCCATGTTGTGAAATACATTATAAAATATTAATATTATATAAAGATATATATAATATATGAGATATCGATATATATATATACACATACACACATACAGCACACATGCTCTCTTAATCTGTTCTGGCTGCTATAACAAAATATCTTCAACTGGTATATTTATAAACAACATGAATTTGTAATTCATAAACAACATAAATTTACTGCTCACAGTTCTGGAGGCTGGGAAGTTCAAGATCAAGGTGCCAGCAAATTCAGTACCTGATGAAGTTTCCTTTCCACCATAGAAGATGGTGTCTTCTCTGTGTCCTCAAATGATGGAAGGAGCAAAGCAAACTCTCTTTTCTCAAGCCTCTTTTATATGGGCACTAGTCCCATTCATAAGAGCAGATCCCCTCATGACCTAATCACTTTCTAAATGTCTCAACTCTTAATACTATCACATTGGGTACTAGGTTCCAACACAGGAATTTGGGGGAATACCACCATTCAGACCATAGGACATACAAAATGGCATATATGATTTACATACATATTTTATATAAGACAACATTTCATATACCTATCACCCAGCTTACATCATAAAACATTACTAGCACTTGGGAAATCTACTTTATGCCCTTTTTTGGCTCACGTGTTTTGATGCTCTGTTTTTAGGCACATACATATTAAGGATTATTTCTTCTTAAAGAATTGACACCTTTATAATTATGTAATGCCACCCCTTATCCCTGATAACTTTCCTTGCTTTGAATTTGCCTCTATCTGAAATTGATATAGTGATTCCTGCTTTCTTCTGATTAGTGTTAGCGTGGTATATCTTTCTTATCATTTACTTTTAATACACGTCTTTATATTTAAAGTGGGTTTCTTGTGGACAACATACAATTGCAAATTGTTTTTTATCCTTTCTGACAATCTTTGTCTTTTAATTGGTGCATTTATACCATTGACATTCAAAAAGATTCTTGAGATTGTTAGATTAATAACTACCTCTTTTGTTACTGTTTTCTATTTTTTGCCCTTGTTCCTTATTCCTATTTTGTCTTTTACTCTTTTCTGCCTTTTGTGGTTTTAATTGTGCATATTATATGAACTTTATTTTACCATATTTCTTCTTTGTGCCCTTTTTTGACAGCTTGCCTTTCCCTCCTTCTACCCTAGAGTGATTGCTTTTCTAGATACTGAATTCTCCATTGTCTTAGAATCAATTTATTGCACCCCAATAAAATAAATGTATAGTTTTGCATGCTTTTGAAATTTTCATGAAGAGAATTAAACTGATTATGTGTTTTTGTGACTTACCTTCTCAGTTCAAAGTTGCTTTGATAGTTGCCCATGTAGCAGTAAGGCATTGATTATTCTTTTTCACTGCTGTATAATATTCCATTATGTGACAACACCTACCTTTCTTTAGCCATTCTTCTATCAATACACATTTTAATTGCTTGCAATTTTTAGACTATTTCTAATAATATTCCTATAAATATTATTGTAAATATATCCTGATGCATACATATGAGAGTTCACAGTTTATATATCAAGGAAAGGAATTTTAAGTTATGGACATGTACATCTTCAAATTTCCTGAGTGATATCAACCTTTGTTCCAAAGTGATAGACTAACTTACACTTCCACCAACAGCACATAAGTGTTCCTATTGTTCCACATTCTTGCAAACACTACAGATTTTAAACTTGGCCAGGCACAATGGCTCAGGCCTATAATCCCAGCACTTTGGGAGGCCAAGGTGGGAGGATCACTTGAGCCCAGGAGTTTAAGACCAGACTGAGTACCTTGTCTTTTACAAAAAAATTAGCCAGGTGTGGTGGTGTGCATCTGTAATCCCAGCTACTTGGGAGGCTGAGGCAGTGATAGTAGCAGGAGGCAGACAGATTCCTAGGCAGACAGGGTTGGTCCCCAGTGAAACCCAACCTTCAAGCCAAAGACAGCCGGAGCCTGAAAACTGGGCTGCTAGTTCTGCGTAGAGTCCATAACCCGGAGTGAGAACTTCCTCGATGCCTTTTAGCCAATCAAATGGTGTTTTTTCCAGGCTCACTCATGGACGAATCAGCATGCACTCCCCAACTCTGAGCCCATAAAAACCCCAGACTCAGCCACACATTGGGACTACCCTGACTTCAGATAGGGGCTACCCACTTTGGGTCCCCTCTCCTGTCGAGAGTTGGTCTGTTGCTCAATAAAACTCTTCTCCACCTTGCTTACTCTCTGTTTGTCCATGTAACCTCATTCTTCTTGGATGCAGGACAAGAACCTGGGACCCACCAAAAGCCAGGTGCAAAAGGAGCTCTAACACTGTAGCCCTCCTGTGCTCTGCTGGCACTGGGCAGCCACCCCACATGATAAGAAGCGGTGGCAGAGCCAGGCCAACCCAGGAGCCTCAGGACAGAGCAGGGTGTTAGGGCCGAATGAGTTGTAACACGAATGAGCTGAAGCATGTTCCTGAACGGCAGGCAGTGACATGCTCCCATTCACTGGACTACAAGGGAACAGCTGCAATCCTTCTCAGGGCCCAGACCTTGGGACTCCCCGAGCCAGAGCTATGACACACTGTAACACCCCCTTGCAGTCACAAGAGAAACTCAGGCAGAGGAGCTGCCAGCTATAGAGTTTTCCAAGTGGCAAAGTGGCAATGAAAGAATCCTATGTCAGCAGGAGGACTACTTGAGCCCAGGAGTTCAGAACCATAATGGCCAACATAGAGAGACTCCATCTCTACAAAAAAATTAAAAATTAGCAGGGCAGGATGATGCACACCTGTAATCTCAAGCTACCTGGGAAGTTGAGGTGAGAGGATCACTTGAGCCCAGTAGTTTGAGGCTGCAGTGAGCCATGATCACATCACTGCCCTCCAGCCTGAGCCATAGAGTGAAACCTTGTCTCCTAGAAGAAAAAACTTTTGCCAGCTTCTAATAAGTGCAATATGGTATCTCATTGGGATTTTCATTTTCATTTCCATGATGATAATGTGATTAAGCATCTTTTCATGTCTCTTTTAAGTAGTGTTCTGGCTGCCTCCCACAAGTGGTTTACTTATGCAGTCTTTGTTATCATTCAGTTATAAGTATTTTCTAATTTCTATTGTGATTTTCTCTTTAATCCATGGATTAATTTCTGAATGTATAGCATTTTAAAGGTATATTTTTGTTACTGACTTCTAACTTAAATGCATTGATGTCACTGAACATGTTCTATTTGGTATTCATTCTTTGAAAACTTTTAAGAATTTGTTATACAAATAAGCATATGGTCAATTTTCATATATGTTCATGTTTACTTAAAAAGAATGTGTATTCCCTAATAATTGCATGAAATCAGTTAAATAAACATATTTTGAGTTTCTACCAACTTCTAGGTCTTTTCTAGAGTTGATCACATGGCTTTTAAGAGCTCTTTGAACCTCAGAAACACAAAGATGCAGGTTGCACCTAACCTCATCATTTTGGCTGACATCTACCTTCAATTAAAACCCTTGGGGAAGAACATTATAATTAACGTCTGAAAAAGAAGAGAAATTAAGATTAAGTAGAATTCAACTTCCAATAAAGGGGAAGTGAGAAGAGGAAGAAAATTAAACTTATCTTAGCTCATAAGAGAAGGGGGCAAAAATCAAACTTTACAATGGAAGTCTCAAACTTGATATTATCCATATTGTAGCCAAATTCCTTCAAACTATATCTGAAAATCCTCTTTTTAAACAGAAAATTGTTTGGAACATAATGGTAGAAGAATTAAGCAAACGAAGAAACAAAACCACCATTCCCTCACATCTGTATGGTATGATATGATATGATATGATATGATATGATATGATTGCCTAAATAGAAGATACAGAAGAATCTACAAATTATTAGAATTAGTAACAGTATGGCAAATGTGCTGATTATAAGATTAATATACAAAATTGTACACGACAGCAACAAAAAGTTAGAAAATTGACATTTTAAAAAGACATATCCAGCCACTACACATCTTTTAGAGTGGCCAAAATCCCAAACACCTACAACATCAAATAATGACAAGATTGTGCAGCAACGGGAACTCCAGACATTACTGGTGGGAATGCAAATGGCACAGCCACTTTGGAAAACAATTTGGCAGTTTCTTTTTTTTTTTTTTTTTTTTTTTTTTGAGATGGAGTCTTGCTCTGTCGCCCAGGCTGGAGTGCAGTGGCGCGATCTCGGCTCACTGCAACCTCCGCCTCCCGGGTTCACGCCATTCTCCTGCCTCAGCCTCTCCGAGTAGCTGGGACTACAGGCGCCCGCCACCCCGTCTCTAGGGACTACAGGCGCCCGCCACCACGCCCGGCTAATTTTTTGTATTTTTGGTAGAGACGGGGTTTCACCGTGGTCTCGATCTCCTGACCTCGTGATCCGCCCGCCTCGGCCTCCCAAAGTGCTGGGATTACAAGCGTGAGCCACCGCGCCCGGCCCAATTTGGCAGTTTCTTACACAACTAAACATACTCTTACCATCTGATTCAGTAATCACATTCTTGATATCTACCCAAAGGAGCTGAAAACCTCTGTTCACACAAAACCCTCTACATGGGTATTTATAGCAGCTCTACTAATAATTGCCAAAGCTTGGAAACAAGCAAAAACAAGCAAAATGTCCTTCAGTAGGTAAATGGATAAATAAACTTTGGTACATCCAGAAACTTAAATGTATTTCACTAAGTGAAAGAAGCCAGTCAGAAAAAGCTGTACTGTATTGGAATTATACAGTACAGCTTTTGAAAAAGACATTCTGAAAAAGGCAAAACTATGGAGACAAGAAAATGATCAGTGATGACCAGAGACTGGGGTTGCGTGAAGGAGGGAGAGATGAATAGGCGGAGCACGGAGGAATTTTAGGGCAGTGAAACTATTCTGTATGATACCATTGTGGAGTCCCGATGAGTAAGCAACAAAAGGCAAGAACTCCAGGTGGGGAAGAACAATGAACAATTGTTCTGAGAGATGGCTAATCACAAACAACATGAGGACACAACAATCTTCCTGGGCACAGTGACCTCAACCACTCGCACAATGATTGGTTCTGCATGTAGCCCCCTTCAGCACTATAAAACTTCCCAATAAAACTTCCCTCCAGCACCTGCCTCTTTGCAGACAGCCCGTTCTCTGCTGTGCTGCCCTTTGCATCCTTGTGACATATTTTCATACCCTAACAGATATGCCTTTCTTTACCTATGACTGTCTTGGCAAATACTTTTACCACCTGTGACACTGGTCACTACCTGCAACAACCATCATAGTGGACACATGTCATTATACATTTGTCGAAACCCATGAAATGTACAATATCAAGAATGAATCTTAACATAAACAATGGACTTAGGATGCTAATAATGTATAACTGTGGGTTCATTAATTTTAACAAATGTGTCACTCTGCTGCAGGATGCTGCTATGGGGAGTGTACTAGTCAGAGTTCTCAAGAGGAATAGAATCAATGGGATATACATATGTATACCTACATATATATATATGTAGCCCATTGATTCTATGTATATCCCATTAATTCTATTCCCCTAGAAAAACCCTTGTATATATATGAGAAGATTTATTATGGGACTCACTCATTCAATTACTTGAGGACAAGAAGTCTCATGATATGTATGCTGTCTGCAAACTGGAGAATCAGAAAAGCTAAAAAGTTGGAGGTATATTTCAATCTGAGTCTGAAGGCCCAAGAACCAAGAGCTCCAATGTCCAAGGACAAGAGAAGATGGATGCCCCAGCTCAAGAGGAGAGAGAAAGAATCTGCCATTCCTTTGCCATTTTGTTCTATTAGGGCCCTCAACAGGTTGGCTCATGCCCACCCACATTAGTCAATCTGATATTCTTTGCTCAGTCTACTAATTCAAATGTTAATCTCTTCCAGAAACTCCCTCACTGATACACCCAGAAATTATATTTTACCAGCTAACTGAGCATCCCTTAGCCTAGTCAAGTTGACATATAAAATTAGCCATCACACAGAGATGACTATGTATATGTGGGAGTGAGGAATATATACAAAATCTCTGCACCTTCCATGAAATTTTGCTGGGAACCTAAGACTAAAACTAAAACAAAATCTATTTTTTTTTAAGATTTTTTTTTTTTTGCTTGAAATCCCAGCACTGTGGGAGGTCAAGGTGGGAGGATCACTTGAGCCTAGGAGTCTGAGATCAGCCCCGGCAACATAGCAAGACCCTGTCTCTACAAAACATTTTAAAATTAGCCAGGCGTGGTGGCATGTGCCTGTGGTCCCAGCTACTTGGGAGGCTGAAGTGGGAGGATCACTTGAGCCCAGGAGGTTGAGGCTGCAGTGAGCCATGGTCACATTGCACTCCAGCCTGGGTGACAGAGTGAGACCGTGTCTCAAAAATAAATAAAAAGACATTTTTCATAGTAACAAAAATATAAAGTAACTAGGAATAGCAAAAGAAGTAGTCCTTTATGGAAAAAATAATAATACTTTATTAGAAGACTTTAAAGAAGACATAAGTAAATAGACAGACACACCATGTTTATGAATAGGAAGATTCCAAATGGAGCTATGGATTTAACACGATCCCATTCAAAATCCCAACAAGTTTTTCACAGAACCTATATCAGTCAAAGCACAGTTACAGAAGCAGAACCAATTATACTACTTCACGTATAGCATAAGAAACTTACTATAGTACACTCACTATCATTTCTCTCTTCCCAGCCTTTGTGCTACTGTTGTCACGCATTTCACATCTCTATAAAATCTACACTACATTTTATTTTTGTTTCAACAATCCATTCTGTTTTATTTAGTTATTTTTAATTTGTTTGTTTGTTTGTTTCTGAGACAGAGTCTCGCTCTGTCACCCAGGCTGGAGTGCGGTGGTGTGATCTCGGTTCACTGCAACCTCCGCCTCCTGAGTTCAAGCAATTCTCATGCCTCAGCCTCCTGAGTAACTGGGATTACAGATGTGTGCAAACACATCCAGCTAATTTTTGTATTTTTAGTAGCTGGGATTACAGATATTTAGTAGCTGGGATTACAGATGTGTGCCAACACATCCAGCTAATTTTTGTATTTTTAGTAGCTGGGATTACAGATATTTAGTAGCTGGGATTACAGATGTGTGCCAACACATCCAGCTAATTTTTGTATTTGCCATGTTGGCCAGGCTGGTCTTGAATTCCTGACCACAGGTGATTCACCTGCCTCGGCCTCCCAAAGTGTTGGGAATACAGGCGTAAGCCACTGTGCCCAACCTCAATAGTTCATTCTCTTTTACAGGGCTCTAAGTCATAAGAAAAATAAGTATGTATTTACCCATGGAGTTAGCATTTCTATTGTTCCTTCCCTTGTGTAGTTCCAGGTTTCCTTGTTACCATTTTCCTTCCACATGAGGGACTTCCTTTAACATTTCTTGTGGTGCAGGTCTATTGGCGGTTAATTCTTTCAGCTTTTGTAGGTCTAAAAAAGTGTTTTACCTCCATTTTTAGAAAACATTCCTGTTTATAATTTTTTTCTTTCAGTACTTTAAAGATGTTTTCTCCAGTCTTCTTGCTTGCATTGTTTCTGAGAGAAATATGCTGTCCTCCTTATCTTTGTTCTTCTGTATGTAGCTTTTTCTGGCTGCTTTTAAGATTTTCTTTTTGTCACTGGTTTTGGGCAATTTATAGTTGCCCAAACTGGTATAGTTTTCTTTCTGCTTCTTGAACATGGGATTTGTTGAAATTTCTTAGAATTGTGGGTTTGTATTTTGTATCAAATTTAGAAATACGTTGTCATTATTTCTTCAAATACTTTTCTATCCCCCTTCCTTTAGGGCCCCCAATCACATATACAAGCTCTCCTCAACTCAAGATGGGATTATGTCCCAATAAACCCATCATAAGTTGAAAATATTATGTCAAAAATGTATTTAATACACCTAACCTACCAAACATCATGGCTTGGCCTAGCCTGTCTTAGACAGGCTCAGAACACTTACATTAGCCTACAGTTCAGCAAAATCATCTAACGTTTTATTATTTTTCTATAATAAAGTGTTGAATATCTCATGTAATTTGTTAGGTACTCTACTGAAAGTAAAAAACAGAATGGTTGTGTGGGTACTCAAAGTACAGTTTCTAAAGAATAAGTATCACTTTCGCACCATCATTAAGTTGAAAAATCATAAGTCAGGGACTGTCTATATAGTAAACCAGTTAAAGTTGCCCCACAGTTTATGATTTTCTGTTTACTTTTTAAAATTTATTTTTTTTCTGTTTTTCATTTTGGATTAATTCTATTGCTATGTCTACAAGTTTACTAATGTTCTCTTCCACAATGTCTAATTTGTCTTTAATCCCATCAGTGTATTTTTCATCTCAAGTATTATAGTTTTCATCTCTAAAGTCTACTTGGATCCTTTTTATATCTTCTATGTCTCTAATTAACATGTTCAATCTTTCCATTAGCTTTTTGAACATATGGAATATAGCCATAATAACTATTTTAATGCCATTTGATAATTTTTGCATCTTTGTCAATTCTGGATGAGTTTCTATTATTTTTCTTATGATTATGGGCCTTAGTTTCCCGCATCATTTGATTGCCTGGTAATTTTTGATTGGATGCCAGACGTTGTGTTTTTTACCTTGTTGGGGGATGGATTTTTTGTTGTTGTTCTTATAAATATCATTGAAGTTGATTCTGGGCCACAGTTAAGTTACTAGGAAATAGTTTGGCCTTTTTAAATCAGTCTGTTGAATTTGTTAGCTAAGCCAGATCAGCATTTATTATAGAGCTAATTATTCCCCACTTCAGGGGCATGGTTATACTGAGTACTCTACACAGTTCCCCATGAATTATGGGGTTTCCTAATTTGGCTGGGGGATAAGAGTGGTCAGTGGACAGGCACATTTCTAGCCCTGTGCAAGCACTGTTATTCCCTCTAATCGTCTTGGGTGCTCCAGCACTAGGGAGGTTTAAAAAAGAAATCCTCTTGAGTGATTCTTTCAGAGCCTCAGGTAGTTTCCTCATGTGCATGCATTCTTCACTAATCTAATCTGCTAAATATTTGAGGGGAACCCTCTGCAGGTCTCTGGACTTCTCTGTGCAACTCTCCTCTCTTCAGAATTCTAGCCACCAAGGTCTCCTCAAGCTTCCAGTCAACATCCTTAACTCAAGGAGTTTACCAGGCTCTACTTGAGTGTCCCCTCCCTGTGCCATGGGAGGGGAAACTCAAGTTTATCCTCACAGTCAGAGGGGGGATAGGTGTTTTCTTCCCATATCTCAGGGAACACTGCCCCTCATTGCCTGATGTCTAATATCTTGAAAACTGTTGTTCCATATATTTTGTTCACTTTTTAAGTTGTCTCAAACAGGAGGGTACCTCTAAATCCTGTTAATCCATCTTGGCTGGAAGCAGAAGCCTGACAAATTGTTTTCATTATAATTTTATAGAAATATCTACAAATAGAAAACAGTTAAATACCTGATGTATATAACGCATACAACAAAAAAGCATTTATTCTTTAATAAATTAATTATAATAAATCCATAAAATAAAATTCAAATTAATTAATTTAACATCACTGATTCTATGATTTGGTTCAAACTAAACGATACTGATTGGTCTGGTACATTCATTTTAGTTGGGCAGATTTTTACTATTTGTGCTGTGTTGACTCACTTCCCCCATTAGTTCTCTATATTTGAATCACTGAAAAACATTCATCTGTACAATACACTATGATGTCATTCAGCCTCCAGTTAGTTCAAATTCATCACTCACATATCAAGTCTACCCCGTTTTTGTTGATGTTTCTACAATTACATGTGCAACTTGGAATATTGAAATTTTGTGGCAGTACTTGGCTATAAAATAGGCACTCAGATGATTCTAAATATATTTACATTAATTTTCAAAATAATCACTGAGTTAGAAAAAATGAAATTTAAAAAATTCTTTTACAGCCTGGCAACACAGTGAGACTCTATCTCTACAAAAAAGAATTTTTTAAAATTAGCTGGCCTGGTGGTTGTGATGGTTAGTATTGTCAACCTGATTGGATTGAAGGATGCAAAGTATTGTTCCTGGGTGTGTCTGTGAGGGTGTTGCCAAAGGAGAGTAACATTTGGGTCAGTGGGCTGGGAGAGACAGACCCACCTTCAATCTGGATGGACAACCATCTAATCGGCTGCCAGTGCATCTAGAATAAAGCAGGCAGAAGAAGGTGGAAGGAGCCGACTTGCTGAGTCTTCTGGTCTTCATCTTTCTCCTGTGCTGGACATTTCCTGTCCTCAAACATCAGACTCCAAGTTCCTGGCTTTTGTACTCTTGGGCTTACACTAGTGGTTTGCCAGGGGCTCTCAGGCCTTCAGCCACAGACTGAAGGTGGCCCTGTTGGCTTCCCTACCTGTAAGGTTTTGGGACTCAGACTGATCCACCACTGGCTTCCTTGCTCCTCAACTTGCAGACGGCCTATCATGGGACTTTATCTTATGACCATGTGAGTCAATTCTCCTTAATAAACTCCCTTTCATATATACATATATCCTGTTAGCTCTGTCCTTCTAGAGAACCCTGACTAATACAGTGGTGTACACCTGTAGTATTAGCTACTCAGGAGGCTGAGGTAGGATTGTTTGAGCCCAGGGGGTCAAGGCTGCAATGAGCCATGTTCACGTCACTGCACTCCAGCCTGGGTGACAGCAAGACCCTGTCTCAAAAAAAAAAAAAAAAAAAAAATTCTCGTAGAGAACATGCAGTTTGAAATATACTATTCCAATGCAAGACAATAAAATGTTTCCCAAGTTGGATGGTCGTCATGTTGATAAGGCTATAGACGTATTTGAGCCAAGAGAATTGCTGAGGATCTCTACTTTGTCAAAAGGACTGATAATGGGAGAGAAACAAGGAATGAAGTTGTGAAGAGCTACAGAAAAATGCCTGCAAGAGAAAATAGGGGGAAACTTTAAGAGAATAACCAAAATAAGACTGGGCGTGGTGGCTCATGCCTGTAATCCCAGCACTTTGGGAGCCTGAGGCAGGAGGACTGCTTGAGCCCAGCAGTTCAAGACCAGCCTGGGCAACGTAGTGAGACCCTGTCTCTACAAAAAATATTTTGTCTCTGCAAAAGAGGCTGAAGTGGAAGGACTGCGTGAGCTTGAGAGGTGGAGGCTACAGTGAACCATGGGTGCACCTCTGCACTCCAACCTGGGTGATGTAGTGAGATCCTGTCTCAAGAAAAAAGAGAATAGACAAAATAGCTGCATGGTGTAAAAATGTAAGCGTGACAACAGCTCGGTTACAAAGGTTAACTAGGAAGACATTGCCTGACAGAAAAAACAAAAATAAGGAGACAGGGGAAAATAGACTATCCAGGATCTTTATGGATAATGCAGGAGTGAAAGAAAAGGCAGTATCTCTAGGAAAGGAAAAGAGAAGATACATCAGCCAAACTAAAGAGGAAATATCAGTGCAGCTTTTACCAACAGTCAGAGTATAGATCTGAATCATAACAGGGTATAATCATGTTCTCTCATAGAAGGCGAGGTGAGTTTTTAGGCCTTGCATTGGACCAGCCTGTGTGGGAAAGTAAGTCACTGGAGTCCCTCACAGGAAGAATCCAGCAAGACAGAGAAAAGAGAACACTACGTAGTACTGCCTTTCTACGTTAGACCTGGGCTTGGATTCAAGGTCTTCCTGTCTGTGGTGCTCTGTGTCTGCCTCTGGCTTCCTGAGTGCTCTCCTAGTTTAACCTGTAACTGCTCCATGAGCTCTGACCTTCGTGAACTTTTTCCTACCATGTGACTTGAGGGTAGATCTTCCATTTTCTTTTGGGCTTCATTCTCAGCCTTTTCATTGACTTTTTTTCGGATCGGGTTTACTTACTCTGTTTCTTCTCTATTCAGTGATGCTGTCTGTCACTGATTAGGGTAAGAAAAACAGTCCTCCAAGGAACAGAAAGTTCCCCAGTATAGAAGTGGGGAAAGGGCTATTTGGAGTAACAATAACCCCAAGGGCAAGGTCCTTATTATAGGACTGCATTAGTCTGTTCTCACACTGCTATAAAGAAATACCTGATACTGGGTAATTTACAGAGAGGTTTAATTGGCCACAGTTCCACAGGCTGTACAATAAGCATGATGCTGGCACCTGCTAGGCTTCTGGGGAAGCCTCAGGAAAGTTAGAATCATAGCAGAAGGCAAAGGGGTAGCTAGCGCTTGACATGGCCAGAGCAGGAGGAATAGAGAGAGAGGGGGGAGGTGGTACACACTTTTCAACAATCAGATCTTATGAGAACTCACTATCATGAGGACGGCGCCACGGTGAGGGTGCGAAACCAATCATGAAGGATCCACCCTCATGATCCAATCACCTCCCACCAGGCCCCACCTCCAACATTGGGGATTATGATTCCACATGAGATTTGAGTGGGGACACAGATCCAAACCCTATCAGAGACCTAAGAGCTAAATGGAATGCCAAGAAGAGTCTGTGTAGTACTTTAAACCTACAAGTCCTTTCAGTGAGTGTGCATAACTTGGGGTTTTAATAACTATGTAAAGCCAACTGAATAATCTGAAGTTCACTTGAGTTCAAGTGTTTGTACCTCAGAATCCCCACTCTGCGATAAAGGTCAGTTTTCTACATAATCCTAAACAATGCGTTGGAGTGGACAAAGTGGGTGCCAGAAAGAGTGAGAGAAGGTGGGAAAAGGCAGAAATCCAGGCTCCTGGTCTTTGATAGGAAAATCTTTCCCCTTTATATTCTCTCATGGTGACAGAGAACAGGGAAATCCGAGACACATCAGACGTGAGATGAGATGCCATGCCCTATTTCAGCTCAAAGACTCCTTAGGAATTTAGCATCATTCACACTCTTCATACACCCCACTTCGGGCCGCTAACTTTGGGGTCATAGTGTGACAGAGCTCCAGTTTCTCATCACTGGACATTTTTTTTCCAAGACAGAAAGTCCACTGAGGACATTCACTAACCTGCCTGATAAGGGGGCTCTTAGGGGGCAGGTCCAAAGATTGCCCTTAATTTGGGAGACCCTACAGCTTCCTGTGTAGACTCATTTTGCCTGAAGTAATCACTGCCTTATCAGACATTATTTAATTTAGGAATATATTAAATATTAGATTTTTTCCCCGATAAAGCAGTTATTTTAATGGCTTTTTTCTCAACATTGTGATTGTATGTTTTCTGAAAATATCTGAGTGTTTTTTTCTTGAGAAATAGGATTCTCATATTATATATGAAAAATTTTAGAGCTAGAAAGGACTACAGTCCTCTTTAAGAAGGAACTGAAGTCTAAAATAAGTATACTGTAGGCTCAGATTATCTTAGTAAAATAAAAAGATAAAATAAAATGATTAACTAATTCGACTCAAGTCATACTTCTGTAACAGCTAAATATTATTCCCATGAAAAACCCACCTAAAGTCAAAACCTAAAAAGTGGTGAAGCTGGTATTCAAACTCAGATACATATGCCTCCACGGGCTTTGGAGGCAGCTGTGATATGGTAGTGAAAGAGTAATCTGATACCAGCACCCATTATGTTGTGTGGCTTTTCTCATGCAGATAGAGAACTGCTCTGCATACCTAGATTGGTAATGTGAGTGCAGTGACGTGAATCAATGCTAATCAAAGGCAAAAAGGATTTGGGGTTGTCCTTCTACTTGTGTTTCTGGAATCTGATTCTATTGACAACAGAATAACTAGCACCTGTTTCTTTCCAAGTCTTACTTGAATTCTTCAATTTTTCCCAGCCGTGGAGCCACCTGTAAATCTAGAGCAGTGTTCCTTAAAGGGTCTGTGTGGACCGCCTAAACCAGAGGCACTCACTTGGAGGTCTTTTTATAAATATACAGATTCCTACCTAGGTCCCACCCACAATTTCCCACTCAGAATTTTTGGGGGAGAGGAGTAAACAGAGATTTTTATATCTCCCTGAAGATGCTTATTACACTGAAGTTTGGGGATCACTGAGATTATATAGCAATATCCCTATCCCTGTGGGTGAGGCTGCAATTGCTTTTGCCCGAGTGGTTCGAAAATAACAGAATTGAAATCATAATTAACATCAGCTGGGTGTTGTGAGGCATGCCTGTAATCCGGCCCTTTGGGAGGCAGAGGCAGCATGACAGTTTGAGGCCTGGGCAACATAGCAAGACTCCATCCCTACAAAAATAATTTTTTTTTAATTAGCATGGTGGTGGCATGCACCTGTAATACCAGCTACTTGGGAGGCTGAGATGCAAGGTTCACTTGAGCCTAGGAGTTTGAGGCTGCAGTGAGCTATGATTATGCAACTGTAGTCCAGCCTGAACAACACAGCAAGACCCCATCTCTGAAATAAGTAAATATCAGAGTAGCCTCAAGCAATCTTTTCTTTTCTTTTTTTGATAGTCTTGCTCTTTCATCCAGGTTGGAGTGCAACGGTATAATCTCAGCTTACTGCAACCTCCGCCTCCTGGGTTCAAGCAGTCCTCCCACCTCAGCCTCCCAAATAGCTGGGATTACAAGTGTGCGCCACCATGGCCAGCTAATTTTTGTATTTTTAGTAGAGACAGGGTATCACTATGTTGGCCAGGCTAGTCTTGAACTCCTGACCTCAAATGATCTGCCTGCCTCAGCCTCCCAAAATGTTGGGATTACAGGTGTGAGCCACCGAGCCCGGCCTAATTATTGTTTTAAGCTGCTAAATTTGGGGGTAATTTGTTATGTATCAACAGTTGAATATAATGATGATCTATGGGCTTATGGGTGTTCTACACAATACTGTTTGTGATTAAGGAACTCGTTTCTCAGCTAAAGAAGTTTACCAATGAGCTCATGCCCATAGTTTATTGGTCTTGCCATGTATGACATCTCTCAGAAGCAGCAGGGCTGATAAAACAGCTTACTGAAGTTTCTGTTACAGTGCCAGTTGAGAGACAACACTCTGAAAGGTTAGGACGCTATCCTATAGGATGTAGGGTATTCTTGGAAACAGATTAAATAATACAGGGTACTCTTTCTTCCACAGCCAGAATACATGGATCAAGGGGTGGAAGTGGGAGTGGCTCCTCCACGATTACCGTTAACTACCAACCAGCAAAATTTTCTTTTCCATTCTGCAACTTTGATTGCTGCTGGTTTAGAAGTTTTAGCTCTCAAAGGAGGAATGCTTTCATCAGAGGTCACAACAATGGCTCCACTGAACTGGAAGATGAGACTTCCATGCTATTGAAATAACAAACAAAGGAGGCATCATTGTTTTTGCCAGGGTAATTGCTCCCAATTACTAAGGATAAATTGAGTGGCTGCTACAGTAATGGAGATACAGGAGACTATGTTTAGAGCCAAAGACATTCTCTAAGGTGCTTCTGGGTACTATCAAATCCAGTAACAAAAGTTAAAGCAACACATAAACAGACACTAAGATTTAGACCCTTTGGAAGTGAAGCTCTGGATCAGCTCCACCAGAAAAGAATTCTGACTGGTTGCGGGGCCAGCTGACGGCAAAGGAAACAGACTATACAGCAGATATGACTACACAGGACTGTAATAATTATGTAATTTTCTTCCTTGCTTATTATGTAATTATTGACACATATTTACTTACTTTCCCCCTTCTCTTCATTGTCCCCCTTTATTTTACACCAGGACTGTTATCAGTGGTTAACTTTACAATTTATAGTCTTTTAGAATATTTAGGTGAGATTACATAAAACAGACATCACACAGATATGGATATAGTGACTACTGGAACTTTGGGCCCTCTTTTTTAGGAAGAGGATGAAAATGTCTGTAAAAAAGACAGTTGTATCTTGCTAAGCAAAAGCAGTAAGATACTATCATTATCATAAGATAGAAACACAAATTGATGCTGACTGACCAAAAGGATAGATTCTGCTGGTTATTTACTGTCTCTCGGCTTCAAGCACACCGTTCAAAACTCTGGTTCATGTTTGGGTGTGCAAAGTGTAATTTCCAGACTCCCTTGCCACTTGGTTTCTAGTTAGGTTCTGCAAAAAGAAAACCCTGAGTGGCGCTTTGAAAGAGAGAGGAAGAAAGGGAGAAAGGACTTTCCCTGCTTCCAGTTCCTGTCAGGATTGCTTTCATAGCAGCAGCAGCAAATTGTGGCACTGAGCTTCTTTTAGCACCATTGCGGCCCTGGCAACACCCTTGCTGTGCTCCCTTGACAGCAGAAATACTAGCCCCACTGTGCTCCCTCACCAACTGGGCCATGCCACCTAAACCACATGGGCACCTGCCAGGTTGCACTCTGATAACTACTCTTACCTTTTATTTCCCCAGTCCTAAGGCTGTTAACTGCTTGCACTTACTAATCTTTGGTTATCTCAGTGTCCTCTCATTGCTCTTTCAGCCTTCCAACAACTACGTAACAATTTCCTACGTAAGATCCCACCTTTGTTTGCAATAACAAATGTGGTTTCTGTTTTCTTGATTGAGCCATGACTGATTCATGGGCGTATAACCAGTGAAATATCAAAATCAGTATTTTGGTCATGACTGACTTTGGGGACCAATGAAACACATAGCAGAAAACTCAAAATAAGCCCCGTGAATGATTTGGTAGGACAGATCCACCTATGCTTCAGAAACTGTTGCCCCAGTGGTTCCACTTCCTGAACTCCAATTTCTCTAAACTCTTACAGGCCAGTGTGTGTGCTTTGCATTTATTTGGCCGCCAATGGCTTTAAGTCACTGAGCTTTATTTACAAGGTGGTCCAGAAGGTTCTGTCCTCCTAGGGATATCCTGCACAGCTGTTGTATAGTGCTTGACCTTTGGATATACATGCAGTCCCTAACTTACAATGGTCTTAACTTATAATTTTTCACTTTACAGTGGTGCAAAAGCGATACGTATTCAGTAGAAAGCACACTTCTGATTTTGAATTTTTACCTTTTCCTCCAGCTAGTGATACAGCGTCCAATATCTCTCATGATGCTGGGCAGCAGCAGCAAGCCACAGCTCTGTCAGTTACGCAATCACAAGGGCAAACAACCAACATACCATTCTGTTTTCCACTTTTAGTACGGTATTCAATAAATTACATGAGGCTATTCGACACTATTATAAAGTAGCTGATTTTGCCAAACTGTAAGCTGATGTAAGTGTTCTGAGCATGTTTAAGGTAGGCTACGCTAAGCTATGATGTTCAGTAGGTTAGGTGTATTAAATGCATTTTTGACTTATTTTCAACTTACGATGTGTTTATTGGGACATAACCCCATGTAAGTTGAGGAGCATCTGTATTAAATGAAGGGTAGCACATTGCTGCCCAGAGAAGACATTGGCTAGGGTCAGGATAGGAAAGAAAAAGGTGGTACTACTGCTAAAAGAGAAAATGGTCATTTGAAATCTCCACCAAGTGATGGGATATCTGCCCAGCCCTACCCCATTAACATCTACAAAGACCAAGTCTTTCCCTTTCACTACTGCTTTTAATGTTCATTTTAATCTGGCTTTACTTGGAGTTTTTGTTAACTTTGTAGTAAGGAGTCCCTGAGTGTTTTCCCCCCTCCCCTTCTCCTTTAGGAAATGCCTGTGTGCCCAGAGAAATCACTGAAAAAAACACATCATGCACACCTATCAATCAGCTCCATCTCAGAGCTGTGGAAGCAGCACACATTAAAATCCGGACAAAAACCAAATGTCACACTAATTTTCTACTGTGAAGGAAAGAGCAAACCAAAAGAAACCACCAACCACCACCACCCCCATCAACACCACCATTACAAGAGTCTGATTATTTTAATGATCACCAAAACAATGTTTTCACAATTGTTCTTCCTAAAAAGACACTTTATGTTTTATACTAGTAGTAAAATTGCCTCCTTTCTTCTAGGTTCTAATCAATAAAGAACAGACACAAGGAGGGCCGGGCATGGTGGCTCATGCCTGTCTGTAATCCCAGCACTTTCAGAGGCCGAGGCAGGCGGATCACTGAGGTAAGGAGTTCGAGACCAGCCTGGCCAACATGGTGAAAACCTGTGTCTACTAAAAATACAAAAATTAGCTGGGCATGGTGGTGCATGCCTGTAATCCCAGTTACTCAGGAGGCTGAGGCAGGGGAATTGCTTGAACCTGGGAGGCAGAGGTTGCAGTGAGCTGAGATCATGCCACTGCACTCCAGCCTGGGTGACAGAGCAAGACTCCATTAAAAAAACAAACAAACAAAAAGGACAGATACAGGGCACTAATAACTTTGAAAATAGGGGCTCTCTGGTAAAGCTGGATTGGGAAGCAAGAGAGCTAGGACCTGAAGTCAAAGTAGAGCCACCTACTGCCTCCCCTTAAATTTAGGCTTAGCCCCAGCCAGTGGGGAAGATTTTCAAGGCAGATCCTGAGCAAACTTGCCCTGCCACCGCCTAAAGGATCACAGGTCTGTCTAAAAAATTCCACTGTACAAGGGTCTTTTCACGAAGGAGCATGGAGGGAAGGCGGGCGGGAGACCCAGCCTTCTTACTGTCCTTGCTGCAGGCAGTGCACCTGTTACGGGGAGTGGACGAGGCTGTCTCCTGATGGAAGTCAGGCTTTCACCAACCAGATTACTGACTCCTCTCCCTCCTTTGAAGAACAAGTAGCCCAAAACAGATACTGGAAAAGTTCACTACAATTCTGCTTTCTCCTGTGGAGTGGGGCATAAGCCTCATCAATGTGGAAATGACTAAAGGCCAAACATCTACTTCAAATGATTTTCCTGAAAGATTTCTTCTCAGTACCTATTACAGAGATATGATGGTATAGGAGAAGATACAAAATTGAAAAATAGTTCATTGCAGCACCATTCACAATAGCAAAGACATGGAATCAACCTAAATGCCCATCAGTGGCAGACTGGATGAAGAAAATGTGGTACATATATGCCATAGAATACTATGCAGCCATAAAAAAGAACAAATCACGTTCTTTGCAGGACCTGGAGGCCATTATCCTTAGCAAACTAATACAAGAAGAGAAAACCAAATACTGCATGTTCTCACTTATAAGTGAGAGCTAAATGATGAGAACACTGGGACACAAAGAGGGGAACAACACACACTGGGGCCTACTTGAAGGTTGAGGTTGGGAGGAGGGAGAGGATCAGAAAAAATAACTATTGGGTACTACTAGGTTTAGTACCTGGCCAGTGAAATAACCTGTACAACAAATCCCCATGCCCCAAGTTTACCTATATAACAAACCTGCACATGTACCATTGAACCTAAAAGTTTAAAAAATAAAAGTAAAATTAAAAAATAATAAAGACAAAGATCTATAATAATTTCTAGATCTGCACTGTCGAGTACAATAGCCACTACATACATGTGGCTATTTAAATTAAAATTAAGTAAAATTAGAATTCATTCTCTCAGTTACACTAGCCATTTTTCAAGGCTCAAGAGCCACATGTGGCTAGTGGGTTCTTTATTGGACAGTGAAGATACAGCACATTTCCATCACTGTAGAGACTCTATTGAACAGCACTGTGTTAAATGTAGAAAAACAGGATACTGAATTAACAACTCTACTTTTCTCATAACTGAATGCAGTTGTCATCAAATATTATGGTCACAAACCTCCTAAAAAGAATTTCAAAACACTATTATTCTTATACATTTTTAAGTTGATAAATTTTTCATCATAAATTTCAACAGCTACAGCAAATGATCTAATTTCCATGTTATATTTCCATTTTAAAATAAAATCAGGCAAGGCACAGTGGTTCACGTCTATAATCCCAGCACTCTGAGAGGCGAAGGCGGGCAGCTTGAACACAGGAGTTCAAAACCAGCCTGGCCAACATTGCGAAACCCCGTCTCTACAAAAAAATACAAGTTAGCTGGGCATGGTGGCATGTGCCTGCAGTCCTAGCTACTCAGGAGACTGAGGTGGGAGAATCACCTGAGCCCCAGAGGTCGAGGCTACAGTGAATCTTGAACTCATGCCATGCACTCACTCTGGGCAACAAAGCAAAATACCATCTCAAAAAAATAAAAAAGATAAATTAAATAATGACATCACTCTCAAATGTATTTACTGGAGGGGCTGTTTGATGTCTATTATTTCAAATTAAAAAAAAAATTTCCACTTCTCCGACAAAGGTATCTTTTTTTAAAATTTTAGTCACCTAGCTAATTTTTTCACCCACAAAGTTATCTCAGTATATCTTTATGTATTAATCTGCATTATTTAAAATTTTTCAGTGAAGATTTATTTCGGTTTTTTTTTTTTTTTTTTTGAGATGGAGTCTTGCTCTGTCACCCAGGATGGAGTGCAGTGGCATAATCTCGGCTCACTGCAACCTCTGCATCCTGGGTTCAAGCAATTCTGCCTCAGCCTCCTGAGTAGCTGGGATTACAGGCACCACCCACCATGCCCAGCTATTTTTTGTATTTTTAGTAGAGACGGGGTTTCACCATGTTGGCCAGGCTGGTCTCAAACTCCTGACCTCAGGTGATCCACCTGCCTTGGCCCTCCAAAGTGCTGGGATTACATGCATAAACCACCCTGCCTTGCCTTTTTTCCAAGATGGAGTCATGCTCTGTCACCCAGGCTGGAGTGCAGTGGCATGATCTCGGCACACTGCAACCTCTGCATCCCGGCTTCAAGCAATTCTCCCTGCCTCAGTCTCCCAAGTAGTTGGGATTACAGGCACGTGCCACGCCCAGCTAATTTTTGTATTTTTAGTAGAGACAGCGTTTCGCCATGTTGGCCAGGCTGGTCTCGAACTCCTGACCTCAGATGATCTGCCTGCCTCAACCTCCCAAAGTGCTGAGATTACAGGCTGCAGCCACCATGCCCAGCCACAGATTCTTAAAAATTAAAAAATTTCTTCTGACACTTAGTTACAATATCATTATACAATTGAATATAACAAATATACATTTTGAAATATTAAACACTAAAAATAAAAATTTATTGAAAATATCTTAATGAGATTAATGCTTTAAAAAATCAAATTATATATCATGTATAAATACTGTTAATTGCTGGAATGACACAGAGTTCAATGGAAACATATAGCAAAAAGTTTATCAAGCAAGTGTGGGACTTAAAAAATATGTATTAAGGCCAGGTATGGTGGCTCACGCCTGTATTCCCAGCACTTTGGGAGGCAGAGGCAGGCAGATCACGAAGCAAAGAGATACAAACTATCCTGGACAACATGGTGAAATCCCATCTCTACTAAAAATACAAAAAAATTAGCTGGGCGTGGTGGTGTGCGCCTGTAGTCCCAGCTACTCAGGAGGCTGAGGCAGGAGAATCATTTAAACCCGGGAGGCGGAGGTTGCAGTGAGCCGAGATCGCGCCACTACACTCCAGCCTGACAACAGAGTGAGGCTCTGTCTCAAAAAAAATAAAAAATAAAAAATTAATAATTCAGTATCACAACCAGGACAGAAAAATATAAAGGGAAATGAAATTGTTCACCAAATTAGCATTATTAAGGAAATATTTAATAATAATTCAATAGGCAGCTGTTGAGCACTTTTAAGACTGTCTCAAAACAAAATACCATCTATATATGTATTAATAATTGCATAAACTACACAATAATGTAAGAGAGATTGCAGAAGCTACAGCACACTGCACATGGTAGGGATGAATAGAGAGCAATGAAGTAATAATTTTTACTAAGCAGTAAACTCCCAAAGTTTAAAAGGATTTAAACATTCTAATAGCCTTTTAGCAATTAAAAAAAAAAATGGTTCTCCTAGTAATCAGAAAATTCTGTTTAAAGATGTAATGTTTATCTATTGGAACACTGAATAGATAAACGTATCAATGAAGCTTTCTCCTCCTTATTTAAAATCATGCAAAATACACAAATAAGATGCAGGTTCATATCTTAGTTTGAGTGGGCTTTTCAGAGACTAATATTTCAAAATGTCCCTTTATGTGGTACCCTGGAGATTTTCTTATAACTCTGGGAAAATGCACTAAGACTGGTAAAAAAATAAACTTCTTAAGTAAAAAGGAAGAATGGCAATTGTGAAAAAGATGCTAAAAAGAACCTTCAAAGACCTACCTTGACTTTAAGCAACTCAATTTTAGGAGAAAGTACACATTTAAGTAGCAAAACTTGGAAACCAATACTCTAAAAACCACTGACATCTGCAAAACCTGAATCTCATGGAAAAGCTTTGTAAAACTCAAGTGGTAGGAATATCCCTGTTTGAAGGCCACTGGTTTAAAGAATATTCTTAAAAGACTGTTCTACAGTGTCAAATCAACAGAACTACTTGCATTTGGTAGTTTAAAACAAACAAAAAACATACTGAAATGGAATTTTAGATAAAGAACAGACATAAGAATAGAAGTTTTTTGGAAAATAGAAATTCAAGTCACTTGTAGGACTTATCGCTGAGACTCAATAACAGTGACACATCCAAGCCAAGATTAATCATAAACTCCCTGTGTACACTGTTGAACTTAAACCTCTCACTCCCAGAGGCAAAATCTCTGCACTCCAGCCTACATCTTTAACACTGCTGGCACACCTCATCAGAAGTACAGAAATCATTTCAGTCTGAAGACCCCCAAATTTATCACAATCCCTCGAACAACAAGTGTAGTATCACTCTAGAAAGTTTTACTCTAAAATAGAAAGTTATCTCATATCTCAACTATTACAGAAATGAATAACTTATAAAAGTTACCCACTATGTGAAAACATAAACAGCAAGTAACACTATCATCAACTTTAAAGCAAATTGAACCCAACTGTCCAAGGTCATAGATATCACAGACAAGGATAAGAATAATGACTATGTACATGGAGCAACTTTTTTCATTTTACTGTTCCATACAGACTAATTCAGGACTTTCTAAATGTATCATAGAGCATCCTCTGAATCTACATGTTGGACTATGTTTTAATAATCACGACAAAAGGTCCAAGATAGACCCGAGTTTTAATGAATTACACACTCTATTGTAGTACAACACATTGAGCTGACATACCAAACTGATTTCCTTTGAGTCACAACCTCAACTGCTACCGGGAACAGGAAAACATCTAAATGTGGAAGCATGTTGGGTGTAAGATAACAGAGAATGATGAAAGCACATTCCATTCGAAAGACACTCAGTTATTTGTTAGTACCACAAGCCAAACAAAAACATATCTGGGGATGAATCTGCGAAACCTACTAGGGTTAAAATTTTATTTCTCTTAATTGTTTGGCTTCCAAAACATATTCAAGATTCAAATACAAAAAATATTTACGGCCGGGTGTGGTGGCTCATGCCTGTAATCCCAGCACTTTGGGAAGCCAAGGTGGGCAGATCACAAGGTCAGGAGATCGAGACCATCCTAGCCAACATGGTGAAACCCCGTCTCTACCAAAAATGCAAAAATTATCTGGGTATGGTGGTACGTGCCTGTAGTCCCAGCTACTCGGGAGGCTGAGGCTGGAGAATCACTTGAACCTGGAAGGCAGAGGTTGCAGTGAGCTGAGATTGTGCCACTGCACTCCAGCTTGGTGACAGAGCGAGACTCTGTCTCAAAAAAAATGAATAAAATAAAAAATTAATATGTTCAAAGTGCCCGCCAGGTAGAAGGTATATATCATTAGAATAAGACAATGCCTATTAAGTGTTATTGTTGCCGGGTGCGCCGGCTCACACCTGTAATCCCACCACTTTGGGAGGCGGGCAGATCACGAGGTCAGGAGTTCGAAACCAGCCTGACCAATATGGCGAAACCCTGTCTCTACTAAAAATACAAAAATTAGCCAGGCATGGTGGTGTGCGCCTGTAATACCAACTACTCAGGAGGCTGAGGCAGTAGAATCGCTTGAACCCGGGAGGCAGAGGTTGCAGTGAGCAGTGAGCCGAGATCGCACCACAGCACCCCAGCCTGGGCAACAGAGCAAGACTCTGTCTCAAAAAAAAAGAAAATGTTATTGTTGTCACAGCAAGTACATTTGCATAAAGTTGCCTCATTATACTTTAGATGTGATTTCAGCAAAGAGATTAGAATTATACCCAAATTACAGATCAAATCTATATCCCTAATTTAATTAATTACATAAAAAAGAAAAATATATTTACTTCAGGTGTAAAGAATATTTTATTTCAATACTTCAACATTGAAATCAGCTATCACACATATCCACCGACTGATATTTCATTGTCCATCTCTCAGGAGATATTCAAAGTGAGATTAATTTGATGAAGCATTCTCAGCAAACCTAGAACACTGTAGTTCATCTTCAAATTTAAGTCATAGCCTTTAATAAGTTACTTCTTAGTCATTATTTTATAGTATTTATGAAATAGTGCAATATATCAATGAGTTATCATTTAAGAGGCAAATACTCTACAGATTTGGATTTGTCATCCCAATTCCTTGGCATTCAATAATATAAGTATCTTTAGCAGTGTCTTCTTCATCTTCTGATTTCTTCACAATAAATTTAGCCTGAAATCAGAAGAGGAATATGTAAGTAATACGAAGAGAGATGGAGGAAAGAGCCCACAACTCCAACTTATGTAGGCAGAGAGTTAATGTCAAGCCCATTTTATTGAAAAACCTACAGAGACACAAAGATCAAATGATTGATGAGAAAGAAACTTAATAGCCTAAAGATAACACATTTCATTGTACAACCATGGTTCTTGTTCAGAGGTATACATACCTGTGAGTTTTGTCCAAATATGTATGCCTGGGCCCCTTCCATACACACTGAATCAGAAAGCTCAGATGTACAGCTTAGGCAAATAACAATTTTGAAACCTCAACTGGTAATTTTAATGTAACTGTATTCCCTACGCCCTAAAATTTTTCTAAAACATTTCTACTTTCATCTTGTCAAGTAACAAATTACCCTTTAATTTCTTTACATTTTTTCTTGCTAATTTAGTTCCCTAAATATATCGTTCAAAAGATCCAGTTCAGAGAAGGTATGTGGGGAGGAGGGGTGGTGGTGGTGATTAACAGATTCCTTCATCTTTAATGTACTGGGCTTAATATCACATTTTTCACTTAGTAACTAAAGTTGGCTTTGAAATATTTTATCTGTATCATTGTATTTTGCTTTTGTTTTTGTTCTGTTTTTGAGACAGAGTCTTGCTCTGTCACCCAGGCTGCAGTGCAGTGGCATGAACACGGCTCACTGCAGCCTCAACTTCCTGGGTTCAAGAGATCCTCCTGCCTCAGCCTCCAGTGTAGGTGGAACCACAGGCACATGCCACCATGCGTGGCTAATTTTTAATTCTGTTGTAGAGACAGGGTCTCACTTTGTTGCCCAGGCTCAAACTCCTAGGCTGAAGTGATCCTCCTGCGTCAGCTTCCTAAAGTGCTGGGATTACAGGCATGAGTCATTGTGCCTGGCCTATATCACTGTATTTTGAAAACATCATTATTTTTAAAGCAGATGTGATTCATTTTAACAAAACTAAATTTAGAATCAAAACAACTAGCCAAGTGCAGTGGTGCACACCTATAATCCCAGCTATTCTGAGGTGGAAGGATCATTTGAGTTCAGTTCAGGAGGCTGGCCTGGGCAACACAGGAAGACTTCTCACAACTCCCATCAATGTCTTAAAAAAAAAAAAAATCAAAACAATTAAATAGGTAAAGTTTGTGGCAAAAGGATTTCAAATATGCCTAAAATCTTAGGATTCTTGGAAGTACGTTTTAGAAACCATCACTCTGGGGCCTTACTGAATGAACAGTAATGTTCAAAAATTCTTTCACTTTCAGCATTACATGGTAATGTACTGACACAGAGTGGACATTTGAAATTACTGTTGAATGAATAAATGCTGAATTCTGAGCTAGATAACCAAATAATTTAATTAGTAATATATGTATGCATTTATATATTTTTCAAATTACAAGCATTATATAAATATGAAACACAAGTAGCGGCTATGAAAATCATTTCTAGCCTATACATAAACCCACTTAAAACTACAAATATGTAGATCTGAAAAGAGCATAGCAGGCCTATCTAGCTTAAGTCTGATTTTACAGATAACTATTTGCATTGAGACAAAGAAAGATAAGAAATCTGCCCCAAGTCACCCAGTTATAAACAAGAAAGCTGAGCAAGATACGAGCTATACACAGGTTCATAGCACTTTCCGTTATGTATACATTTCAAATAACAAGTGCCTACTATATGTAAAGTACTGTAAAAAGTAAAGAATATATAATGAATAAAGCCTGATCTCTGCTATTAAGGAGATCAATCTATAAGGAGAGACAGGCAAGTAATAGTTATAAATACAGCATAAGTAGAATAACAAAAAAATAGAGTTAACACTCTTGACATCAAATACAATTTGCCTTTAATTCCCATCAGTCTTTCCTACAATTTAACAAAAACTTATCTGTGTTTCTTCATAACAATTAAAAGTATACATAATTAAGAATCAGGCCAGGTGCGGTGGCTCACGCTTGTAATCCCAGCACTTTGGGAGGCCGAGGCGGGCAGATCATGAGGTCAGGAGATTGAGACCACGGTGAAACCCCGTCTCTACTAAAAATACAAAAAATTAGCCGGGCGTGGTGGTGCGCGCCTGTGGTCCCAGCTACTCAGAGAGGCTGAGGCAGGAGAATGGCATGAACCTGGGAGGCGGAGCTTGCAGTGAGCCAAGATTGTGCCACCGCACTCCAGCCTGGGCGACAGAGCAAGACTCCGTCTCAAAAAAATAAATAAATAAATAAAAGAATCAACCTGGGCACAATAGCTCACAGCTGTAATCACGGCACTTTGGGAAGCTGAGGTGGGAGGATCACTTGAGCCCAGGAGTTCAGGACCAGCCTGGGCAACACAGGGAGACCCCGTCTCTCAAAAAAAAAAAAAAAAAATTAGCAGGGTGCAGTGGTGCACAGCTGCAGTCCTAGCCACTTGATAGGCTGAGGTGAAACGATCACTTGAGCCCAGGAGTTCAGGGCTGCTGTGAGCTATGATACTGCCATTGCAATCCAGCCTGGGCAACAGAGCAAGCCCATCTCTAGAAAGAAAAAAAAAAAAAAAAAGGCCAGGCACAGTGGCTCACGCCTGTAATCCCTGCACTTTGGGAGGCCAAGGCAGGCAGATCGCGTGAGGCCAGGAGTTTGAGACCAGCCTAGCCAACATAGTGAAACCCTGTCTCTGCTAAAAAGTATAAAAATTAGCTGGACATGGTGGCACATGCCTGTAATCCCAGCTACTCTGGAGGCTGAGGCATGAGAATCGCTTGAACCTGGGAGGCAGAGGTTGCTGTGAGCCAAGATCGTGCCACTGCACTCCAACCTGGGCTAACAGAGCAAGACCCTATCTTAAGAAAAAAAAAAAGAAAGAAAAAGGATCATCATACAAATAGGAGTAGGGCAGCAACAGTGGTTTTGTGTTTGGGACACTTCTGTAATGATTAATTTTTTAAATTAATATATGTTACTTTTGTCATTTTAAAAAATGCTAAGACTACAGCTGGGCATGCTGGCTCACACCTGTAATCCTAGCACTTTGGGAGATTGAGATCGGAGGACTGCTTGAGCCCAGGAGTTCAAGACCAGCCTGGGAATGTGGCAAGACTCCATCTCTACAAAACATCAAAAAATTAGCCAGGTGTGGTGGCACACTCCTGTAGCCCCAGCTACTTGGGAGGCTGTGGTGGGAGGATCATTTGAGAGCCCAGGAGGTTTGTGCCACTGCAATCCAGTCTGGGCAACAGTGTGAGACCCTGTCTCAAAAATAATAATAATAAAAATGCTTAAGATTAGCAACTTCCCTAATAAAATTGTTATAAATTTTATATTCCTTTATAAAATTACTTTATAAAGAATAAGCAAACTGGGAAATATGCTACATGTTACTGAAAGAAGCAAGAAATGAAGCTGTATGCATTAACTGCAAAAAATGCAAAGAGAAACAATTTAGGAGAAGAGGAAAACACCTAAATGTCAACAGTGGTTTTACCGGCAAGGGGAAATTATGAGAAGGCTTCTCCCCTCTATTTCCTGTAAAGAGATTACATTAGTTTCATGATGAAATATTGTTTCTTTAAATTAACAATCCAGGCCAGGCATGGTGGCTCACACCTATACAGATCACCTGAGCTACAAAGTTTGAGACCAGCCTAAGCAACATGGCAAAACCCCATCTCTACAAAAAACAGAAAAATTAGCCGGGTGTGGTGGCATGTGCCTGTAATCCCAGCTACTTGGGAGGCTGAGGCAGGAGAATCACTTGAGCCTGAGAGGCAGAAGTTGCAGTGAGCCGAGATCATGCCATTGCACTCCAGCCTGGGCAACAGTGCGAGACCCTGTCTCAAAAAAAAAAAAAAGAATCCTGTAGGAAAGGTATGAATATGAGCTCATACAATGATAAATCTTTCTTCATTAAAAACTGTATGTCAACTCTACTAAATTTCAGAGGACGGTGAATATTAGAGTTTCAACAAATATTCTATTTTACCAATAGAATCAAGAAAATAAAATGTCTAAAATTTTATATAAATTTTTTTATAGCCAACTATGAATCCCTTGTGATTTGATATCATAGTTCACAACAAAACATCTTTACTTACTCTGTAAGGCAGTACCACACAGTGATTGTAACATGGGCTTTGAAGTATGCTTTCCCAGGTTTGCTCAAAGCTCAGCTCTGCCACTAAAAATCCATGTGGCCTTGAACAATTTAATGAATCTCTCTGCCTCACTTTACTCATATTTATAATGGGAATAATAATAAATAGCCACCTACAATAGTTATGCTGAGTAGACAGTTTAGATAAATTGCTAAATTAGCTCAGTGCCTGTCACACAGGAAACAGTGATAGCAATTATGATTACTATTAAGTTTCCTATTAAAATTTAACCCAAAATTGGCTAAAATAAAAATCAAAATATCAATTTCCCTTTCTGATAGAATACTCACCTTTGCTATTTGTTCAGCAAAATGTATCGCGGTTTGCGTATGGAGCGTAACTGGTCCTGTTTTTATTCTGGAAACTCCATTGGCTAATGCCATGAAAACAATTAGCTATTTAAAAAAGAACAAAGAAAAATCTCACACATTTATTAATATTTGGCATTATAATTCCACTGCTGCCCATAATAAAAATACTACTAGAAATAAAAATTGCTAAAAAAGAATTTCTATTTCTTTAGGTTTCCAGAAGTACTCAGAAGATGATACCCTAAGTCTGTGAGTAGTACAAAAAGGCTTGGTAGCAGCTCTCAACATAGAATTTTTTAAATTAATATTTACAAGTAAAATACAGAACAGTAATATATTTAGACCAACTATCTCTACAAGTTGGTATATATAATATGATGTTTATTCTACTCTCTAAAATTACATTTTAACAGCTGTTAGACTAATACTGGGACTTTACTGGGAGTTTAAAGTAGACCTGGGCAAGAAGGAAGAGACTAGAAATAACAGAAACTGTCTTAAGAAACAGGTCAAGAAATCTTGAGGATTTTATTTCTAAATATGGACACTACTGATTTGGGATTAAGGAGACAAAAGTATGGTAGAAAGGAAAATCTATAAAGATAACAGACCATAAAAACGATATTTGGAAATATTCAGTATCACTTCTCACTGTGAGTGAACGTGCTGAGTTTTTTTTGTTTTTTTTTTTTTTTTTGAGACGGAGTCTTGCCCTGCCGCCCAGGCTGGAGTGCAGTGGTGCATTCTCGGCTCACTGCAAAGCTCCGCCTCCCAGGTTCACGCCATTCTCCTGCCTCAGCCTCCCGAGTAGCTGGGACTACAGGCACCCACCACCACACCCGGCTAATTTTTTGTATTTTTTCAGTAGAGACGGGGTTTCACGGTGTTAGCCAGGATGGTCTCGATCTCCTGACCTCATGATCCGCCCACCTCAGCCTCCCAAAGTGCTGGGATTACAGGCTTGAGCCACCGCACCCGGCAACGTGCTAAGTTTGAGAGGTCTCTGACACGTCCAAGTGGAGGTGTTGACAGGCATAGGGGATATTATGAGTAAGGAGTTAAAGAGAAAGGCCTGGGCTTCGGATATAAATTTGGGAGTTGTCAGCATAAAGACGGTACTTAAGCCATGAGACTGGACAAACTAAGAGAGGGAGCAACTACAGAAAAAGAAAACAAGTATAAGCCAAAGTCCAGGGGCTCATCAAAATTTAGAAGTTGGCCAGGCACAGTGGCTCATGGCCCTTAATCTCAAAACTCTGGGAGGCCAAAGTGGGAGGATCACTTGGCTGCCAGAGTTTAGGATTAGCCTGGTCAACATACTGAGACCTCGTCTCTATAAAAATCAAAACAAAAAAAGTTTTAAATTAGCTAGGCATGACAGCATGTGCCTGTAGGCCTAACTACTTAGGAAGCTGAAGCAGGAGGATCACTTGAGACCAGGAGTTCGAGACCAGCCTGGGCAACATAGCAAGACTCTGTCTCCACCAAAAAAAAAAAAAAAGTTGTTGAGAAGATGAAAACCACAATAAACTAGTAAAGGAGACTAGAATGTATGGCCAGTGAGATAGGAAGATAACAGTATTTCAGAAACCAAGGAAAGAAAATACTTCAAGAAGGAAGGAGTGATCAATTGCACAAAACACTGTAGACAGGTAAAGTAAAATGAGGGCTGAAATTTGAGGAATGCAAATCCTAGAATTTTTTTTAAATTATTGAAGTAGGACTTGCTAATTAGTGTCTGAAAGTCAATTATTTAAACTGATATTCAATCTAATTACCACATATTCAAATCTAACAGGTTAGAGGGTTTTTAACCTAAATGTGTCATTACCTGGTCTTGCAGATACTCATCCACAGTACCACCATGTCTAAGATTTGCTAATAGCATTTCGGCAGCTTCAATTCCAACTTTGTCTGCATTTACACCTTAAGATAAGCACAACATTAAAAAACAAAACAAAACAAAACTAATTACTAAGAGACAAAAAGTTTGATATATCCCAATTAGCACTGGCATACAATTTTTAGGCCTCAAAAACCCACTCAATGCACCTTTTAGAATAAGATCTTTAGTTATTTAATATTCTGAGTGTTTGGGATACGCAAAAGTCTTATACCTTTAAATGTACTAGTGGAGGAAAATATAGGCTTCATTAGTCCTATTTAAAATGTACTAATTTATAAAGCCAGTTTATAAGTTAAGTTATGACCCTATAACACTATGCCTCAATTTCAAAATTTAAAACTTGCAGCCAGGCAGGGTGGCTCATGCCTGTAATCCCAGGACTTTGAGAAGCTAAGGTGGAATAATTGCTCGAGGCCAGGAATTCAAGGCTGGCCTGGGCAACATAGCGAGATGCCATCTACCAAACAAACTCACCTCCCAAATCCCAGAAAAGCATGCGTGTTACAATTAGTCTGCAGGTAATTCCATCAGAATTAAAGAATTTGGCCCAGTGAGGTGGCTCACGCCTGTAATCCCAGTGCTTTGGGAGGCTGAGGCAGATGGATCACTTGAGGTCAGGAGTTTGAGGCCAGCCTGGCCAAAATGGTAAAACCCCATCTCTATTAAAAATACAAAATTTAGCTGGGCATGGTGGTGCATGCCTGTAATCCCAGCTGCTCAGGAGGCTGAGGCAAGAGAATCACTTGAACCTGGGAGGTGGAGGTTGCAGTGAGCTGAGATTGTGCCACTGTACTCCATCCTGGGTGACAGAGCAAGACTCTGTCTAAAAAAAAAAAAAAAAAAATTAAAGAATTTTTTTAAAGTCAGGAAATTACATTTTATGTAAAAAAAGAGCATATAACATTATCAGATAAAATATTTTAGAGTTTTATTTCCTCTAAGATTTCAACAGGTATTAACTTATTTTAAACATAAGTCAGAATATTTACCCTCTTGCCCTACTCCCTATCTCTCCATACATATCCCAAATCTTTGGTACAACACTGAATACAAAATAAGTCTGTCAGAAGTAGTAGAATGCCACATTATTATTTTAAGGTATTTACTCTCAACTAAAAAATTCTTGGCTGCAAATGAAAATGTCTTATGAAAAATGAAAATGTGGTTAGTTTTGTTTCTATTTTATATTTGCAAATTTACTTGATTATATGAGATAAAATTTTCCCCAAAGTGGAAATTGTAGAATTTTAACTCTATTTTTCTTTGTTTTTCTTGTTTTTTCTTTTTTTTTTTTTTTTTTTTTTTTTTTTTTTTTTTTTTTTTTTTTTTAGTGACTAGGTCTCACTATGTTGCCTGGACTGGTCTCGAACTGCTGAACTCAAGTGATCCTCCCGCTTCAGCCTCCCAAAGTGTTAGAATTCCAGGCATGAGCCATCATGCCCAGCAACTCTATTTTTCTTTATAGTAGTCATAATAATATAATAAATTACCCTCTTTATATAATCAATTGGCCAAGTATTTACATGACTGAATGAAATGGTTTGAAACATGTTTTGTGAATCTTGACTTCTTGTTAGCCACTGCCACTTCCTCTTCTAGAAGATGGAGATGATAATAACTATGCTGCAAAATTGTTATAGAAATTAGAGATAATATTTATAAAAGCATCTGTTACCTAGACTAGTACATAAAAAGCTATTAATAATAACACAGATTGAGTAACCCTTATCCGAAATGCTTGGGACTAGAAGGTTTCAGATATTGGATTTTTTAAAAATTTTGGAATATTTGGGCCAGGCGTGGTAGCTCATGCCTATAATCCCAGCACTTTGGGAGGCCGAGGAGGGCAGATCATTTGAGATGAAGAATTCGAGACCAGACTGGCCAACATGGTGAAATACCAAAAATACAAAAATTAGCCAGGCATGGTTGTGTGCGATTGTAGTTTTAGCTACTCAGGAGGCTGAGGGACAACAATCTCTTGAACCCGGGAGGCGAAGGTTATGGTGAGCTGAGATTGTGCCACTGCACTCCAGCCTGGGTGACACATGAGATTCTGTCTCAAAATTTAAAAAAAAAACAAAAAACGAATATTTGGATATACATAATAAGATAGCTTGGGGATGGGACCCAAGTCTACACATGAAATTCAGCTAAGCACAGTGGCTCATGCCTGTAATCCGAGCATTTTGGGAGGTGGAGGCAGGCAGATAGCTTGAGCATAGGAGTTCAAGACTAGCCTAGCCAACATGGTGAAACTCTGTCTCTACTAAAATAGCCAGGCATGGTGGCGCACACTAATAATTCCAGCTACTCGGGAGTCTGTGGTGGGAAGATCTCTTGAACTCAGGAGGCAGAGGTTGCAGTGAGCCAAGATCGCACCACTCCACTCTAGACTGGGCAAGAGAGTAAGACTCCCATCTCAATAAATAAATAAACAAACATGAAATTCATTAGTTTCATACATACCTTACACACATAGCTTGAAGGCAACCTTATACAATGTTTTAAATGATTTTTGTGCATAAAACAAAGTTTTGTGGCATATTGCCACTTGAAAAGCTTCTGATTTTGGAATATTTCAGATTTTAGATTTTCGGATTAGGAATGCTGTAGGAGTATTGCATACCCACTATTTATCTACCATGCTAAGTAATAGAAACCAGATCCTTTGCTAAGGAGGCATTTAAAATACGCATATATTAGAGAATTAGAGGATAATTAAGTGCTAACTCTGTGATATAAACTATATACCCGACAGGAGTTCAGAAAAGTAAGAGATTATATAGGTTCTAGAATAATTTGAGGTTTCATAAAGCATGAAGGACTTAAGTGAGTCCTTGAAAGACAGCTAAAATAAGGATGGAGGATGTAAAGGAAACGGAAAGAACTTCTGGCTTTGTAGTACTAGAAAACAGCAGGTACACTAAAGTTTTCTGCTATGTAGCAAAGAATTCCTCAGGGCCATTCACATTCCTTTCCACCCAGCCACCTTGATAGTAACAGTATGAATGGTTCTACATTACTAACTGCCATTACTAGCAGTCTGTAGCAAGTGAACATAACAAACAAAATATGAGAATCTTGCTTATTAGTATTATACACCCCAAAAGCAAAATCTCAATTTCTTCTGAAATCTTAATGCTTTTCTAACTAATTGCCAATCTTCTCACATTTTGGATGTTTTTAAACAAAGCTCTCAAGGACTTGTTTTAGGACATCAGAGAGATGCCATGAGGCCGGCACGGTGGCTCACGCCTGTAATCCCAGCACTTTGGGAGGCGGATCACTTGAGGTCAGGAATTCGAGACCAGCCTGGCCAACATTGTGAAACCCCATCTCTACCAAAAATACAAAAATTAGCCAGGTGTGGTGGCACACAGTTGTAATCCCAGCTACTTGGGAGGCTGCGGTGGGAGGATTGCTTGAATCCAGGAGGCGGAGGTTGCAGTGAGCCGAGATTGCTCCACTGCACTCCAGCCTGGGCGACAAAGCAAGATTCCGTCTCAAAAAAAAAAAAAAAAACCAGAAACAAAAACAGAGAGATGCCCTGAATTACCACATACACTGAGGGAGGGAAAGAAGGTGCTTGCTATAAGTGAGGCAATTCCTATACAAAGGAAATAAAAATTTATTAACTAGAGGTACAATTCATTTCAGCAGATTATCTTGCTCCCATAGAAAAGAATATAACCAACTGTAAGATAAGAGTAATGAAAGATCACTCAGATACTCAACAATGGAAAGACAAAACACATTCTGTCAATAATGCAATCACTTAAAGTTGGAAGGAATCCTTCAACATAGATCATGATCATGGTCCAATATCATTTTTCAGATAAGGAAAGCCCAGAGTCACTATGCATGATAATGACAGGACATGGGACTAAAATTTAGGTCTTCTCACTCTCAGTTTAGTGCTCTCTATCATAACACACTGCCTCAGTCTAAAACAGCGAGATTTTCTCAGACAAAACAAAATCTCACCTTTTTAAAATAAAATTAAAGAATTTTATTCTAAAATTTTTATATAGTTAGAAGGATTTTGGAGATTCTCCAGGCTAATCTTCTTGCTCAACATATAAGGAAACTAAGATCAAAATGGTTTTAGTAACTGAGACAATGATAAAGACATCACTAGTTACAACTTCCTGCCTCTACCACCTATGGTGGTATTGACAAGCAGCCAATGTTTCTTCTGGTGATAACCCTAAGAAATTAGGATTCAAGGTCTGGTAGTTTTGTTTTATTTTTTGAGACAGGGTCTTGCTCTGTCACCTAGGCTGGAGTACAGTGGCGTGATCTCAGCTCACTGCCACCTACACCTTCTGGGCTCAAGTGATCCTCCCGCCTCCTGCCTCAGCCTTTGGAGTAGCTGGGACTACAAGCACATGCCACCATGCTCAAGTAATTTTTATATTTTTTGTAGAGACAGGGTTTCGCCATTATGCCCAGATTGGTCTTGAACGCTTGGGCTCAAGAGATCTGCTCACCTTGGCCTCCCAAAGTGCTGGGATTACAGGCATAAGCCACCACGCCCGGACCCTAAATCCAGTAATTTTCTAGTTAATTTAAATCAGAAATGAAAGGGGATCTGGATAATGGAGGTCATGACATTCTCTCTGAGATCTTTAATATATAGACAAGCTAGATTGAGAAGACCACAAGTTACTTTTGCATTCGCTAACATCTCATTCGACTGACATGCATGATAGGAAACAAGGAAGGATACCAGGAGGAGTCAGTCAATCTCAGCAGGCATGTTGCTCTCTCCTCTATTCTCTCCTAACACCCTAAGTCTAAAAATAAGTACTGTGTACTCTACAACTGTTTTATCCAAAAACAACTTCAAAGTACAAGTTGTTTCATGTGACAAAGTGAGAAAAAAATGCTGACAGAACATTAGAAAATTTTTTTCAGGCCTGGTAAAAAAATTCCATGTATTACTGATAAAGTAATGATCCCTTTACAATCAATCTCAACACAGCATATCTAAAATTATCATCTACCCTGGCAAACTAACTCTACCCCCTATATTCACAAGAGGTAAATATATCCAGTTACCTAAGCCAGACATCTAGAAGGTCATACTTTAACACTGCCTTTCTCACTTCCCATATCCAACTGGCCACCAAATATTGTCTATTCACCTTTGCAAATACCCTTTTATCAGTATTCACCTCTCTAGCCCAGCATTCCTTGGCACAGGCCCTTACCATTCTGACCTGAATTGTAATAAACTCTTATCTTCCTGCCTCCAATATGGCTTTCTTCTACTTCTTTGAATTTGAATCTTTCAAAAACTCTCATATCACATCCCTCCTTAAACTTAGCTCTATATTTCAGGATGAAATGTAAGCTCCTAGATATAACCTATAGCCTTTCAGAGTCTGGCCTGTTGATCTTTCTGTTGTCATCTCTCTCCATTCCCCTACCCAGATCTATTATCCACTTGCAGTTGCTCAAACACAGAACACTATTTTTTTGTTGACAGGGTCTCACTCTGTCACCCAGGATGGAATGCAGTGGTGCAATCATAGCTCACTGCAGCCTTGAACATCTCAGGATCAAGCAATACTCCCACTTCAGCCTCCTGAGCAGCTGGGACTATAGGTGTGAGCCACCATGTGGGGCTAATTTAAAAAAACAAAACAAACAAACAAAAAAAAACAAAGGTTTTTAAGAGATGGGATCTTGCCATGTTGGCCAGGCTGTTGTCAAACTCCTGACTCAAGCAATCATCCTGCTTCAGCCTCCCGAGTAGCTTGGACTAAAGGTGCATGCCACCTCACCCAGAATACTTTTGTATGTCAAATTTCTTTGTCCTTCCTCCTTAGCTCTCACTTTTCTATCCAGCTAACTTCTATTTACCCACAGAACCCACTGGAGGACCATTAAATGGCAGAAGCCAGACTTGGGGTCAGTCCCCAGAAGGATTCACTTTTCTTCCCCTGTGTTCCTATGGTACCCTGGGGATACCACTGTCATAGAACTAGTCTGTTTCCTCTGCCAGAATAAGCCAGGAGGCAGGAATCATAGCTGTCATTTCTGAATCCCTAGCACATGGTACCTGGCACATTTGGTAACCAGTAATACAAACAAACTCACACTTCTCCCAATGCCTGCTAAGTACTTATTACTTGTAATATGTCTGCTTCTAGTCTCTGTTTTATATTTGTATTCTCTTTGCTTCTGAAGACTGTTGTAGATAGTGCATGAAGTGGCTCAATATCCACACTGATTCCTCACTGCACCTGATACGTAATTAGTATATGCCAAATACATATTTTAGATCACTATTTCTCAAACTTCAGTATACATTAAAAATACCTGGAAAGGATTTTTTTTTGGGAGCCAAGATGGCCGAATAGGAACAGCTCCGGTCTCCAGCTCCCAGCCCCAGCGACACAGAAGACTGGTGATTTCTGCATTTCTGCTTGAGGTACCGGTTTCATCTCACTAGGGAGTGCCAAACAGTGGGTGCAGGACAGTCGGTGAAGCGCACTGTGCGCGAGCCGAAGCAGGGCGAGGCACTGCCTCACTCGGGAAGCGCAAGGGGTCAGGGAGTTCCCTTTCCTAGTCAAAGAAAGGGGTAACAGACGGCACCTGGAAAATCGGGTCAGTCCCACCCTCATACTGCGCTTTCCCAACGGGCCTGGAAAACGGCACACTAGGAGATTGTATCCCGCACCTGGCTCGGGGGGTCCTGTGCCCACGGAGTCTCGCTGATTGCTAGCACAGCAGTCTGAGATCAAGCTGCAAGGCGGCAGCGAGGCTGGGGGAGGGGCGCCCGCCATTGCCCAGGCTTGCTTAGGTAAACAAAGCAGCCAGGAAGCTCGAACTGGGTGGAGTCCACCACAGCTCAAGGAGGCCTGTCTGCCTCTGTAGGCTCCACCTCTGGGGGCAGGGCACAGACAAACAAAAAGTCAGCAGGAATCTCCAGAGACTTAAACGTCCCTGTCTGACTGACAGCTTTGAAGAGAGTAGTGGTTCTCCCAGCACGCAGCTGGAGATCTGAGAACGGACAGACTGCCTCCTAAAGTGGGTCCCTCACCCCTGAGCAGCCTAACTGGGAGGCACCCCCCCAGAAGGGAAAGACTGACACCTCACTGGGCCAGGTACTCCTCTGAGACAAAAATTCCAGAGGAACTATCAGACAGCTGAATTGGTGGTCTCACGAAAATCCGCTGTTCTGCAGCCACCGCTGCTGACACCCAGACAAACAGGGTCTGGAGTGGACCTCTAGTAAACTCCAACAGACCTGTAGCTGAGGATCCTGTCTGGTAGAAGGAAAACTAACAAACAGAAAGGACATCCACACCAAAAACCCATCTGTACATCACCATCATCAAAGCCCAAAAGTAGATAAAACCGCAAAGATGGGGAAAAAACAGCAGAAAAACTGGAAACTCTAAAAAGCAGAGCACCTCTCCTCCTCCAAAGGAACGCAGTTCCTCACCAGCAATGGAACAAAGCTGGATGGAGGATGACTTTGACGAGTCGAGAGAAGAAGGCTTCAGACGATCAAACTACTCTGAGCTACGGGAGGAAATTCAAAACAATAGCAAAGAAGTTAAAAACTTTGAAAAAAAATTAGAAGAATGGATAACTAGAATAACCAATGGAGAGAAGGGCTTAAAGGAGATGGAGGAGCTGAAAGCCAAGTTTCGAGAACTACGTGAAGATTGCAGAAGCCTCAGTAGCAGATGCGATCAACTGGAAGAAAGGGTATCGCAGATGGAAGATGAAATGAATGAAATGAAGCGAGAAGGGAAGTCTAGAGAAAAAAGAATAAAAAGAAATGAACAAAGCCTCCAAGAAATTTGGGACTACGTGAAACGACCAAACCTACGTCTGATTGGTGTACCTGAAAATGACGGGGAGAATGGAACCAAGTTGGAAAACACTCTGCAAGATATTATCCAGGAGAACTTCCCCAATCTAGCAAGGCAGGCCAACATTCAGATTCAGGAAATACAGAGAACGCCACAAAGATACTCCTCGAGAAGAGCAACTCCAAGACACATAATTGTCAGATTCACCAAAGTTGAAATGAAGGAAAAAATGTTAAGGGCAGCCAGAGAGAAAGGTCGGGTTACCCACAAAGGGAAGCCCATCAGGCTAACAGCTGATCTCTCGGCAGAAACTCTACAAGCCAGAAGAGAGTGGGGGCCAATATTCAACATTCTTAAAGAAAAGAATTTTCAACCCAGAATTTCCTATCCAGCCAAACTAAGCTTCATAAGTGAAGGAGAAATAAAATACTTTACAGACAAGCAAACGCTGAGTGATTTTGTCACCACCAGGCCTGCCCTAAAAGAGCTCCTGAAGGAAGCACTAAACATGGAAAGGAACAACCGGTACCAGCCACTGCAAAAACACACCAAAATGTAAAGACCATCGAGGCTAGGAAGAAACTGCATCAACTAATGAGCAAAATAACCAACTAACATCATAATGACAGGATCAGATTCACACATAACAATATTAACGTTAAATGTAAATGGGCTAAATGCTCCAATTAAAAGACACAGACTGGCAAACTGGATAAGGAGTCAGGACCCATCAGTGTGCTGTATTCAGGAAACCCATCTCACGTGCAGAGACACACATAGACTCAAAATAAAGGGATGGAGGAAGATCTATCAAGCAAATGGAAAACAAAAAAAGGCAGGGGTTGCAATCCTAGTCTCTGACAAAATAGACTTTAAACCAACAAAGATCAAAAGAGACAAAGAAGGCCATTACACAATGGTAAAGGGATCAATTCAACAAGAAGAGCTAACTATCCTAAATATATATGCACCCAACACAGGAGCACCCAGATTCATAAAGCAAGTCCTGAGTGACCTACAAAGGGACTTAAACTCCCACACAATAATAATGGGAGATTTTAACACCCCACTGTCAACATTAGACAGATCATCTAGACAGAAAGTTAACAAGGATATCCAGGAATTGAACTCAGCTCTAAACAAAGTGGACCTAATAGACATCTACAGAACTCTCCACCCCAAATCAACAGAATATATATTTTTTTCAGCACCACACCACACCTATTCCAAAATTGACCACATAGTTGGAAGTAAAGCTCTCCTCAGCAAATGTAAAAGAACAGAAATTATAACAAACTCTCTCTCAGACCACAGTGCAATCAAACTAGAACTCAGGATTAAGAAACTCACTCAAAACTGCTCAACTACATGGAAACTGAACAACCTGCTCCTGAATGACTATTGGGTACATAATGAAATGAAGGCAGAAATAAAGATGTTCTTTGAAACCAACGAGAACAAAGACACAACCTACCAGAATCTCTGGGACACATTCAAAGCAGTGTGTAGAGGGAAATTTATAGCACTAAATGCCCACAAGAGAAAACAGGAAAGATCCAAAATTGACACCCTAACATCACAATTAAAAGAACTAGAAAAGCAAGAGCAAACACATTCAAAAGCTAGCAGAAGGCTAGAAATAACTAAAATCAGAGCAGAACTGAAGGAAATAGAGACACAAAAAACCCTTCAAAAAATTAATGAATCCAGGAGCTGGTTTTTTGAGAAGATCAACAAAATTGATACACCACTAGCAAGACTAATAAAGAAGAAAAGAGAGAAGAATCAAATAGATGCAATAAAAAATGAAAAAGGGGATATCACCACCGATCCCACAGAAATACAATCTACCATCAGAGAATACTACAAACACCTCTATGCAAATAAACTAGAAAATCTAGAAGAAATGGATAAATTCCTCGACAAATACACCCTCCCAAGACTAAATCAGGAAGAAGTTGAATCTCTGAATAGACCAATAACAGGTTCTGAAATTGTGGCAATAATCAATAGCTTACCAACCAAAAAGAGTCCAGGACCTGATGGATTCACAGCTGAATTCTACCAGAGGTACAAGGAGGAACTGGTACCATTCCTTCTGAAACTATTCCAATCGATAGAAAAAGAGGGAATCCTCCCTAACACATTTTATGAAGCCAGCATCGTCCTGATACCAAAGCCTGGCAGAGACATAACCAAAAAAAGAGAATTTCAGACCAATATCCTTGATGAACATTGATGCAAAAATCCTCAATAAAATACTGGCAAACTGAATCCAGCAGCACATCAAAAAGCTTATCCACCATGATCAAGTGGGCTTCATCCCTGGGATGCAAGGCTGGTTCAACATACGCAAATCAATAAATGTAATCCAGCATATAAACAGAACCAAAGACAAAAACCACATGATTATCTCAATAGAGGCAGAAAAGGCTTTTGACAAAATTCAACAACCCTTCATGCTAAAAACTCTCAATAAATTAGGTATTGATGGGACGTATCTCAAAATAATAAGAGCTATATATGACAAACCCACAGCCAATATCATACTGAATGGGCAAAAACTGGAAGCATTCCCTCTGAAAACTGGCACAAGACAGGGATGCCCTCTCTCAGCGCTCCTATTCAACATAGTGCTGGAAGTTCTGGCCAGAGCAATCAGGCAGGAGAAGGAAATAAAGGGTATTCAATTAGGAAAAGAGGAAGTCAAACTGTCCCTGTTTGCAGATGACATGATTGTATATCTAGAAAATCCCATTGTCTCAGCCCAAAATCTCCTTAAGCTGATTAGCAACTTCAGCAAAGTCTCAGGATACAAAATCAATGTACAAAAATCACAAGCATTCTTGTACACCAATCACAGACAAACAGAGAGCCAAATCATGAGTGAACTCCCATTCACAATTGCTTCAAAGAGAATAAAATATCTAGGAATCCAACTTACAAGGGATGTGAAGGACCTCTTCAAGGAGAACTACAAACCACTGCTCAATGAAATCAAAGAGGATACAAACAAATGGAAGAACATTCCATGCTCATGGGTTGGAAGAATCAATATCGTGAAAATGGCCATACTGCCCAAAGTAATTTATAGATTCAATGCCATCCCCATCAAGCTACCAATGACTTTCTTCACAGAATTGGAAAAAACTACTTTAAAGTTCATATGGAACCAAAAAAGAGCCCGCATTGCCAAGTCAATCCTAAGCCAAAAGAACAAAGCTGGAGGCATCACGCTACCTGACTTCAAACTATACTACAAGGCTACAGTAACCAAAACAGCATGGTACTGGTACCACAACAGAGATATAGATCAATGGAACAGAACAGAGCCCTCAGAAATGATGCCGCATATCTACAACTATTTGATCTTTGACAAACCTGACAACAAGAAATGGGGAAAGGATTCCCTATTTAATCAATGGTGCTGGGAAAACTGGCTAGCCATATGTAGAAAGCTGAAACTGGATCCCTTCCTTACACCTTATACAAAAATTAATTCAAGATGGATTAAAGACTTAAATGTTAGACCTAAAACCATTAAAATCCTACAAGAAAACCTAGGCAATACCATTCAGGCCATAGGCATGGGCAAGGACTTCATGTCTAAAACACCAAAAGCAATGGCAACAAAAGCCAAAATTGACAAATGGGATCTCATTAAACTAAAGAGCTTCTGCACAGCAAAAGAAACTACCATCAGAGTCAACAGGCAACCTACAGAATGGGAGAAAATTTTTGCAACCTACTCATCTGACAAAGGGCTAATATCCAGAATCTACAATGAACTCAAACAAATTTACAAGAAAAAAACAAACAACCCCATCAAAAAGTGGGCAAAGGACATGAACAGACACTTCTCAAAAGAAGACATTTATGCAGCCAAAAAACACATGAAGAAATGCTCATCATCACTGGCCATCAGAGAAATGCAAATCAAAAGCACAGTGAGATACCATCTCACACCAGTTAGAATGGCCATCATTAAAAAATCAGGAAACAACAGGTGCTGGAGAGGATGTGGAGAAATAGGAACACTTTTACACTGTTGGTGGGACTGTAAACTAGTTCAACCATTGTGGAAGTCAGTGTGGCGATTCCTCAGGGATCTAGAACTAGAAATACCATTTGACCCAGCCATCCCATTACTGGGTATATACCCAAAGGAGTATAAATCATGCTGCTATAAAGACACATGCACACGTATGTTTATTGCGGCACTATTCACAATAGCAAAGACTTGGAACCAACCCAAATGTCCAACAACAATAGACTGGATTAAGAAAATGTGGCACATATACACCATGGAATACTATGCAGCCATAAAAAAGGATGAGTTCGTGTCCTTTGTAGGGACATGGATGAAACTGGAAAACATCATTCTCAGTAAACTATCGCAAGGACAAAAAACCAAACACCGCATGTTCTCACTCATAGGTGGGAATTGAACAATGAGAACTCATGGACACAGGAAGGGGAACATTATATTGTGGGTGCTGTTGTGGGGTGGGGGGGGGGGGGGCGGGGACAGCATTAGGAGATATACCTAATGCTAAATGATGAACTAATGGGTGCAGGAAATCAACATGGCACATGGATACATATGTAACAAACCTGCACATTGTGCACATGTACCCTAAAACCTAAAGTATAATAAAAAAAAAAAAAAAATACCTGGAAAGTTTGTTAAAATGGATTCCTGGGCCCCACTCCCACGGATTCTAATTCAATACGTCTGAGGTAGGCCCCAAAATCTGTATTTCTAACAAACTCCCAGTTGATGCTGACAAGTTTGCCTGTCTGCCAACCACATTTTGAACAGCACAGTTTTAGACAGAATTCATTTATGTGAGTTCAACTGGAAATGGTGATTTTATTTATTCTCTTGATCAGATTTGATACCCAACTAGTTCTAGATTTACCAACCGAGCAAACTGAAGAATTTCTAAACTTTTTTGTATTCAGTAGTAATAATGTGGCTTAACAGCATAGCTAGGGTAAAAATTTTTATTTATTTATTTTGCAAAGACAAAGTCTCACTACATTGCCCAGGATAGTCTTGAACTTCTGGTCTCAGTGATCCTCCCACCTCAGCCTCCCAAAGTGCTAGGATTACAGGTGTGTACCACTGTGCCCAGCTTGGAAAGCATTTTTAAAGATGCTACAAAGTAGGAATAAAGCAATCAATGACCACGCAAACAACTAGAAGTTCACCTAAAAGTGGTCTGGTTGGTAAAAGTAACTTTAAATATTAACAAACACATACATGTATGTATCTTCTCTAATATGCCAAAACTTAAACAAATCTCTCTTTCACAAAAATATTCAAAATTTTGAAATCACCAACCAATGTAATAACTGATGCAGAGAAGAATCATCAATAGATGTTAAAACCATTGGATGAAAGCTGTTATGGGAGCAGGATAATCAGATGGCCTCAAAATATTTTCTCGGATCACTAGTTAATTATAAAGGTAAAAGGAACCTTCATAGCAGACAGATCTGCAGGACACACCTCTTTAACCAAGTGATCACACTCAACCTCACCAATAAAGGAGAAACTAACATCATGTGCCCCCTGCCGTGATACAGTGGAATGTACACAAAATCACCTATGTAGTATTCTTAATAAAAATGTTTAATCTGAATATATCATGAGACAATCAGACAAATTTAAATTGTGGAAAACTCGTGAGAAAATGGCCTGGAGTCTTAAAAATGTCAGTATTATGAAATGAACAACAACAAAAAAGGTAATGGGAGGATTCTATATTAAAAGAGGGACTAAAGAGACTTGAGAAACAAATGCTATGTGCTCCAAAAAAAAAAAAAAAAAATCCCACATCGCTCTAAATACTATTTTGGAAACAATTCATTATGTATGAAGCTATCTGGTGTGTCAAAATAAAACAGATAAATTCTTCAGGTGTAAAAGTGGTATTAAAATTATGTAGTTATTGTTCTTTGAACACATATGCTGCAGTATTCAGGGGTGAGACATGGCACCTGCAACTTATATTGAAATGGCTCAGAAATATACACAACAAACTAAATGCTCATAACTAGTGAATCTAAGAGAAGGTTATATGGATGACTAGTTGAACTAGTCATTCAACTTTTCCATAGGTTTGAAATTTTCCAAAGTATAAAGGTGGGAGAGAGACTGAAAGTCTGAAAGTGTAATTGACGCTAAAAGAGAATCAATTAACTACATCCTTTTAAACTTTCATCCATCATTCTATAACATTCCAACCCTGATGGATTAAAGAACTCTGCAGTAGCATTGGGAACTATGGCCCCCCTTCATTTATCTTACCTCGTTTACCAAGTGATGACCCAGCAAACAAACAGCCAGTGGAGGTCTCAGCAATAATTCTATGCAAGAAAAAAAGTTATTACTACCTTTGCTATAAATGTTTGAAATTTATGCAAATACAACACAGGAGAACAATGACTATTAAATAGGCAGAACTAAATCTGGGCAGCAAATTGCAGAAGTAAAAATTCTTCATATAGAGTGCCATGATTAACACTGTCTATCTTAATCAGACCAGTAGTATCCTTTACCACTTGACCAGAAGTCATCACACCAGATTCTAATTCACAGGTTAAGAAATGTCTACCATGCCCCCCAACAAGTTACTATGTCATTAGCACTAAGTGATACCATTTCACAGGCATACAGTATTATAAAGTGTTTCAGAATTATCTTAAATAAAAAGGTTATTATGCAGAGACTTTGGTATTGTTCTATGGTTTTTAGATAGTATTATCATAAGTAGAGCAAGGATTTACTTTAAACCTTTTAATGGAAATTCTGAATGAGAGGATTTGAAACTTAAATATCCACAAATGGTACTTTTATACTTCAAAAACATCAGTTAAAGAATTTGTACTAATACTTAAATCTATAACTCCTAACTGAATTAACATAATAGTTCTAGTCTGGTTTTTTTGGGTTTTTTTTGAGACGGAGTTTTGCTTTGTCGCCAGGCTGGAGTGCAGTGGTGTGAGCTCAGCTCACTACAACCTCTGCCTCCCAGGTTCAAGCGATTCTCTTGCCTCAGCCTCCCAAGTAGCTGGGACTACAGGCACACACCACCACCCCCAGCTAATTTTTGTATTTTTAGTAGAGACGGGGTTTCACCATGTTGGCCAGGATGACCTTGATCTCTTGACCTTGTGATCTGCCAGCCTCAGCCTCCCAAAGTGCTGGGATTACAGGCGTAAGCCACCACGCCTGGCCTCTAGTCTGGTTTTAAAAAGCTCTTTGCTATATTTATTTGTGAATTGATTTCACATTTGAAGTATTTTATGCAACTGGAAATATTCTCATAGGACTAGCTTTAAAGCCTAACTTCTGATTAAACATTTAAGTTCACTATATAAGGGAAAGGGATCTTACAATGTAATGAAAGGCAAGCCATCCTCAGAAAAAATTCGGAATAATTGTCTTAATTTATCATACTGGTGTTTTTGGTAGGAATGTCCTTAAAAATATAAATTGAGGCTGGGCGTGGTGGCTCATGCCTCCACACTTTGGGAGGCATGGGATCTTGCCATGTTGGCCAGGCTGTTGTCAAACTCCTGACTCAAGCAATCATCCTGTTTCAGCCTCCCGAGTAGCTTGGACTAAAGCTGCATGCCACCTCACCCAGAATACTTTTGTATGTCAAATTTCTTTGTCCTTCCTCCTTAGCTCTCACTTTTCTACCCAGCTAACTTCTATTTACCCACAGAACCCACTGGAGGACCAGTGGGATTAGTGCTCCTAATCCCAGCACTTTGGGAGGCCGAGGCAGGCAGATCACGAGGTCAGGAGATCAAGACCATCCTGGCTAACACGGTGAAATCCCGTCTCTACTAAAAATACAAAACACTAGCCGGGCGTGGTGGTGGGCGCCTGTAGTCCCAGCTACTCAGGAGGCTGAGGCAGAAGAATGGCATGAACCCAGGAGGCGGAGCTTGCAGTGAGCCAAGACCGCACCACGGCACTCCAGCCTGGACGACAGAGCAAGACTCCGCCTCAATAAATAAATAAATAAATAAATAAATACTCCTTAAAACTATAAACTTAAGCAAGAAACCCTACAAATCTTTAATTTAATTAGATAACTATTTTAGGGCTCTCAACTAATGTGTAGGAAAAAGTATTGTCTCACATTATTCCATTTCCATTGCCAAATGCTTGGTCTTTAGGTTCTTGAACAGGCTGGATGTTAACATACAAATCCCGGATCTCCTTTCTGATGCATCTAACTGCTGCTGCTGCCATGTCTTTTGCTACCTATTTTAGCAAGACAGAAAAATAGAATAAAACAATTACTGATTATTTGGAAAATTGTTTTCAAGATTTCAAAGACACATAAAATAACTGGTAGTTTTTACATGCATTATTTAATAACTTGATTTTCAAGAGAGCATTGAATTTTTAAAAATGCTTACGTAAATTAACTTTATTTTTGTTAAAGTATCCATTAATATATATATATTTCATCTTTTATTTTAGGTTCAGGAGGTACATGTGCAGGTTTGTTACATGGGTAAATTACATGTCGCTGAGATCTGGTATATGAATGATCCCATCACCTAGGTAGTGAACACAGTACCTGATAGTGTTTCAACCCTTAGCCCCCTTCCACCCTTCTCCCATTAGCAGTCCCCAGTGTTCCCATCTTTACGTCCACGTGTATTCAATGCGTAGCTTCCACTTATGAGAACATGTGGTATTTGGTTTCCTGTTCCTACATTAATTTGCTTACAATAATGGCCTCCAGCTGCAGCCATATTGCCACAAAGGACATTATTTCTTTCTTTAAAAAAATGTTAAGTTTTCTCAATAATTTCAAAATTTAGTTGACATAATACTTATCAAGACACACATATATTTTATTTCTAAGAACATCTAGACAACTTACTTTAAATGGCAAAACACCAGCAACGAAAGCTCTTCCATATATCTTAGTCACACAGCCACGGTCAGTTAAATTTATAGGGTTCAATTGTTTAACTGGTGACATTCGAACAATCACTTCACCACCCCCTTTTGGGTAATATCCCCTATGAAAAGTATAACAAATGCCCACATAAACTGATTGCATGACAAAAACAAAGCTCTATATTACAATAAAATGACATGTCAATGATATCCAAACATGTAATCCATGGAAAGGTCTACATATTTTAGGTCTGTATTTTGTAAAATTTTATACATTAAAAAACAAAATTTTGTCTGTACCATACAATGTGGTAGCCTTGAGATATGTGAAACTATTAAATTAAATAAAATTTAAAAATCAGCTCCCCAGCTGCACTAGCCACATTTTAAGTGCTCAATAGTCACATTTGGCTAGTGACTACCATATTGGACAGCATAGATATGGAACATTTACCCCAATGCAGAAAGTTCTATTTGACAGTGCTGTTGTGGAATATAAGCTCCTTGAGGGCTAGACTTACCTATATTGTTCCTGCTATTTTCCTGTGCCTAAAACAATGTCTGGCACATGGTAGGTACTCAAATAAATATATGATGAATATTTAAGTAGCAAAACACTTAAAAAGCTTTAATTCAATTAATTGGTGTCATTTGTTCTACAGCAGATGGTGAGAAGACAGGACTCGTCCCCTCAAAAAGCTCACCATCTGGTAGGGAGATGGCTCCACACACTATCTACTAGAATACAAGTTAGGCTATAAGAAAGGCTACAACACAGGTGCAAATATGAATTCTGATTGAGGCACAATCACAGTTCATAAAGAATTGTAAGTTTCATGTTGAAAAAAAACATAGGATTTCTAACTTTTGGGAGAGCAGGGGAAGAATAACATGAAGACACAAAAGTCCAAAGGCACAAAGCATATTTAAGGAATAACAAGCAAACATATTGTTAGAATACATAACACGTTGAAAGGAGGAGAGGGACAAAGAAATTAGAAAAGTTAGGGCAAGACTTCAAAGCACTTAAATGCCATACCAAGAAATATGGCCTAGTGATTGTGTGGCAGAAGGGAAGCCTTAAAGAGAAATAACCTGAATGCCCAATGTGTTTCTTAGGAAAACAATTCTGATCACATTGTGGAAGAGAATTCCTTTTATGACTCCTTAGTGTCTAGTCCAGTTGTCTACACACAGTGAGCACTTAAGCTGTGCTGGGGCATGAAATAACACTAGATATGAGGGTACCTCAGTGTGAAAATTCCCTTGAAAATATTTTCCCTAGAAATAAATAACCATCATGTGTAGCTGCTCTCAAGTCCCCATGCCCCTGCTGTTCATTATTTTTAAGCCACAAAGTACAATTACTTCTTACAAGAGATGCAATGTATTAAGTGGGTACCAGAAAGACAGTTCTCTAAGAGTCTAACTTGTCCACTATTTTTAGCATAAGTAATAGATCCTAACATTTAAGAAATAAGCAACTTACCTTGTTTTAATGTCACAATTAAATATGAAACCAAATTTTTCAACAATTGGCTTGAAGACCTGAAAAAAATCAGTTTTTATCATTAGGTTAATCAGCAATATTCACTAATTTAACAAGTGTATTTATTAAACAAAAGTACTTTGCTGGCTAGTAATTGGGTGCTATAGGTAAACAGTGTTATAAGAATATGTAGGCTGGTTCCATTTTTTCAAATAAAAAAACTGATATGTAGCTAAATTTAAAAGTTTGACATTTATTTAATCAGAGCTGTGAAAGTCTATCTAACAAAAAAAATTGGAACTTAGGATACTTGATATCAGTGGTTATTCTACTACAAAGGCCAATACTTCCTAACGCATCTCAATATAGTACATTTAAGAAATGAGGGGGTATTGGTGAAGAGCATTCCATTCTGTCATCTCAATTTTTTATACAGTTGAAATCTCATTCCACAGACAATGCTTTAACATTATGAACATAAGCATTTTCCTGACATCATAAAAGTATTCCTAAACAAAATCTGAATGACTCCATGGCATCCTGGCCCAATTTACTTAACGGTTCTCCAAGTTTTCATTATTAGATAATGATATATCTTATATAATGATAATTACAGTATATAATGCTCTGTTCAAATACCTTTAACATTTATCTTTAGCTGCATTTTGCAATATTGAATTAGAGTAGTTTCCCTGAAGTCAAATTACTAGGTAAGGAGAGATTAATTTTTATTATACATTCCATCGAACTGACTTTAAAAAGATTATACCATCTATTAGAATGGCAATATTTCAGAGAAAGATGGTGTTTAAGCCTGATGTCTAAGGCAACTCTTTGAGATCTACTCTAGAGATTTACTTATCTCTGGGTTGTCTCCTATGTATCCAGGAGGTATACACGTTATTAACCTTGTTTTGTGTTTTTTTTTTTTTAAAGGCAGAAAAAGCTTAACAAATAAAAACCTGAAAATATCAAGTGCTAGGATGGATACAGAACAGCCGGAACCCTCTATTTGATATTTATTTTTATTTTAGAGATGGGGTCTTGCTATGTTACGCAGGCTAGACTCCAGCTTAAGCTCAAGAGATCCTCCCACCTCAGCCTACCAAGTATTAAATAGCTGGGACTATAGGCACACACCACTGTGCCCACTTCAGCTGGAACTCTCATATAGTACGGGTAATAATGCAAAATGTAGCCACTTTGGAAGCTAAAATAACCTGGCTATGTATTATAAAGTTAGACATTTGCTTATTATAACAACCCAGCAAGTATTTTCCCAAGAGAAATGAAAATGTACAATCACACACAAACTTGTATATGAATGTTAACAATAACTTAATTTGTAATTGCCAAAATCTGGAAACACTCAAATGTCCTTCAATAGATGAACGGATATACAAACTGGTACATCCATATACGAGAATACAACTCAAGTTTTCATTGCAGATACAAGCAACACGGATGAATCTCAAATGTATTATGGAGAGCAAAAAACCCAGACTCAAAGCCTACGTACAGTATTATTCCTTATATGACATTCTGAACAAAAGGCAAACTATCATGGAAAACAGATCAGCAGTTGCCAGGGGCTGAGGCTCAGGACTGATTACAAAAACGTATAAGGGAATTTTTTAGAGTAATGGAACTATTCTATGTCTTGATTGTGGTAGATGGTCCATAACTGTGAATTACGTCATTGTCAAAAATCACAGAACTGCATGTTAAAAAGGGTGGATTCAATTGAAAATTACACTTTAATAAATCTGGAAGAAAAAAAGATTATACCACTTTTCTCTCCCACTAGTTATATGAGCATGCCAGTATTTTTTAAATCATTTTTTAAATGTTTGATCCTAGAATGGAAGGGGCTTAATGGAAAAAAAAAGTTTGAGTTTTCCTCCAAATCATAATCCTTGTATTTATAAAATAACACATCACAATTGATATAATTTATATCATACTCGAGCTGTTTTTTGTTTTTTTAAAGACAGCATCTTGCTTTATCACCCAGGAGGGAGTGCCAGCATAGCTCACTGCAAACTCGACCTCCCAGGCTCAAGTGATCCTCCCACCTCAGCCTGCTGAGTAGCTTGCACAGGTGTGCATCACCATGCCTGGCTAATTTTTCTGTGTGTGTGGTGTTTTTTGTTTTTTATTTATTTATTTTTTTGTAGAGATGGGATTTCACCATGTTGCCCAGGCTGGTCTTGAACTCCTGAGCTCACGTGATCTGCCTACCTCAGCCTCCCAGAGTGCTAGGATTACAGGTGTGAGCAACCACACCAGGCCCTACACTTGAGTTTTTTAAAAAAAATTCACTATAAACACTATTCTAAGATATAACAACAAACTTAAAGTAAACATGATTCCCCACTCCCTACTGCAATAGACACATTTGGGAGGCTGAGATGGGAGGATCCTTTGAGCTCAGGAGTTCAAGACCAGCCTAGGCAACACAGTGAGGCATCGACTCTACAAAAAATTTTTTAAAAATTGGCTGGGTGTGTGCCTGTAGTCCCAGCTACTCAGGAGGCCAAGACAAGATTGCTGGAGCTCAGGAAGTTGAGTCTGCAATGAGCTGTGATCATGCAACTGTACTCCAGCCTTGGCAACAGCACTGTCTCAAAAAAAAAAAAAAAAGAAAGAAAGAAAAGACAGAAAAGACACCATGAAGAGATAAACAAGCAAGTCACAAAAAAACACTCAGGATATATTTAGAGAATGGAAACTCAGAAGCATGTATGAGATCATCTTAGTTTGTCAACAACAAAAGCCCTTACCATCACTGTATAATCGATCTGTGGTGCCATTTCGGCATTAGTTCCACCTTTCAAATGAAGTTCTGATGGAGAAGCAGCAAAGAGAACACACGGCATTGAGACCTGCATCAAGAGGCACACACTCCTACAGAGAAGGCAGAAGGGGCTTATTTTCATTTTCTTTTCTGCATTTTCTTTTCAAACTCTTAAATAAGCTATATTCTTGTTCATCACTACCAACTAAAGCACAGACAACTGTGAAGGCAGGTATATGCCATTGAGTTTCTAGTTAAAAAACATTTTAGTGTCTGAATAGTAAAATCCTGAATTTTAAAGAAAAACAGATTTCACCATAGAAAAAAATAGCTTTAAATGATAACCAAACCTGGGTCTGGTTTGGTTATCAACTAAACACATTAGCTGTGTGACCTTGGGTAAGTTCTGATACTTTTCCTTATATTACAAAAAAAAGTAAAAAAGAAAAAAAATTAAAAATAAAACCTACTTCAAAAGTTTTACAAAAGAATTCTTGAAACTAGCAGTTTATGAAAATGCTTTCAAAATAGTCAAGGTCTGGATTGATTATATATGAGTAGTTACCATATAACAAGGTACTGTTCCAGCTATAAAGTTAAGATATAGTTCCTGTCATTGTGGAGTTCATGGTATGATAGAATAATATTTTACTCAGCCATAAAAGAGAATGAGTTCATGTCCTTTGCAGGGACATGGATGAAGCTGGAAGCCATCATTCTCAGTAAACTAACACAGGAACAGAAAAGCAAACGTTGCATATTCTCACTCATAAGTGGGAGTTGAACAATGAGAACACATGGGCACAGCGAGGGGAACATCACACACCGGGGCTTGTCGGGGGGTGGGTGGTAAGGGGAGAGAGAGCACTAGGACAAATACCTAATGCATGCAGGGCTTAAAGCCTAGGTGGACCAGTTGATGGGTGCAGCAAACCACTATGGCACATGTGTACATATGTGACAAACCTGTACATTCTGCACATGTATCCAGAACTTAAAAGTATAATAAATAAAATATTTTAATAATTTTAATAATAACAAACACTCACAGCTTGGCCGGGCGTGGTGGCTCATGCCTGTATCCCAGCACTTTGGGAGACAGAGGTGGGATGATCACTTGAGCCCAGAAGTTCAAAACCAATCTGGGCAACACAGTGAGACTCCATCTCTACAAAAAATTTAAAAATTAACCAGGGATTGTGGCGCACACCTGTAGTCTCAGCACTTTGGGAGGATCGCCTGAGCCCAAGAGGTCAAGGCTACAGTGAGCCATGATCATGCCACTCCAGCCTGGGAGACAAAAAAAAAAAAAGACTGATAGCTAAATATTTCACATGGAAAGTTTTAGTGAAGTAATCCTTGCTTTACTTGCCTGTTTGGTCCTTATAGTCGAATAATGTGAGAAATCACAAGAAATATTTATGTAACACGATGAATTTTATAAAGTGAAACATTTGGCCATTTTCTTTTTTTTTTTTTGAGACAGGGGCTCCTTCCATCACCCAGGCTGGAGTGCAGTGGCACCATCTCGGTTCACTGCACCTTCCACCTCCGAGGCTCAAGCCTCAGCTTCTTGAGTAGATGGGACTACCGGCATGTACCACCATGCCCAGCTAATATATATACATATATATATATGACGGGGTTTTGCCATGTTGCCCAGGCTGGTCTCAAATTTGTGAGCTCAAGCGATCCACCCACCTCGGCCTCCCAAAGTGCTGGGACTACAGGTGTGAGCCACCACACCTGGCCTGGTTGTTTTCTAAATGAGCCATTATCTCCCTTCTCCAAAGTTAAGTGAAAGCAATCACATTCATAAGTAGTTTGAAAGGGAATTTGACATAGCCTCCTAGCTACTAAAAGACAGATCTTTATTTAACTCACTTACACAATGATGCTTAAGTATTGAACTGGGAAGTCTCTGTCAGTAATAATGAATTTCATTAATTCAATAAATATTTATTGGACAGGTGTGGTGGCTCACACTTATAATCGCAAAACTTTGGGAGGCCAACGTGGGTGGATTGCTTGAGCTCAGGAATTCAAGACCAGCTGAAAAACACGGCGAAACCTTGTCTCTTCAAAAAATACAAAAATTAGCTGGGCATGGTGGTGTGTGCCTATGGTCCCAGCTACTCAGGAGGCTGAGGTGGGAGGACCTGTTGGGCCCAGGAGTTACAGCTTACAGTGAGCAGTGATTGCACCACTGCACCCCAGCCTGGGCAAGACGGATACCTTGTCTCAAAAAAATAAAACATAAAAGTAGGGAAACAAGCTCATAGACGTTAAGCAACTAGCCCAGAAAGTGGCAAAACCTGGACTTAAATCCAGGTTACTTAAATGGAATGTTAAGTGATACATACCCTGCTGTCTTGGTATCTGCTGTGTGGATTCCACCTTTGATCTTCTCTGGTGTAAAGGTTATTTCTGTTGAGCCAATTTCTGCCCCCTCTAGTTGCCCATCACACAAATCTCGAATCATTTCCAGTCCAGATAAATGTTGAGGCCTTCAGGTCATAATACTGCATCAAAACGTGTGCATTCAGACTGCCTATATCCCCACATTTTATGACAAATTTACAAAACTGCAATGGCAAGAAAACAGCAAGGTCTAACCACAGTAAGTGCCACATCTTCAATGTCAGCTTCCTTTTGGGTTTTTATGCACCTAGACTACCTGCTAGTATATATCATTTTAACGCTTCCTTGCAGACCAGTTATTTCTGACTATAAATACATACGCTGATATATTGCTGCAAATTAGAAGTGTGCAAAAGAAGAAAACTAATAGTTACTTCAGCGCCACCAGTCTCACTTGCACTTGACTGAATAATCTATGGTGCCTGTATGGGCTGAACTATGTTCCCCCTAAATTCATATGCTGAGACTGTAACCCTCCGTATCTCAGAATGTGACTATATTTGGAGATAGAGCCTTTAAAATGATAATTAAGTTAAAATGAGGCCACCATACAATCTTACTGGTGTCCTTATAAAAAAAAAAAAAAAACACCTAGAACATACAGAGACGCTAGGGGCAAGGTGCACAGAGGAACCACCATGTGAAGAGGCAAAAAGACAGGCCTGGAGCAGATCCTTTTCTCATGGCTCTCAGAGGAAACCAACCTTGTCAGGACCTTGATCTTGGACTTCCAGCCTCCAGAACTGTGAGGAAATAAATTTCTGTTGTTTAAGCTCCACTCCGTGCGTGGCATTTTGTTATGGCAGCCTTAGCAAACCAATACAACACCTACAGCCTAATGAATTGGATTCCCCTGTTGGTGAAATGGAGGGCTGCAAACGACTATGACAAAGGCAATTAACATTAACATATATCAGTAATTGCCTTTTGGTAATTTCAAAACTGTAGACAAAAGACTGAGATCGCTAATTTATTAAAATGTAATAAATACAGAATACATACAAAGCAATCAGTGTGGCTTCAAACCTGGGTCCTCTTCTAACAGGTGCATGTACCTGAAACTCAACTAGTGGCATGCCCAGCTACCCAGACAGAAGAAATAAGGTCAAATGTCAAGGTGTTTCCCTCTCCACAACAGATAATTCTGGTCATAACAGCTCTCTGGAGGTATGACTGAAAGCTGAGATAACACATCTCAGGATCCTTTCCTGTTTTATGATTCTAAAACTGGCAGCAGCACCAGAATGCACTGGTTAAAAAACAGGGTTTCCTCTAGCCTCACAAGCATTTCTGCCCTATCTATCTTGCCAGCTCATACGTGCTATTCGGATATTTGGAATGCCTGGTGAGGTGGGAAAACATTTTAATAGCTAGCTCTTTAGCAAATGAGACTATTTAGCCAAATAGAGAAAACTCGAGACCATTTCTAAACTCACCCCTCGAGGCTTTCAGAACCTTACAACCCAGGCCACCGCCCAGGCAGAGCGTCCCCGCCCTGGATCGCCCATACCTGCGTCTGGGACCTTCTGGGTTCCACCACTTGGACTCCGGATGCCCCAGCCCGGCAGCCCGACCCCCCCGATCCCCCAACTTCACGGCCCAACTCCCCCTCCAGCCAGATTTACCTCAGGCCTGGCGTGCTCCGGCCGGCTCGGATCTTCTGCACCCGCAAGGGGAGGCCTAGGAGACAGCTCAAGGCCGTAGAGACTCTCAGGATCTGGCCGCCCTGCAAAGCATGCGGTACAGGGAGAAGAGACGTAAGCACACCGGTGGTGAGAGCTCCCCTCCTTAGTCTGGCTGCAGCCCCGGCAGCTTCGCTCTGTACTCACCCCTTCCATGATGCTGCCATCAACCTCCACCCGCGGCCCCGCCATGGGGGGCACCCTGGGGCCCAGCCCGCAGCGACAAAGCCTCCGCCGGAGCGGGAGAAAGAAGAGACGTTGGCTCCCGCCCAGTAGTTCAGAAACCTCGGTTCACGCTTGGGGCTGCAGGGGCCTGGCGAGAAAGCGGAAGCAGCAGCGCCTCTCGGGACACTGCAGTCAGCAGAAACGAACCCCCGGGTTCGCCCAGGTCGGCAGCCAGTGCGCATGCGCATAGCTTGGCTTAAAGGAGCCGTGCTGGGAACACTGCGGTCCGAGCGAGGAAGCTGCGGGGGAGGTGAAATGACGGTCGCGGGGGTGCCCAGGAGCTCTGAAAGCCTTGTGCCCTGGACACGGCAAAATCTGCAGGTTGCAGAAAGTCTCAACTGTAAGATAACTCCTCCAGTTATCCTGCAGGCTTGTGCTTTATCTCTGTTTTGTGGGTAAATATGTGTTTATATCTGTTTTCTCGAGGATCTCGGCACCCCGAGGTACCGACTTTTAGAGCTGAAGATGCAAGAAAGATCGGGACCCTGCGATGCACAGAACCTGCCTCTCGAAGTGTGTGCGCCCTGCTGCATTGATACTCTTAGCCTTTCCTTCCTCGCGGTGTGCCTGTTTGTGTATGCGGAGAGTGTTATCTTTGTTTCTAGGGTGACACACCATTTGAGGGGCGGGCAAGGCACAATCACTAGTTTAATACTCTGAAAAGCCAAAGTTATGCCATTTTGCTTGAGAGTGAGTGCAAGCTCTTGACTCCGAGGAACAGTGCAGCTAACGATTCACCTCAGGCGAGGGCAGAAGCAATAGCCAGCTTCTCGGTTCTGCTTGTGGCTCTGTTCCTACATTATTGAGTACCAAATAATATGTAAACCTCTAGGGAAGCAAAAAAGAGTAATTCAGCTTCTACCCCCGAAGTTATTGGAGGTATAATGGAGAGACTGAGACGTAATCAATTACAGTGTCATCCTCAATAATAATTAACATGTACTGTATTTTCAGTTTATTATGGGGACAATTACAATATATTAATAATATGCTATAACAATAACAGGCAACACTTATTGAGCACTTAGGTGTTGTGCACTGCATGCATTCACAACATGATAAAGTACTTACTGTTTTTTCTGTTTTACAGCTTCCTGTGTTAAACAATTTGCTACAGGATCACACAATTTTAACTAGAAGACTGAGATGTGAACCTGGGTGGTCTGATGTGAACACCGCTGTCTGGTAATCCCAACACTCTGCTGCTTTGCGACAGAGAATGTTTTAGGGAACACACAGACTATGTACTTAACCAAATCTGGAATTTGCCATAAGATATTAATCAGAGAAGTAATCATATTTGCATTTTAAAATGAAGGCTTTGGCAGTAGGAGGAGGGTGAATAAGAGGCTTAAGAGCCTGAAGGGAGAAATGCCAATGATACACTTATCCAGCAAGAAATAATGAGAAGTTAAAGTAAGGCAATGATGGTAGAGATGGAATATAAAAAAGCTGTACCCCTATCTGACATCTTTACTGGGGGAACCTGCCCCCAATATTTCAACGTAGGTTCTTTCTATTTTCCATAAGTGTTGGCCAGCTGAGAAATAAAGAGAGACAGTATAAAGAGAGGAATTTTACAGCTGAGCCGCCAGGGGTGACATTACATATCGGTAGGACCGTGAGCCCGCCTGAGGCTCAGACCAGCAAGTTTTTATTAAGGGTTTCAAAAGGGGAGGGGGTGTAAGAAACAGGGAGTAGGTACAAAGATCACATGCTTCAAAAGGCAAAAAGCAGAACTACTAGTAAGGGCTAACAAAGATCACATGCTTCTGAGGGAACAGGACAAAGGGCAAAAGCAGAACTACTTATAAGAGTCCAACAAAGATCACAAGGCAAAGGACAAAAGCAGAACTACTGATAAGGGTCTATGTTCAGCGGTGCACGTATTGTCTTAATAAACATCTTAAATAACAGAAAACAGGGTTCAAGAGCAGAGAACCAGTCTGACCACAAATTTACCAGGGCGGAGTTTTTCCCCACCCTAGTAAGCCTGAGGGTACTGCAGGAAACCAGGGTGTATCTCAGTCCTTATCTCAACCACATAAGACAGACATTCCCAGAGCGGCTGTTTATAGATCTCCCCACAGGAATGCATTCCTTTCCCAGGGATTAATATTGCTTGCTAGGAAAAGAATTTAGCGATATCTCTCCTACTTGCACATTCGTTTATAGGCTCTCTGCAAGAAGAAAAATATGGCTGTTTTTGCCCGACCCCGCAGGCAGTCAGACCTTATGGTTGTCTTCCCTTGTTCCCTAAAAATCACTGTTATTCTGTTCTTTTTCAAGGTGCACTGATTTCATATTGTTCAAACACAGATGTTTTACAATCAACTTGTACAGTTAACACAATTATCACAGTGGTCCTGAGGTGATGTACATCCTCAGCTTACGAAGATAACAGGATTAAGAGATTAAAGTAAAGACAAGCATAAGAAATTATAAAAGTATTATTTGGGAACTGATAAATGTCCATGAAATCTTCACAATTTATGTTCCTCTGCCGTGGCTCCAGCCAGTCCCTCCATTCGGGGTCCCTGACTTCCCACAACACATCTTAGATTCTTAATACAGAAACTTAACATTCCCAGAAGAAGCCTCGCCTTTTTTATTTCTAATTTTGGCTATGAATTCCTTGCTATGACCCATTTGCCCCATTCTAACTACTTCCAGTGGTGGGGGAAAAGAACAAGACAGTAATATAATGTAGAGATGAGCTAATTGTGGTAATAATAAGCACTTGTGTAGTGCTTTCATATACATGATCTGTCTTAATGTTCATAACAAAGCTGTGAGGTTGGTGCTCTTATCTCTCTTTGGTCAATGAAGGACTGAGGCCTAGGGAATTGGAAGTGACCTGCGAAGATGACAGAACAATAAAGTGGCAGAGTTGGGTTAAATCCTGGGTTATTTTAATGACAAGTGACAGACCAATAATCGATTCCTCAATAAAACAATGGAAGTCAGAAAGAGTAGAATTGTACATTCAGAATGCTTACAGAAAATAACCATCAACCTAGAATTGGGCACTCAGCAAAATTATCTTTCAAGAATTAAAGTATAGAAATAAAATAATTTCCGGATACATGGAAACTGAATTTAACATCTACCTACGCTTTCTAAAGGAAGTTCTAAAGGATGTACTTCAGAAAGAAAAATTACTTCAGAAGGAAAGTCTGAGACAGAAGAAGTGATGGGCAAAGAAATTGTAAACACATAGTTGAATCTAAGCAAACATTACATGAAATAACACCAGACAACAAAAGTATGTAAGACGAGAGGTGGATGACACAGTTAAAGAATTCTAAGGTCTCTCTTTGTAGTTAAGATATCAATTAATAGAGTTGACATAATTCAAGACTTTAATATAAGTATGCAAGGTAAAGTTTCAAGGATAACCATGAAAGTGTATAACTTCTAATCCAGCCAAAGGAAAAAATGGACTAACAGGAAAATACAGATTAAATGAACGAAAACCTAATATCATAATGAGCATTAAAAAAAAACAGGATGAAAAGAAAGCACTAAAGTAACAAAATAGAAATAAATTCATATGTATCAATAGTAACAATGAAAGTATAAACTTTCTGATGAAAAGCCAGAGATTGTTGGATGACACATACCCACAAATTTTAAAAATAAAAAAGCCAGAGGTTGGTTGAAAAAAAAAAGTGCCATTTACAAGAGATGCACCAAAAACATTAAGGATCGTGAGGAGTTGAAAATAAAAAGATGGAAAAGATACGCCATATAAATGCCAACAAAAAGAAAGGTGGTATACCTATATTAGTAGTATACCTGTATTTTGTATTAAATTAGACTTTAATACAAAAAGCATTATCATTGACCAAAAAGAGTCACTACAAAATAATAAAAATTGTGTTCCCCAGGAAAATAGTTATTCAAACCTTTGTGTGTAATAAATAGCTTCAAAGTATGTAAGTCAGAAATTGAAGAAACTGGTAAATCCACTACCACATTGTGAAAGTTTAGCTCAATTATTTATAGATCAAGCAAATGAAAATTTAGGAAAGACAACTAATAAAATAACTAATAAACTTGATCTAAGGGCAATTATATACATACATAATTGGCCATTTACATATATATACAGATATACATACAGATATGCATATACAGATATATATACATATATATACAGATATATATACAGATATATATATATATAAAACCTTCAACTATTATACATTACATGTTTTCCTCCAGAACTCATGAAATTTTTACAAAGAATGACAAGGTTAAGTGGGCCTGTAATCCTAACACTTTGGGAGGCCAAGGCAGGAGGATCACTTGAGCCCAGGAATTCAAGACCAGCCTGAGCAACATAGTGAGACCCCATCTCTACAAAAATCACAAAAAAACTAGCCAGATGTGGTGGTATGCACCTGTGGTCGCAGCTACTTGGGAGGCTGAGGTGGGAGGATCACAAGCCCAGGAGGTTGAGGTTGAGGCTGCAGTGAACCATGACCAAGCCACTGCAGTACAGCCTGGGTGACAGAATGACACCCTGTCTCAAAAAAAAAAAAAAAAAGGACAAAGGTATAAAGTATAAAGCAAGTTTAAGAAAAAAAACAAACCAAAGATTTTGTATCATACAGTTGATATTCCCTGACCAAAATGGCAATTATGTTAGAAATTAATTCTAAAAAATACAACTAAAATAACAACTAAAAAAAACAAAATGTATAATACTTCAATATAACACGTGGATAAAAGAATAAATAATAGAAAATTATAAAAATACTTAAGAGTGAAAGTTCTATGAATTAAAATCTATGAATGTAATGAAACTAGCACATAATTAGCAGAAGTTTATGTCACTAAATATTACTATTAGAAAAAGAGAGAGGGTCAAGTGCCATGGCTCATGCCTGTAATCCTAGCAATTTGGGAGGCCAAGGTGGGCAGATTACTTGAGGTCAGGAGTTTGAGACCAGCCTGGCCAATGTGGGAAAACCCCGTGTCTACTAAAAATACAAAAATTAGCTGGGCATGGTGGCACACACCTGTAGTCCCAGCTACTCGGGAGGCTGAGGCAGGAGGATCACTTGAACCTGGGAGGTGGAGGTTGCAGTGAGCCAAGGTTGTACCAGTGCACTCCAGCCTGGGCAAAAAAGCAAGACTCCATCTCAAAAACAAAAACAAAAATGAAAAAAATGAAAAGAGAAAGTCTGAAAATTAATAAGCAAAATGTATAACTTTAAGAAGTTAACTGGAGCCGGGCGCGGTGGCTCATGCCTATAATCCCAGCACTTTGGGAGGCCAAGGCAGGCGGATCACGAGTTCATGAGTTCAAGACCAGCCTGGCCAATATGGTGAAACCCCATCTCTACTAAAAATACAAAAATTAGCCAGGTGTGGTGGCAGGTGCCTGTAATCCCAGCTACTCAGGAGGCTGAGGCAGGAGAATCGCTTGAAGCTGGGAGGCAGAGGTTGTGATGAGCCAAGACCATGCCACTGTACTCCAGCCTGGGCAACAGAGCGAGACTCCGTCTCAAAAAAAAAAAAAAAAAAAGAAGTTAAAAAAAACTGGAAAATAAATCCAAAGAAAGATTAAATATTAAATATTAAAGCAGAAATTTAAAAATTACAAAACAGAGTTGGCTCCTTATTTTAAAAACTGGTAAAATGACAAGACTGATCAAGAAAAATGGTGCAAATAAACAATATTAGAAAACAGCACATAAGTATAGACACAACAGAGGTTTGTTTTAAAGCAGGGGAATACTCTGAACAACTTTCTGCCTATTAACTTGAAAATTTAGATGACATATATGAATTTATTGAAAAATACCACTTAGCAAAACTGACTCTAGAAGAAATAAACTCATTTTCTTCAACAAATAGAGTGCATGGAAAAAAAAAAGATGGTAGTTATCTGGATCTTGGTTGAAACAAACTGTAAAAACTAAAGACTTTATGACATAACTGAGACAATTTAAAACATGATTAAAAGAGCTGGGAGGAGAAGTATTATAATATTAATAGAAAGCCCTATTTGTACTACCACCATTAAATTTAACTGAACTAATAGTTAAGAGGAGAGTGAGGCAGGAAGGTGGTCCAGAGGGTGTTACTGGACGAATATACCAAATTTTCTAGGAGCAGACCATTCTGAATTCATATAAACTCTCCCAGGTAATATGAAAAAGACATAGACCTCCCCAGTTCATTTTGTAAGGCTAGTATGATCTTGATGCCAAAACCAAAGACGACTTGGGGAAGAAAAATTATAGGTCAACTTTATTTATAATTTAGATGCACCAGTCTCAGCCAAAATATTGACAACCAAATTCAACAATGTTGGTAAAATACAACACATTATAACCAAGTTGGGATTGAAGATCAATTTAAAATTGGAAAAATATGCTGATGTATCAAAAACCAAAGATCACACCAATAGATGCAGAAAAAGGATTTGGAAAAAAAAACCCATTTATGATGAAACAAAATCAAGCAAACCTAGGGATAAAATTCCCTTAGTGTTATTAATGGTATATTAGTCCATTTCACACGGCTATAAAGAACTACCTGAAACTGGGTAATTTATAAAGAAAAGAGATTTAATTGACTCACAGTTCTGCATGGCTGGCGAGGCCTCAGAAAACTTATAATCATAGCAGAAGGCAAAGGGGAAGTAAGGCATGTACTTACATGGTGGCAGGAGAGAAAGAGAGAGGAGATGGGGAGGAGGTACACACATTTAAGTGCCACACACTTTTCAACAACCAGATCTCGTGAGAACACACTATCACAAGAATAGCAAGGGATTTCCCCATGATCCAATCACCTCCTACCAGGGGAGGGATCCCCTGACACTTGGGGATTACAACTTGACGTGAGATTTGGGTGGGGACACAGAGCCAAACCGTAACAAATGGCATCTAAAAAATTCAATAGCAAACTTCATTTTCTTTTTCGGCCCTACTGGGAGTCAAGCAAACATCATGTTTAGTCGTAAAATATTAGGCTCCTTCCTTTTAAGATTATTAACAAGATAAGAATGCCCACTATTATGGCTTTTTTTAAACAGATGGTAGAAGTCCTAGCCAGATTTCACAAGAAAGAAAAAAGACATAAGATAGAAAGGCAAAAACAACACCTTAATTTTGATATCACCTTAATGATGTGACTGTCTACATAGAAAACCCAAAAGGAAACTTTAGACATATTATTGAAAATATAGTTTCAATGAAATTCCAATTAAATACATACCAGGACTTTTTAAAGGATCCTGACATACTGATTCTTAAATTTATATGAAAGAACAAAAGGGCAAGAATAACTTACAAATGAATGAGGTGGAGCATACTTGTCCTATATAAATCCAGAATTTCTATAAAGCTCAAGTAACTAAGATAATGTGAAATTGAGATGGTGACAGACAAATAGACTACTCAGAGCCCAGAAACAGATTTTCTATGGCAGATTCGTGGGAAAAGAGGAAGTCCCATTATGGTACTGGAATGATGGGTTAACCATGAGGAAAAAATGAAATTGAATTTCTATCTTACACTATATACAAAAAACATTTCAAGATGATTTAAAGACTTAAGTGTTTCACACCATATACAAAAATTAACTCAAAATGGATCGAAGACCTAAATGTAAGACCTAAAAGTGCATATAAAACTCTTAGAATAAAACTTAAATGTATTTTGTCATGACTTTGGATTAGCCCATTTTTTTCTGTGTTATGATACCAAAAGCCCAAGCAGCTAAAGAAAAAATTAGATAAATTGAACTTCGATTTAATTAAAATTAAAAACTTTTGTGCTTCGGAGACTATTTTATTTTTGTTTACACCAAATTTATTAGCAAGAGGATACTATGAAGAAAGTGGGAGGACAAACCACAGAATGGGAGAAAATATTTAAAAATCATGTATGTAGGCCAGGTGTGGTAGCTCATCCCTGTATTCCTGGCACTTTGGGAGGCCAGGGCAAGAGAATCTCTTGGGGCCAAGAGTTTGAGACCAGCCTGAGCACCACAGAGAGACCCCTGTCTTTACAAAAATTTTAAACAATAAATAAATAAATAAATAAATAAATAAATAAATAAATAAATAAATAAATATTTTATTTGGTAAGAGTCTAGGATCCAGAATATATAAAGAACTCTTCGAAGTTAAGCAAAAGCCTGGGCACGTGGATCATTTGGGCCCAGAAGTTCAAGACCAGCCTGGGCAACATAGTGAGACCCTGCCTCTACAAAAAATAATAAATTAGCCAGGCATGTTAGCATATGCCTATCGTCCCAGCTACTTGAGAGGCTGAGGCAGGAGGATTGCTTGAGCATGAGCCCACAAGCTGGAAGCTGCAGTGAGCTATGATTCCAACACTGCACTCCAGCCTGGATGACAGAGCAAGACCACCCTGTCTAAAAAAAAAAAAAAGTTATAAACAAAAAGACACAAACAAAGGATTTAAATAGACATTTCTGCAAAGAAGATATACAAATGGCCAATAAGCACGTGAAAAGTTGCTCAGTGTCATTAATTATTAAGGGAATGCAAATCAAAACCACCATGAAATACTACTTCTCACCCACTAGGATGGCTGTAATCAAAAAGACAGGCAGTAACCACTGTTGGTAAGGATGTGGAGAAACCAGAACCTTCATACACTGTGCTAGTACAAATGTAATGTTGTTGGAGCCCCTTTTGAAAATATTCTGGCAGTTCCCCAAAAAGTTAAACATAGTATTACCATGTAACCTATAAATAGCAATTCTACTCCTAGATATTCACAGAAGAGAAATGAAAACATGTCCACACACAAGATTGTACATGAATGTTCATGGCAGCATTATTCATGATCCAAAAAGTGGAAACAACACGAATGTCAAAATTAGATCAAGTTATAACTTTAAGAGTTCATTGTGCATACAAAACAGTTTGCAAACTGGAAAGACCTCAAATTGGAAAACAGCATGAAGTCTCAATTTAAAAAATTTTTGTTTTTTAATTTATATAAATAGAAACAGGGTCTTGCTATGTTGCCCAGGCTGGTCTTGAACTCCTGGCCTCAAGTAATATTCTTGTTTTGGCCTCTAAAATTGCTGAGATTACAGGTATGAACCACCTACCCCGGCCAGGTCTCATTTTATAGCAATTACAGCAGAGTTTATAGAGCATACAGGAAGCAACATTGTAACTTTTTTCATGACTGGCTGTCATTTTTTTAAAGACATGTTGAGCTATTTAAGCTGATTCATCAATAGCTGATTAGTTTATTTTCATGAAATCATATTGATAAAGACAAAAAGTTTACTTTTATGTTTTGTTTATCTTTAGGGTTAGGGGAAATCAGGATGGATTAAGTCTTAGTTACATTGCTATGGGCAGTTTGGCCTTTAGAGATCTAAACTGTGGCTCTATTTTTATTTATTTATTGAGACAGGGTATCACTCTGTTACCCAGGCTGGAGTGCAGTGATGTGATCACGGCTCACTGCAACCTTGACCACCTGGGGCTCACTCAATCCTCCCACCTCTGCCTCCCGAGTAGCTGGGACTACAGGCACATGCCACCATGCCTTGCTAATTTTTAAATTTTTGGTAGAGACGGTTTAGCCATGTTGTTCAGGCTGGTCTCCAACTCCTGGGCTCAAGTGATTCTCCCACCTCAGCCTCCCAAACTGCTGAGATTACAGGTGTGAGCTACCATACCTGGCCCATTTTTATTTTTATTTTTAACAATGTCTATCAACTGATGTGTAGATAAACAAAAAATAAAGTATATCCATACAATGAAGTATTGTTCAGCCATGAAAAAGAATGAAGTACTGGTACCATACAGGCTGTAATATAGATGAACCTTGAGAACATAAGTGAAAGATGCTAACTGAAGAAGCCAGTCGCGAGAGACCACATATTGTATCATTCCAGGTATATGAAATGTCTAGAATAGACAGATTTATGGAGATAGTGTAGATTAGTGGTTGTCAAGGGCTGTGGGGGTACATTCAGAATGCGAAGTGATTGCTAATGGGTGTGAGGGTTATTTTGGCGAGGGGTGATGTAAATATTCTGGAATTAGATAGTGGTAATAGTTGCAGAACCTTGAATATACCAAAAATCACTAAATTTTATACTTTAAAAGAGTGAATTTAAGGTATGTGATTGCTATCTCAATTTTTAAAATTGCAAAAGAAAAGACATGTGAAGGAAATATAGCAGACTACCTTTAGGAACTTTGGATTATAAAGTATTTTTTTATTTTTTTATTTTTGGAGACTGGGTCTTGCTTTGTCACATAGGCTGGAGCACAGTAGCGCAATCATGGCTCACTGTAGCTTCAACCACCCGAGCTCAAGCGATCCTCCCACCTCAGCCTCCAGAGCAGCTGAGACTACAGGCATGTGCCACCACACCTAGCTATTTTTTGTACTTTTTGTAGAGATGGGGTCTTGCCATGTTGCCCAGGCTGGTCTTGAACTCCTGGGCTCAAGCAATCCCCCTGCTTCAGCCTCCCAGAGTGTTGGGATTACAGGCATCAGCTACTGCACCAGGTGGGATGTATTTCTCAAGACACAAAAAGCAGTAATTATAAACAAAAGATAAATACTGTTGGCCTGTGAACGGTGGCTCAAGCCTGAAATTCCAGCATTTTGGGAGGCCAAGGTGGAAGGATCACTTGAGCCCACAAGTTTGAGACCAGCCTAGGCAGCATGGTGAGACCCCGTCTCTACAAAACAATTAAAAAAAAAACTTAGCTGCATGTGGTGGTGTACACCTGTAGTCTCAGCTACTAGGAAGGCGGAGGCGAGAGGACTGCTGGAGCCCATGAATTCAAGGCTGCAGTGAGCTGTAATTGCGACTCTGTATTCCAGTCTGGGTGACAAAGTGAAGCCTTGCCTCAAAAAAAGAAAAGATTAATATATTTTAACTACACTAAAATTAAGAACTCCGTGCATCAAAGGACTCCTTCAAAAAAGCAAGCAAAGACATGTCACAAACTGGAAGCAAGTATTAGCAACACATGTAAATTAAAAGGATTAGAAGAATCCAGAATATATAAGGAACTCCTAAACTAATCAACAAGAAAAAGATACACTATAGAGGGAAAATGGGCAAAAAGCACGGACAGGTATTTTATTTTATTTTAAATTTTTTTCGTTTTTACATAAACCATACTTTTTTTGTTGATGCATTTATCAATAGACATAGGTTGTTTGCATATCTTAGCTATTGTGAATAATGCTACAGATATCTTTACAAGATATTGATTTCATTGCCCTTGGGTTTATGCTCACAGAGAAATTGCTGAATCATATGGTAGTTCTACTTTTAATTTCTTGAGGAACTTCTATTTTCACAAAAATAAAGTATATCCATACAATGAAGTATTGTCAGCCATGAAGCTGTACCAATTTACAAATATTGCCACCGACAGTTTACAAGGGTTTCATTTTCCCTATACCCTTGCCAACATTTGTTATTTGTCTTCTTGATAAGTCATCCAATATATTAATACTACATTTATGTAGACTCTTTCATCACATAAAGTAGTATCAAGATACTTGAATTCCTTTGATCTTCAAAACATCCCTGAAGGTATATTGAAGATGGTAGGGAAGGTATTATCAATGTTAATCTCATCTTGTACACAAGAAAACTGAAACTTGCCCATGATAGGCAAAAAAGAGGCAGATCTATATATAATTCAAACTTTTAATGAATCACTACAAATACAAACTATCCATATTAAACAAAATATATATCTGTATTATATACAATATATACAACTCTATATTAACATAGTCGACAAAGCATATATTGAATCAGTTGCTAAATAAGTAATGATATTTAAATACTTAAGCTTTTAAAAGTCCTCAAAATTCATAAACTACAGTAGCTCAGGCAAGCACATGTTGGTATATTTTGGGGTAATGGTCAATGCAGGGGCTGACTCTAGGCTACATTTATCTCCTGACCACTTAGAATTCAGAGCAGAATTCAGAAGGTCATCTTCAGATTTTTCTACACCAGTCAGGTCACACCAAGGAGCCAAACAAGTAATTTAAGACCTTCGTTAATTAGCATCTTGCATTTTGGTAAACTTCACTCTTTCTGAGGATTCCATTGAATAGAGCAGAGTGTCAGTTTAATGAAGCCACAGTCATGTTCTTTTTTTTTTTAAGACAGGGTCTTGCCCTGTTGTTTAGGCTGGAGTGCAGTGATGCAATCACAACTCACTGCAGCCTCGAGCTCCAGAGCTCAGGTGATCCTCTCGCCTCAGTCTCTGGGACTACAGACACGCCACTACCCCGGCTAATTTTTTGTAGAGATGGGGTTTTGCCACGTTGCCCAAGCTGGTCACAAACTCCTGAGCTCACATGATCCTCCCGCCTTGGCCTTCCAAAGTGCTGGGATTACAGAGCCACCATACCGTCCCACAGTCATTTTCTTAAGGATAAATTGTTTCATCTTATTGCGTCCCACATTTATAGAAAGTAACATAGACAACCATCTTAGAAATATCAACAATTTAGCAGGCACTCTAAGAATGGCTAATAAACATGTAGAAACATGCTCAACTTTATTAATAATCAGGGAAATTCAAATTAAGATTATAACACCATTTTATAATTACTAAATTGGGGGAAATTTTAAATCTGACAATATCAAATGAGGAACAATAAACATACAGCAGCTAGGCATGTAGTTTGTACAATCACATTGGAAAACAATCTCGTATTATGTAGAGTAAACTTGAAGATAAACATAACCCCTCTTTCAACAATTCAATTTTTAGGTATTTATCCTGAGCTTACTAATCAAAGTGTAGTTGGCTAACCGATAGCATTTGTATCAGCTGGAGCTTGTTAGAAATGCAGAATGTCAGGTCTACCCACATTTACTGAATTAGAATCTGCTTGTTAACAAGATCCCCGGTTGCTATGAATGCTCATTGATGTCTGAGAAGCACTGTGCTAAAGAAACCCTAGAACATGCTCCAGGAGAAATGATCAAGAATGTTCATAACAGCACTGATGATAATAGCAAAGAACTAGAAATAGCACAAATATCCACTCAGTAGAGAATGGATAAATAAATCATATCAGAAAAACTAGTTGCAGAAAGATACATACAGTTTAATACCATCTTTTTTTTTTGAGACGGAGTCTCGCTCTGTCGCCCAGGCTGGAGTGCAGTGGCGCAATCTCGGCTCACTGCAAGCTCCGCCTCCCGGGTTCATGCCATTCTCCTGCCTCAGACTCTCCGAGTAGCTGGGACTACAGGCGCCCGCCACCACGCCCGGCTAATTTTTTGTATTTTTAGTAGAGATGGGGTTTCACCGTGGTCTCGATCTCCTGACCTCGTGATCCGCCCGCCTCGGCCTCCCAAAGTGCTGGGATTACAAGCGTGAGCCACCGCGCCCGGCCAGTTTCATACCGTTTTTATGAGACTCAAAAACAAGCAAAAGTAACTAATATGTTACTAGGCATCCATCCATATACGTATATGTGGTCAATTCTAAAATAAACAAAGGAATAATAAACACAATTCAAGATAACACTTATGAAGGGGAGAGGTAAAGGAAGGAGCAGACAGTGATCTTCACTAACAGGAAAGATTCTATTTTTTTTTTTTTTAGTTTAAAATGTATTTTATTTTTAGACAATCTATCTGATGTGGTTTTCCATAGGTTCTATTTCTTAAAGTTGAGTGGTAGGTTCAAGGGTTTTTGTTATATTATTATGTGACGTATGTATTTGTTTTGTTTTGTTTTGAGATGGAGTCTTGCTCTGTTGCCCAGGCTGGAGTGCAATGGCACAATCTCGGCTCACCACAACCTCCACCTCCCAGATTCAAGCAATTCTCCTGCCTCAGCCTCCCGAGTATCTGGAACTACAGGCACGTGCCACCATGCCCGGCTAATTTTTGTATTTTTAGTAGAGATGGGGTTTCACTATGTTGGCCAGGCTGGTCTCGAACTCCTGACCTTGTGATCTACCCGCCTTTGCCTCCCAACGTGCTGGGATTACAGGCATGAGCCACCGCGTCCAGCCTTATGTATTTGTTTTTATTCATATGTTCATTATTCTCTCATAACACAGTTTTAACATCTTTATTATGGTATACTTTACATACCATAAAATTCACCTGTCTTAAGTATATAATTCAAAGATTCTTAGTAAATGTACAGAATTATGCAATCATTGCCACAAACTGGCAAGAGGAAATTTTCGTCACCACAAAAAAAATCTCTCTTGCCTCTGCAATCACTGCCCCTTCCACCTCTAGCCCCAGGCTAATTTGTTTTCTAATTCTAACCTTATTAATTAATAATACTAATATAATCTTATTATATAACTAATATAACTAAAACTAATCTGTTTTTCATCTCTATAAATCAACATTTTCTGGACATTTAATTTAAATGGAATCATGTAATATGTGATCTTTTGTGCTTGTATTCTTTTACTTAGCATAATATTTTTTTGACATTCATCCATGTCATAGCAATTATCGCTAATTCAGTCATTTTTAAGGATGATAATATTTCAGAATATGGATGTACCACATTTTGTTTATTCACCTGTTAATGGACATCTGGGCTGTTTCTAGATTTTGGCTGTTATGCTGTTATGATTATTCCTATACAAGTCTTTGTGTAAACACTGTTGTCATTTCTCTTACGTAGCTATCCAGGAGTGGAATTGGTGGGTCATAACTGGCCATTTTTAAATTTAAAAAAAGAGAAGAAATGGGTTCTTTGTTTCTTTCAAACTCGAATAAAAGAATTAACTAGGGAATATATGGTGTATTTCTTTCCAGATGCTGGAATGAAAGATAAGGACACATACTGAATATAGAAGCAAGAATCCATTGAGATAAAAAGACGGTAAAGGAAAATAAACTAGTTATCTTCTGAGGAGCAGGTACAGTTAAAAACGAAATTAGGACGAAGAAAGTTGTATAGCAGCACCTTGAAAGGGAGATGATTCACTTCAAAGGTACAACTGCCGCTGCTTTTTATACAAACACATGCTTGAGGGATTATCAAATATATTAATGTCTATAAACATTTTTAAGGAAATGTAAAAACTTGAAATTCTTTTGACTAGTCTAGATTTTCTGAGAAAGATAACTATTTAGGCCGGGCCCAGTGGCTCATGCCTGTAATCCTAGGACTTTGGGAGGCTGAGATGGGAAGATCGCCGCTTGAGACCAGGACTTTGAGACCAGCCTGGGCAACATGGAGAGATCCCATCTTGAACTTCTGAGCTCAAGCCATTTGCCTGCCTCAGCTTCCCAAAGTGCTGGAATTATGGGCATGAGCCACCACGCCTGGCCCAAGAGGCCCTATGTCTACCAAACAAACAAACAAACAAAAAAGATAATAAGATTTATTGTTTGCATTGATTTTTTGTGTGTAGGTGTGTAGGTGTGTAATACATAAAATGGCAAATGAGGGGAAAAAGTGTTTGGGTCATATTAAACAATGAAGTTGTGAAATACCTGAGATTTGGTTTCATAACCACTAATCTTCAATGTTGAGGATTTAAAATGTATTTGTTCCAGTTTTTTTTTCCCTGTAATTCCTTACACATCTGTGCAGATTTTCATTCCCACGTAAGAAGCAATAACAGACTAATGTCATCCTGGATATTTCCAGAAATTGGTTTCCTAGTTGCTCTGAGGAAGACTGCCTTTTAAAAGAAAGCTCTGATCTGTTCTTTACCAGTTCCACTTGACCTGAATTTGACATCTTTAAGAGACAACTAAATCAAGATCATATGCCTGTGACATGTATTGCATATGCTAGTTAGCTGCATCTGATAGCAGTCTGTAAAAAGAAAGATGATGACATATTTATTTTAGACATTAGGTAATGTTCATCTTTCATGAAAAAATTGATTAGCCAATTTTCGTAATCAAAAACATAAATGGGAGTAAAAAAGGCAGTCATTGGGAAGTACTGCTGTATGGACTTGTGAAACAACTAGTTGTCCAGAGCCTTGGGGCGGTTACACTACAAGATGAAGAAGGGGAAATGTTTTCCAACTCATCCTCAGGTCCTACTGCAACATAACTTTCTTGAGGTAAGTACCCTTCTTTGTGTTTCCTTAACACTCTCTATTTTCCCCATCACATACACTAAAAAGATTATCTTTGGTGCATCTGTATTTACACAGCAGTGATAAATTTGCGCTGCCCTCTGCCCCGCCTCCGTCCCCCAGGCTCTTTTCACTCCCCGCTGGGTCCCAGATCCTAGGGTTTAGCTCAGGCCCCGCCCTACTCCCTGGTGGGCTGTTGGGTGGGAGGCTCGTTTCTTCCCTCCCTATTGGTCGCCCCGGGGGAGGCGCGTTTCCCATCTCCTGATAGGTCGCGCCGCGGAGAGTCTCTCGAGTTTGCGGCGCAGTGGTCATTTCCGCGGTAAGATGGCTGCAGTCCGTATGCTGAGAACCTGGAGCAGGAATGCGGGGAAGCTGGTAAGCACGTTTGGGCAGCTCTGAGGCCGGGAAGGAGTGATTTGTCCGGAGTCATCCAGGAGTGGTGTGTTACTTTCTCCTCCGGTGCCAGGCGTGCGGCGCACGCGGGATGGAGAGGTGAAGGGATGCATGCAAAATAAAGGGCAGAGAACGGAGCGAGTCGACTAGTCTGGAATGGAAACCCACTCCCTCCCTTTACCTGGAAGCGCTTCTGCAGCGACTTAGCCGTCCTCCTGCTCCATCTGTACCCCGAGGCCCAGCTGGCGTTTCATTGAGCGCCTTCCAGGTGCCAGGCATTGTGATAGGCGCTGTGGATCCAGAGATAGATTCGTTTAGCATTTATTGCGTACCCACAGTATGCCAAACACTGGTAACACGACCCCTACCCTGAAGGAATTTACAGTGTGTGGAGGAAGAGGCCGTTCAAGTTATAGAATATCACCAGGGGGCCCTGCTTCCGAAGAACTCAGCAGCTCGGCGTCACTCTTTTGGCTTGTACTTCTACGTCCGCACCACATATCATTCCTACCCTTTTGTCACCAAAGCTATGACCCACCACCATCTCCCCTGCACTTCCTTCTCTTTCTCCCAGTCTTAGCACCAAGCACTGACACATCCCGGTAATGATACTGTTTCACCCTATTTGCTTAGTGTTTCTTCTTCCTGCCTCCTCTCCCTTTCCCTAGATGTTCCTGCCTTGGTGACCCCAATCTTACAAAAACTTTCAGGAGCCTGCTATGTACCAGGTACTGTGTTAGGCACTGGAAATACAAATATGAAATAGACATCATATCTTCCTTCTCAAGAGATTACAACCCTGTGGTAGAGGACAAAGGAGAGGGAGACAGATATTAAGAAATTACAACCCAGCATGAGAAGTACTGTGATGGGACAAGTGCCTAGAACTACAGGAACACACAGGAGTGGACACCTATGGTGGACTTGGGGGTCAGAGGAGTTCCCAGAGGATACTGTATGACTTGAGATTTAAGAACGATAAGTAAACATATGTGTGCATGTGTCTTTATAGCAGCATGATTTATAGTCCTTTGGGTATATACCCAGTAATGGGATGGCTGGGTCAAATGGTATTTCTAGTTCTAGATCCCTGAGGAATCGCCACACTGACTTCCACAATGGTTGAACTAGTTTACAGTCCCACCAACAGTGTAAAAGTGTTCCTATTTCTCCACATCCTCTCCAGCACCTGTTGTTTCCTGACTTTTTAATGATGGCCATTCTAACTGGTGTGAGATGGTATCTCACTGTGGTTTTGATTTGCATTTCTCTGATGGCCAGTGATGATGAGCATTTTTTCATGTGTTTTTTGGCTGCATTAATGTCTTTTGAGAAGTGTCTGTTCATGTCCTTCGCCCACTTTTTGATGCGGTTGTTTTTTCTTGTAAATTTGTTGGAGTTCATTGTAGATTCTGGATATTAGCCCTTTGTCAGATGAGTAGGTTGCAAAAATTTTCTCCCATTCTGTAGGTTGCCTGTTGACTCTGATGGTAGTTTCTTTTGCTGTGCAGAAGCTCTTTAGTTTAATTAGATCCCATTTGTCAATTTTGGCTTTTGTTGCCATTGCTTTTGGTGTCCAACAATGATAGACTGGATTAAGAAAATGTGGCACATATACACCATGGAATACTATGCAGCCGTAAAAAATGATGAGTTCATGTCCTTTGTAGGGACATGGATGAAACTGGAAAACATCATTCTCAGTAAACTATCTCAAGGACAAAAAACCAAACACCGCATGTTCTCACTCATAGGTGGGAATTGAACAATGAGAACTCATGGACACAGGAAGGGGAACATCACACTCCAGGGGACTGTTGTGGCCGGGGGGAGGGGGGAGGGACAGCGTTAGGAGATATACCTAATGCTAAATGACGAGTTAATGGGTGCAGCAAAACAACATGGCACATGGATACATATGTAACAAACCTGCACATTGTGCACATGTACCCTAAAACCTAAAGTATAATAATAAAAAATAAATAAATAAATAAAAATAAATTTAAAAAAATAAATAAATAAATAAAAAGATAAGTAAGAGATAACCAGGAGAAGAGAGCTCTTCTCAGCAACACTTACACATATTGGTCTCTCTTCTTTCTAGAGCTTTCCATTCTTGTTTTGTGTGACACCAGTTTCCCAATGTTATTCTTTCATCTTTGGCCACTTCATCCCAATATCCTCTTTCCCTACCCACCTGTTAAATATTGCTTTTTTCTAAAGGGCTCTGACTTCGGCCCTCTGCACTTTTCCCACTATCTGGGTTATCCCATCCACTCTTTGGATTTAGTTAACCATCTATGCTGATGAGTCCTAAAGTTCCCCAGTCTTCCAACCAGGTCTACACCAAACCCATATATCCTACTGTCCTGGAAATCTCCAGTTTCATATGTACGTGATGTTTTCCAGCTGCAATTAAAAACCCAACCAATAAATACGAAATTAAGTATCCATGCATACAGAGCATCCCCAATTAGATGTCAGCTCGCATTAAGTGGCTTATGATTATCAATGTCGTCATTTCCCTAGTAGTTCATTTGTCCTTTTCCTTCTGTTTGCAAGAGAGCTGCTACAACTTCTTATTTTATGTTCAAGGCAGGAAGGAGGAAGAGGAGGAGATTCCAGTCTCACTGGCCAGAACTGTGTTACATGGCCACTGCTAGCACAAGGGAGCTTAGAAAAACTTGTCTTTTTTTTTTTTTTTTTTTGAGATGGAGTCTCTCTCTGTCACCCGGGCTGGAGTACAGTGGTACAATCTTGGCTCACTGCAACCTCTGCCTCCCAGGTTCAAGCGATTCTTCTGCCTCAGCCTCCCACATATCTGGGACTACAGGCACACGCCACCATGCCCAGCTAATTTTTGTATTTTTAGTAGAGACAGGGTGTCACCATGATGGCCAGGCTGGTCTCGAACTCCTGACCTCAAGTGATCCGCCCGCCTTGGCCTCCCAAAGTGTTGGGATTACAGGGTGAGCCACCGTGCCCAGCAGAAAAGCTAGTCTTTAGTCTTCTCACAGTGTCTGCCATAAAGCTTCAAAGCAGGTCAGACTCTCCAGGCTCTAGAACTGAACCATCAAACCAGTTTCTCTTAATTTTTTTTGTTTTGTTTTGAGAGGAGTCTTGATCTGTCGCCCAGGCTGGAGTGCAGGGGCGCAATCTCGGCTTACTGCAACCTCCGCCTCCTGGGTTCAAGTGATTTTCCTGCCTCAGCCTCCCAAGTAGCTGGCATTACAGGCACGCACCACCATGCCTGGCTAATTTTCGTATTTTTAGTAGAGACGGGGTTTTGCCATGTTGGCCAGGCTGGTCTTGAATTCCTGACCTCAGGTGATCCTCCTGCCTTGGCCTCCCAAAGTGCTGGGATTACAGGTGTGAGCCACTGCCCCGGCCCAGTTTCTCTTGATTTGAGCCTGTAATTCTTTCTGAAGAAATCTAGTGATGATTTTTCCACCCTGCCCTCAACTGGGGGTGTCTTGGCCCTTCTTAACTGGATTATATGCCTCCAGTGGTCTTGTGGTTTTTCCAACCCATTCTCCATAGTGTAGCCAGAGTGATCTTATAAAGTAAGAGACATTTGATAATGTCATTTTCTTGCTTAAAACTGCCTTCAGCAAAATGTCCAAAATTCAAATGACTATGAGGCAATTTATGATCTGGACCTTTCCAGTCTCTTAGACCTCATTCCTTACCAAAACCTACCCATCCCAACCCCAACTCTGACACTTCCCCACCCTTATTCCACACTAAACTACACTAGAAGTCTGTTGAACAACTTGAGTTAATTGTACACACGCTGTGCTTTCTCTGTCAACTCCAGACCTTTGCACATGTATTTCCTCTGCTTTAAAGACTCTTGCCTTACCTGGCCTTATCTGCAACATACCTCATCCCCTGGGTTACACCTACTCATCTGTCAGGTCTTATTTCAACATAACTTTCTCCAGCTAGGTTCCCTTAACACACTCTATTTCCTTCATTATAGCACGTGTTATAATCACCAGTTTACTTATCTTTACCTTTCACTGTACTGTGCATTCTGTAAGGGAAGAAATTGCATCTGTTTTATTCTCTGTATAATCCCAAGTGCCTGGCACATTGTAGGTACGCATAAATATTTTTTAAATGACTCAGTAAAAAAAAAGTCAGGTTTGTAAACTTTTGTAAAAAGTTGTAAGCAAAAACAGCTCTTACCCCCGTAGTAAATTATTAAAAGAACCTTATAATGTTCTGTTTTACATTTCCCTAGGACATAATGCATTTGACTCTTGATTAATCATGCCGTTTGGAATTTTTCTGTTGTGTCTGTCTTCCTGTAGTAAAGTGTAAGCAATTTGAATTCAGGAACTATATATTGCATCTTATTTAGCTTTGCATTTCCAAGTCCAGTACAATGTCTGACTTTAGGAGTGCTCAACAGCTGCCTATTGAATTATTAAATATTTCCTTAATATGCTACTTTGATGAACAGTTTCATTTCCCTTTATGTTTTTCTGTCCTGGTTGTGATATTGAATTATTAATTTTTTGTTTTTATATTTTTTGAGACGGAGTCTTACTCTGTCTCCAGGCTGGAGTGCAGTGGTGCAATCTCAGCTCACTGCAACCTCCGCCTCCCGGGTTCAAGCGATTCTTCTGCCTCAGGCTCCCAAGTAGCTGGGCAGGCACGCACCACCACACCCAGCTAATTTTTGTATTTTTAATAGAGATGGGGTTTCACTATGTTGGCCAGGATGGTCTTGATCTCTTGACCTCGTGATCTGCCTGCCTCAGTCTCCCAAAGTGCTGGGATTACAGGTGTGAGCCACTGCACCTGGCCTAATTTTTTATTTTATTTATTATTATTTTTGAGACAGGTTCTTGCTCTGTTGTCCAGGCTGGAGTGTGGTGGCATGATCTTGGCTCACTGCAGCCTTGACCTCCTGGGCTCAAGTGGTCCTCCTTCCTCAGCCTCCCAAGTAGCTGGGACTACAGGCATTCACCACCACAGCCAGCTAATTATTTTGATTTTTAGTAGACAAGTTCTCACTACGTTGCCCAGTATGGTCTTGAACCCCTGGGCTCCGGTGATCCTTCCGCTTTGGACCCCCAAAATGTTGGGATTACGGGCATGAGTCATTGCACCTGGCTGAATTATTTTTTAAAATCAAGGAAAGACCTATTTTAGTCAAATAATTGCATTAAGAGTTAGACTACACGTATAGTTGTTCAACCAGGATGTATTTGAGAATGAAAATGGTGTTATTAATAATTGCCTTGAATCACTAGAGGTGAATTAGGTGTCACCTCAGGCAAATTGGTACAGATGGTCCCCATAGAATTAGGTGTCTTTAGTATTGTTCATAGATGAATTTAGAATTGCTTCAAATATAAAATATATAAAACTGATAATTCCATAAGCATGCCTTTTTAAAATTGGAGGTTTAAAGCCGTATGCTTAATTTACTAGTCTAGCTGGGTATGATGGCTCACACCTGTAATCCTAGCATTCTGGGAGACTGAGACAGGAGGATCGCTTCAGCCCAGGAGTTTAAGACCATCCTGGGCAAAAAAGTGAGACCCTGTCTTTATTTTATTATTATTATTATTATTATTTTATTTTTTTTTTTTTTTAAGACAGAGTCTCGCTCTGTTGCCCAGGCTGGAATGCAGTGGCGCAATCTCGGCTCACCGCAAGCTCCGCCTCCCGGGTTCACGCCATTCTGCTGCCTCAGCCTCTCCGAGTAGCTGGGACTACAGGCGCCCGCCACCACGCCCGGCTAATTTTTTTTGTATTTTTAGTAGAGACGGGGTTTCACCGTGGTCTCGATCTCCTGACCTCGTGATCCGCCCGCCTCGGCCTCCCAAAGTGCTGGCATTACAAGCGTGAGCCACCGCGCCTGGCCTATTTTATTATTATTATTTTTTTCGAGATAGGGTTACAGGCGTGAGCCACCGCACCCAGCCGACCCTGTCTTTGAAGAAAATTAAAAAATATAATTTACTAGTCTAATAGTCTGTTTCTAGAAAAAGAATTTAGAATTCTAGCTTGAAAAATTATTTCTTCTCCTCTTTCCTGTTGCCTGTTAATACATCTATTCAGCAACTTTACAGTGTTTTTAGCCTTCTCCTTATAGCCATTCAATTGCTATTATATTAATCATATACTGCCTATGGTACTTTTGTTGCTTTTTTTCTTTTTCTACTGTTAATTACCTCAGTCAGGAGCCTGTTGCTTTGCGTCTCAAATACTATACAGTACTCTCCCCTTCTTCTCTGCAGTCTCAGTTACCCATGATCTACTGTAGTCTGAAGATAGGTGAGCACAGTACAGTAAGATATTTTGAGAGAGACCACATTCACAAAACCTTTATTACAGTATATTGTTATAATTTTTCTCTTTTATTATCAGTTATTATTAGTCTTACTGTGTCTGATTTATGAATTAAACTTTATCATAGGTATGTATGTATAGGAAAAACATGGTATATGTAGAATATGTAGGATTCAGTACTGTCCATGGTTTTAGGCACCCACCGGGGGGGTCTTGAATGTGTCAACTGCACATAAGGAGATAAGAGAGGAATACGGTAATAGTTTCTTTTTTTAAAAAAATCCTTTTTTGATAATTTTGGTATGTAATAGTTTCTTGACTTCTCCCTTTCTCTCCAGATTTTATCTGTTGTAATCTATTTAATAAACCACTACTAATTTCCTAATCCTTTTTCTTCAATAACCTATAATGTATGAGTTCAAACTCCTTATACTGACATTACAGTCATCAACCATTTCCTCCTTGAGCTGTTTCCACTGCTCTCTTTTATACCTTTGGTCAAGCCAAATCAAGCTGCTCAATGTCCCAGCAGATATGCTAAGTCAATTTCTGCTGTAGTTATTTATGCCGTTTCCTTGGCCTTAAAAGTGCCCTTCTGCTCTTTTATTACGTATGCTTATTATGCACAGTGCAGCTTAAATCGTCCTCCAAGAAGCCTTCCCGGGTCACGCTAACGTGAAAAAAAACCCACCAGACCCCTCTACTTAAACTCCTTTTTTTTTTTTTTTGAGATGGAGTTTTGCTCTTGTTGCCTAGGCTGGAGTGCAATGAGATTACAGGCATGAACCACTGTGCCTGGCCTGCTTAAACTCCTTTATCACTTACTGCCTATGCCTCTTTTTTTTTTCGTGAACCTATGGATTATATTGAAGAAGGCTATGCCTCTTATTACAAAAAGTTGGAGCATGCATGTCCATGCTTGAGTGTGTTTGTGTGTGTGTTTATTTTCTCACATATGTTGTAAACGCTTTGAAATTAGGGATTATTTCTCCTATTTCTAGGGTCTTTGACATCAAATTTACTTGGCTTCAGAGCTCGATTGTTCCACTTATTTGTTGTGTGACCTTGGACAAATTACTTCACCTTTCCCATCGGTTTCCTGTGTGTTGAAGAGAGCTAACGTGTATGTTCCACAGGGAAATTGTAAGATATAAAGATGATGTCTGGGCTGGGCACCATGGCTCATACCTGTAATCCTAGTACTTTGAGAGGCCAAGGTGGGCGGATTGCCTGAGCTGAGGAGTTTGAGACCACCCTGGGCAACATAATGAAACCCCGTCTCTACTAAAATACAAAAAAAAAAAAAGTTTAGCTGGACATGATGGCACATGCCT
>NW_026652280.1:126546385-126673502 GCF_009828535.3 Hylobates moloch
AGGTTGCAGTAAGCTGAGATCGTGCCACTGCACTCCAGCCTGGGTGACACAGTGAAACTCCATCTCAAAAAAAAAAAACAAACAAAAAAAAGATGATGTCTGAAAAGACTATTTTTCTTTTCTTTCTTTCTTTTTCTTTCTTTTTTTTTTTTTTTGGAGACAAGGTCTCTCTGTCACCTAGGCTGAAGTGCAGTGGTATGATCTTGGCTCATTGCAACCTCTACCTCCCAGGTTCAAGCGATTCTTGTGCCTCAGCCTCCCAAGTAGCTGGGACTACATGTGCCACCATGTCCAGCTAATTTTTGTATTTTTAGTAGAGAGGGGGTCTCGTCATGTTGGCCAGGCCGGTCTCAAACTCTTGACCTCAAGTGATCCACCCACCTCAGCCTCCCAAAGTGCTGGGATTTCAGGCCAGAGCCACCATGCCTGGCCTCTCTGAGAAGAAAGTACTCAGCACATGGGAGGCACTCAATAAATGTTAAGCTTGGTGGTTTATGCTGCCCCTGACCCATGAATTGTTCAATAGGAGTTGTGTTGTTGTTGAAGGTAAGACCTTCTAGTAGTTTAATTTTCTTTCAAATGTTTTAAAAATATGAACAATTTTATTTAAATTAAGGTGAATCTATATACTTCAAAACTTTCCTTTATTGTCACTAAGTTTTATGTCTGATGAAAAAGAGGTTGATTCACTCCCTTAATTTTATTGTTGACCAAGAGTCAGGATTATGGGAGCTGAAGGAGAAAGCTAGGACAAACAAAATGGAAATGTTTGCGAAAGAAAATTCTTTCATTGTCTTCTGGTTTTAAGTTATCAATTTAAATTACTTTAGTTAGGCTTTTTTATTTCCTGAATATTAATATTAATAAGAATAAAATGTTGATATTATAAAGACTGGTTGATTTAGGGTGATCTCTAAAGTTAAGATGAATGATTTAAGATTATTTATGTTGTAGGAAAGGGATCTTCAGTTTTTCGTTGCCTTCAGAAATCAGTAATAGCTTGAAATTTAAAGTAAAAAAATAAGAATTTAAATGTATTGTTCTTGTCAATAAACTAAACTTTTACTTTTATATTTGCTATCAGAAAAAACAAAAATTCTAGTTTATAAATATGTATTAAAACATGACTGTACTATATGATGTTTATTATAACATAGCCTTTAAATTTTAAGAGCTAATCACCACTAATGTACGTGATTTTTTTTTTAAGTAAAAGTGACTCTGTTACATACATGAAAAAGTTTCACTTATCAGTATTCTTATACTAAGAAGGTTAGAAATTTCTGCAGAGAAGTAAGCTCAGGGCTTTAAAATTAAATAAGTAAATAGATTTCTGTAGTTTATGTTTACAGTATGATGTAGTTAAGTATTAATAGCATTGAAATTTTTTTTTTTTTTTTTTTTTTGAGATGGAGTCTTGCCTCTGTCACCAGGCTGGAGTGCAGTGGCTCGATCTCGGTTCACTGCAACCTCTGCCTCCCGCATTCAAGTGATTCTCCTGCCTCAGCCTCCCGAGTAGCTGGGACCACAGGCGCACGCCACCATGCCCAGCTAATTTTTTTGTATTGTTAGTAGAAACAGGGTTTCACCATATTGGCCAGGCTGGTCTCTAACTCCTGACCTCGTGATCCACCTGCCTTGGCCTCCCAAAGTGCTGGGATTACAGGTGTGAGCCACCACGCCCAGCCTAATGGCATTGAAATATTCACTTTCCAAATAAGATATTATGGCCTGGCATGGTGGCTCGCACCTGTAATTCTAGCACTTTGGGAGGCTGAGGCGGGAGGATTGCTTGAGCTCAGGACTTCAAGTCCAACCTGGGCAACATACTGAGACCTTGTCTCTACAAATAATAAACAAAATTAATTGGGTGGGGTGGCATGTGCCTGTGGTCTCAGATACTTGGAAGGCTGAGGCAGGAGGACCCCTTGAGCCTAGAAGGTCAAGGCTTCAGTGAACTGTGATCACACCACTGCACTCCAGCCTGGGCAACAGAGTGAGACCCTGTCTCAAATACACACCCATATACACACACACACAATACCTTTCAGACACTTAGTTTTTGATATATAGAGTTGAATACATTTGGGCCTACTTATTTCTGTAAGAGATTTTAAAATAATATTATACTAAGGTACTATGTAAAATAGTTAATTCTAAAGAGTCATCTATAAGTTACTATAAGTAAACTTTGGGGTATCATACTATACAAGTTTTTCATTGTTTTTAGATGCCGACTATTACTTTAGAATTCTTTAGTAGTTTTAGTTCAGGAAGTCCAATGACTTAAGCATACCTATAAGCTGATGTATTTATACAGAATACACTGTTAAAATGTCTTTACTTTCAAAAGGAATTTTGGGCAAGGATCATAAATGTAACAAATCTAAATCTAAGGATATAATATTTCTATTGTGATAATGGTTCTACTTTTAGAATAGAATTGAAATTCTATTTATACTTAGAGATAAGCCAGTATGGTTGTTTATAAATGCTTTTACTTTTTGTTTTCTCATCTGTAGATTTGTGTTCGCTATTTTCAAACATGTGGTAATGTTCATGTTTTGAAGCCAAATTATGTGTGTTTCTTTGGTTATCCTTCATTCAAGTATAGTCATCCACATCACTTCCTGAAAACAACTGCTGGTAAGTATGATTTCAAAATAATATGTATAAAATAATGTTTTGTACCTCATTCAGTAACATTTTTTAGTAGTTGATTGAGACTTTTTAAACTAAAAAAAAAGTTGACTCTGTATTTCTAGCCTGGCCCTTCCCATCTCCCCACATTTTTCCAATTCTCACTTTCTTTTTTCTCATCCCTCTCTTTTACATACTTTCCTTAACACTGGCACCCCTTTTAAAAAAAAATTTTTTTTGGGAGACAGGATCTCACTCTGTTGCCCAGGTTGGAGTGCAGTGGTGTAATCACAGCTCACTATAACCTGAACTCCTGGGCTCAAGTGATCCTCCTGCCTCAGCTTCTCAAAGAGCTGGGATTACAGGCATTAACTTATCTCGCCCAGCACTTGTGTCTTTATAATGTTGGGAATGGGTTGTGTTGGGCCATCTATTTATCATCTGGCTCATCTAAGTGCAATAGTCAGCATTGATATGACTTTCTCAGTCAAGGTAAATTGTTGACTTAATAGATGTATCTTTGTGTTGTCATACATATTGTGGTATTGTTTGTTGAAAGAAGCACTTAATCTATCATGTGAACATGGTGTGATGAAACCAGCCTGATTTAGTCCTAAATAGAAAGTTCCCTGATTTTTACCATTTAGTTACTTTTTCCCCAGCTTTTTCTACCCTCTGTAAAGAACTTGAAGGATTAAGTATTAGATTTGGCAAGGGCACAAGAACTGTTTTTTTTTCCTGATGTTCCATTTAGAACCTTGATAAAGAACCCTAGACTTTTGTTACACCATTAAGTTTTTGACAGATACATGGGAGCTTAGTTTGTGCTGGCAATAAAAAATGGGGGAATTCTAGGCAGACCCCAAGTCAGCCTTTCTATGCTCTTTTTTTTTTTTTTTTTTTTTTTTTTTTTTTGAGACAGGGTCTTGCCCTGTTGCTCAGGCTGGAGTGCAGTGGCACAATCATAGCTCACTGTAACCTCAAACTCATGGGCTCAAATGATCCTCCTGCCTCAACCTCCTGAGTAGCTGGGACTACAGATGTGCATCACCAAACCTGGCTAACTTATTTATCAGGGTGTTGTCACAGTGCCCAGGCTGGTCTAAAACTCCTTGATTCAAGAGATCCTCCTGCCTCTGCCTCCCGAAGGGCTGGGATTACAGGCATGAGCCCTACACCAGCCTTCCATGCCTTTTCTTTTGCTTTCTTTTTTTTTTTTGAAACAGGGTCTTGCCTCACAAAGTGATGGGATTACAGGTGTGAGCCACTGTTCCCAGCCATCTTCCATGCTTTTTCTATGTCATCCTCCACTATAGCCTAAGATATATAAACTTTGCCTTCACTACTTTTACAAAAATTTCCATTTTTTTAAAGTTGATCTTTTTTTGTTACTTTCCAGAGAAAATAGAGGTCATTCAAGTAAATACTTCAACTTCCTGGTCTAGTCTGTAAACACTTAGGAGCTTTGGGTTGCTGGATACACCAGTTCCAGGCTACTTGGATTCCTGGTCTACAAATTACTAGCAGTGTAACTAAGCAAGTTTCACCATCTGGGAAATGGGAGTAATCATAGTATTTAGCTAATTGTATTCTTGTGAGAATTCATTCATTCAACAATTAATATTTATTGATAACCTGTGTTCCAAGGCACTGCTCTAGGTGCTTGGGATATATCAGTACACAAAACAAAGATCCTTATACTTGGGTGGATTAAATAAATTAGAATATATAAAGTACTTACATACTCTAATACTGCTTAGATATACTAATACTGCTTTCTCTGGATACTTATTAAGTTTTCTCTTCTTCTGCTTCTCTTTTAAACTTCAGTTTTTCAGAGGATCCCATCCTTTGCCCTCTCTTCTTGTACTACATCTACACACATGCCTTCAACTCTCACCTCATTGAACACTTCTGAATCTGTAGCTGTAGCTCACATCTCTCACCAACTAACAAAACATCTCCATTCCAATGTCCCCAAAACTCAGTCTTCTACAAATCTCTTTTCCTTCTGATATTTCCTAACTCAGTAAGTCATTAAGCTAGACTAGCCTAGCTTAACCATTGATATGAGACCCTGTCTCTACAAAAAATTTTAAAAAGTCAGCTGAGCATGGTGGTCCACACCTGTAGTCCCAGCTGCTCAGGAGTCTGAGGTAGGAGGATCACCTGAGCCCCAGAGGTTGAGGCTGCAGTGAGCTGTGATCATGCCACTGCCCTCCAGCCTGGGCAACAGAGTTAGACCGTGTCTAAGAAGAAAAGAAGAGAAGAGAAGAGAAGAGAAGGAGAAGGAGAAGGAGAAGGAAGGAAGGGGAGGGGAGGGGAAATAAAAAAGAAGAAGAGAAGGAGGAGGAGGAAGAGGAGGAAGGGACGGGACTGGAAGGGACGTGATGGGACAGGACGGGTCGGGAAGGGATGGGGAGGGGAGGGGAGGGGAGGGAAGCTAGAAACCTAGAGTCATCCGGAGGGAGGGAAGAAGCGAGGAAAGGAAGGGAGGAAAGGAAGTGAGAGAAGGAAGGGAGGAAAGGAAGCGAGGGAGGAAGGAGGGAAGGAAGGAAGGAGAGAAGGAAGGAAGGAAACCTAGAGTCATCTTGAGGGAGGGAGGGAGGAAGGAAGGCTAGAAACCTGGAGTCATCCTGACTCTAGTCTCACATCAAATTGATTATCAAAACCTATTAATTTTACATCTTACATTTTTCTTAAATCTGCCTTCTTTTCAAACAGCTTTGAAAAGTATATAAATATATAAATCACATACTTCTGTGCTGGGCAGAGTGGCTCACACCTGTAATCCCAGCACTTTGGGAAGCTGAGGCAGGAGGCTTGCTTGAGGCCAGGAGTTCAAGACCAGCCTGGGCCACAAAAAAGTGATACCTCATCTCTACAAAAAATTTTTTTAAATTACTTGGGTTTGGTGGTATGTACTTGTAGTCAGCTGCTAGTCCTAGCTGAGGTGGGAGGATCACTGGAGCCCAGGAACTTGAAGTTATCATGAGCTGATTGTGCCACTGCACTCCAGCCTGGGCAACAGAGTGAGACCCTGTCTCTAAAAAAAAATAAATTAATACATTCTATACTTCTGCTTCTTACCTGAAGTAGCCTCCTGCTTCCCCTGCCTTGTTTTGCCTCTGCCACCCACTCCCTGATCCCATCTACCACACTCCTGCCAGAGAAATTTTTTCCTAAACTTATAGACCTAAAGTTGCAGATCTGATATTATAAATAGGATTCCATATCAGTTAATTACTGCTGAATAACAAACAATCCCACAACTTAGTGGCTTAAAGCAACAAAGACTGATCATTTCTCAGGATTCTGCAGGTTGGCTGGGTGATTTCCTTGCTGGTTACGCCCAGGCTCCCTAATATGGCTGTATTCAGCTAGAGGATCATATGGGCTGGAAAGTCCAAGATAGTCTCACTCATGTGTCTGACAATTCATGCTGGGTTTCCGATGGGGCACCTAATTTCTCCTTTTCCTGATGTCTCATCCTCCAGTAGACTAGATCAACTTCCTTGCATGAGGATTTTAGGGCAGCATTCCAAAAGGGAGAAGGGAGAAGCTGTGCGGACTTTTGAGGCCTAGCCTCATGAACCTGCACACTTCACTTCTGTTATATTCTATTTGTCAAAGCAAGTCACAGCCCAGCAGATTTAAGAACTGGTGAAATAGACTCGGCCTCCTGATGGGAACAGCTGCAAAGAATTTATGACCATGTTAATTTACCACTGGGTCCTGATCACCTTTAGGATGAAGTTCAAATATTTTAGCATGGTGCACAAAGTCTTTTAAATCTCGGCTGATTTCTTGCCACATACCGTATCTTCGGCTATAGAGAACTGTTTGTTCTTTAACCTTGCCATGAACCATCACATTTTCATGCTCTTGCTGTTCCTTGCATATTGCTTTGTATAGAGGTGCCATAGTGTATTTTCTTGTTTTTGTATTACTTAGATTGATTTTCAGTTCTTTATTATGACCCTATACTAACCATTTTTTAGCAAGTGGAATTACTTATGGAATCAAGAATGTTGATTTTAAAAAAATTTTTTAAATGCTTTTGATTCTTAATGCTAAATCATTCAGAAAGTTGCCAGGTTATACTCCAATCAGCAAGCTGTGAGAGGACCCAACTTGCTAGAGAGGAAGTAAGAGGTACCTAATACCTCCATAACCAAAATGTATTTTGTATTTTTTATTACTAATTTAACTCCTCATATTTAAGAAAATTTTACAACCCTAATTAACTTGTTATATGTTTTATAAGCAAATATGGTTAACAGCAGTCTAAAGATACAGGAGCATTCCTGAATAGGTTTAGAGCCATTTGTTAACCTGGAAAAGTGGGAGGGTCCATACATGCTTTTAAATGACCAGAAATACTTTTCTCTTTTGAGAATAATTACCATACAGTATCATTGGCATCTAAGTATTACAAAGAGGGTATAGAAGCTGGGTGTGGTGGGTGGTCCCAGCTTCCTCAGGAGATGGAGGGAGGAGGATTGCTTGAGCCCAGGAGTTTGAGGCTGTAGTATGCATTTATGCACCTGTGAATGTCTACTGTATTCCAGCCTGCAGAACATAGTGAGACTCTATCTCCAAAAAAAAAAGGAGGGATGGGTAGAAATTTGAAAAGGGGTAAAAAATGGAAAGAGGAAAGAGACGACTTAGGGATAAGGTGGCAGAACATAAGTTTGGACAAACAAGTTTCCATCAAGTTTGCTAGATATAGAACTGCCTGATTTTTAGCCATTAAGAATGAGAAAGAATAGTTATATAAATTCAAAAGAAATCTGTTGATGTTATTATGGTTTCATAACTTAAAACAAGGATATCTAGCTGGGTCTCTCTTTGTATATCTTTGTTCTATTTTCTATTCATTACATTGTTTCAAAATTTAATTAATTTGTTAGTAGGGCCTTTTATAGCCTTATAACAGACGATTTTGGAAGTTAGAAAATGTAAGTTCTGTGGCAGTGCCAGTAAGTCTGTGTTGTAAAATAATTTATTTAAATCTCTAATCGTTATGAATAATGGTTATGCTCTTAAAAATTATAAAATGCTATTTTTCTGTCTGTAAGATGGAAGAATTTCTGCCTCTGCCTGAGAACATTCTCTAATTTTAGATGTGAAAGTATATATTAGTAATATGTTACATACTGAATGAGATCGTTTCTCATTTGTCTTTGAAGCTCTCCGTGGACAGGTTGTTCAGTTCAAGCTCTCAGACATTGGAGAAGGGATTAGAGAAGTAACTGTTAAAGAATGGTAAGTGAATCTGAAAAGAGCTCTTGAGTAAATTTAAAAATAATTTGAGTAAAAATAACTATTTTTATTTTTATTTATTTAATGGATAGTGGGAATCCATTTAAATTGAGAAATGTCTTTATAAACTCATAATGCATTTTTAAAAGCAATAAGGTAGAATTACTCTGTGTTGATGACATAGTGGTGAAGGAATTTGTCATACACCAAGGTACTTTATTCAGTGTGATTTAAAACTGTCAGGTAGTCTAAGCTCTCTTCACTGTACTGAAAATGACTTTAGTAAGAATGTAAGTATGTTTGACTTACCATTACCTGATATAGTTTACTTGTATGTTTAGAAGAGACGAAAGTATTTTACCAAAAGTCATGAATCAAAAAATAAATTTTGAAACATTAAAAAATTATCCAAAAAAGGGCCTGAAACAAAAGCCTTTCATCCTCTACCCCATTTCTTTCTTTCACCTTCTGGAAAAATAGAAACACCTCTGGGTACCAAACTCAGTTTTAGAGGTTTTAAGAAGTGGCAGTTAAGATGAGTAAATAGATTACTTCCCACCTTAGATTTATACCATTAAAGATCCTTTTAAGAATCTGGTTCAACCACCTGAACATTCTTTTCTTGTACTTATTATTATTGCTTTGTAAGTTAAAAGAGAACTGTAATAACATAAACATACGTTATGGTTATGTCTCTGGTGGCACTGTGGGATTATGGAAAGAGCAATGGACTTCAAATCAGAAGAGTCCGACCTGGAAACTTATTAGCTGTCCTACCTGTGACTCACTTGGTCTCTTAATGTGTCACATGAGGATAATAGTACTTGCTCTGCCAACCTCTGGAGTGTTGAAAGGATCAAAATAATGTCATGTATAAGAAATGCATTTGATAATACCTTCTTTTCAAGACCGAGACAGTAGTAAAAAATCTTTATAGATTTTTGACTTTTTTTTTTTTTTTTTGGTAGAGATGAGGTCTTACTATGTTGACCATACTGGTCTTGAACTCTTGGCCTCAAGTGATCTTCCCACCTGGGCCTTCCAAAGTGTTGGGATTACAGGCATGAGTCACTGCACCCAGCTTTTTTTGATTGTTTTAAAAAACCACTTCTTAATTTCTACCTCTTACTCTCTAGACCCATATGCTTAGTGTAGGGCTTACAGCTTTTGGAAGGGGAAATCATTTTATTCCTAATAAAATTCTAAAAGCTCTTTTAATGAGAAACTAATCATTTGATTAATTTTTCAGAAGTTCTTTAAGAAATATTAAGAGCTTTCTTGAATTCTGGTTTTTTTTCCAACTTAATATTGTAAAAAGTAAAGTAGAGGTTCCTCTTCAAAGACTTTCTTCCTCATTTAATTAGGAATAAATAGTAACTTCTCTTAGAAGCAAAATTTATTCAAAGACCTGTGCTAACATTCTTAAATATCTGCTAGCCGTGATAAAGAAATCAATGTACTTTATGTTCTTAGCTCCTACAATTTAGCCTAAAAATTTGCCCTGGCATGCTTATATTGGTCCAAGCAAGCATTAGGTCGTAGGCTGTTCCTCTTCCTTATTTGAAGGTGTTTTTACCTTTCTCAGCATTCCACAGGTTACTTCCTCCTTCCTTTGTTCTCCTCTACCTTTGCCTCTTTTAAAAAGTGCTAAGTTGCTAGCCAATCAGGACAAATACAGAACGTGAGGTCCCATTCCAGCCAATGGAAATCGGACACAGCAGTAGGTTGGATGCGTCAGGTTATAAATGACCCTGTCACCTTTGTTCGGTGTACTCTTGTGGCAAAACTGCTGGTGAGTGTACTTTTTCTGCAGGAAGTAAAAATGGCTTTGCTGAGTAAATTAAATTTATGTTCAACTGCTATTTCTTTACGGCACTGAGGAACAAGCATTTCAAACAATATCCATACATAAGGAAAAAATATGTATCGTGTCGCACTTGGTAAAATGCTAAAGGGCAGAATTCTGTTCTACAAAATGAAGCCTGAGAATAGAAATTTGAATAGGTAAGGAAGCATAATTTAACAGAAGGTAGTGTGGTTTTGGGTAAGGGTAAATAAAACCTCATTAGAATTTGTGGGTGCATATGTATGGAAAAAGAAAAAAAAATACTTAGATTTCACAAATCCTTTGACAAACTTCTAAAACAAGTTTAGATGTTATGTGTGCTTGTGTCTTAAAGTCTATTTTGTCTGATAGTATAGCCACTCTAGCTTGCTTGCTTTCTTTTTTTATTTTCTTTTTTTGAGAGACAGGGTCTTGCTTTGTAGCCCAGGCTGGTCTCAAACTCCTGAGATTACAGGCGAGCCATCACACCTGGCCTTGTGTGACATATCTTTTTCAATCCTTTTACTTTTTATCATTTGTGTTGTTGAATTTAAATTATATTTCTTAGCATATAGTTGGAACTTTTTTTAGAATCTGTTCTGCCAATCTTTGCCTTTTTATTGGAGTATGTAAACTTTTTACTGTATATTTTAAAGTTATTTTCTTTTTGGTTGCCCTGAGGATTACAATTAACATGTTAATTTAAAACACTATAATTTGGGTTAGTAGAACTTAATATCAATAGAATACAAAGACTTTGCTCCAATATAGCTCTATCGCCTCTTCCTTCCTTTTGCTATTTCTGTCATATGTATTTCTGTTTTTCTTTTTTAGAATTATCATTCCATTAACCTGGCATGGTGGCACAGGCCTGTAGTGTCAGCTACTTGGGAGGCTGAGGTGAGGGGATGGCTTGAGCCCAGGATGCAGAGGTTGCAGTGAGCCGAGATTGCACCACTGCACTCCAGTCTGGGCAACCAGAGTAAGACCCTGTCTCAAAAAACAAAACAAAACAAATAATTATCATTCCACATTGAAAGTATTCCATTTTTAAACATCATAAAGCACATCAACACAGTTTATAAGTATTGCTTTAATGTGGTTGTCTTGTAAATCAGATAGGACTTTTTTTTAAGTTACAAACAAAAAGTTACAAATAAAACAATATACAGATGTAGCCAGGTGTGGTGGCTCATGCCTGTTATCCCAACACTTTGGGAGGCCAAGATGGGGGGACTGCTTGAGCCCAGGAGTTCCAGACCAGCCTGGGCAACACCGCAAGACCCTGCCTCTACCACCACCACCACCACCAACAACAACCCAGATGCTCCTTGACTTATGATGGGGATAAGTCATAAACCCATCAAAACTAAAATGTCTTAAGTTGAAAATGCATTTAATATACCCAATCTAGCAAACATCATAGTTTAGCCTAGCCTACCTTAAACATGCTTGGAACACTTACCTTAGCCCACATTTGGGCAAAGTCATCTAATACAAAGTCTATTTTATAAAGAACTGTTGAATATCTTATGCAGTTTATTGAATACTGAAAGTGAAAAACAGAAGGATTGTTGCTTTTACACCATCATAAAGTTGAAAAATTATAAAAGTCAGAGACCATCTGTAGTGCCAGTTCTCCGGGGATTTTGCTTTTTGTGGTGATCCAAACCTAGTAGTCCCCTTACAGTGGCTGCGAGGCTGCTGATTTGGCTCCTGCTGCGCTAGGGAAAGGAGGATGGAAATTGGGCAAGTTAAAATACTACAAAACTCAGCCATTTTTCCTGAATACATCATTCTCTGTTGTTGCAAGCCTTTTTTTGATTTCCAAAATTCTGAAAAAATTGATTTTTAACAACTTTTGTCACTGTACTTGTTGCTCATATGGAAGAGCAGATTTTCAGATGTCTTTAATCCATCATTCTGGAAGTGAAAGTATGTGCTTTTAAAGCTGGTTTCTACATCATGGGTGCTGTTTTATCATAGACAGAGGACTGGTTAGGACAGGAGGACAAGAAGCAAGAATGACAACAATTATCTGTTGCTGGCAATAAGTCAGAAATAAGGGCTAGAGACATTAAGAATGCCATTAGAATGAAAATTAGATGTATTATTTGAGGTTTGGTCCCATTCCTCCTGTTTTGTTTGCCAAAACTATCTAGAAAAGCCTGTAAAGTATACCTAAAATGATTATGGGGTTAGAAGGACTTTATCTAAGAACAGGCTAAAATAATTTTAGGAAGAAAGACTGGGAGAACTCCCATCTAAAATTCATGAAATTACAAAGGATATGTATTGAGGACATCAATTTTTAAACTTACTTCTGGAAGTATTGGGCATCCCTTAAAGTTTGGAAAAGGGTAATTAATATAAGACAATAGAAGGAAATACCACTTTAAAAATGTATTTTTAGAACTTGTTTTTCTGATAAATGGGTCAGACAGAAAACCTGAGAGTTTAATTAAATTTTTGGATTATAGACTATGAATTGCTTAAAATTTTTGAGTATTTCTTGCAGATACATTGAAGAGACTCTGGAAGTCATTATAGTCATCTCTGAAACATTTCTTAGTACACCATCTGAAAGTAAATGCTGGGCTAGATGAATACTGATCTAACTCAGCATGGCATTTACATCCTTAATATAATCTGTACTTATGATTGTTTCTGTAAAAGTGTCTCATTTCTTTTTCTTTTAGGTATGTAAAAGAAGGAGATACAGTGTCTCAGTTTGACAGCATCTGTGAAGTTCAAAGTGATAAAGCTTCTGTTACCATCACTAGTCGTTATGATGGAGTCATTAAAAAACTCTATTATAATCTAGACGATATTGCCTATGTGGGGAAGCCATTAGTAGACATAGAAACAGAAGCTTTAAAAGGTATTGTAAGTCTGTTAATCTATTTTACCAAATTGATTATTGGTCTCTTTTTGTCATTGGGTCCCAATTAAAAGTGATCTTTGTTTTTTTTGTTTTTTTTTTTTTCTATTCCTATTTATTTTTGGCTCTTGGGGAAATGTAATCTTTTCAATGTGAAAAAAGGCAGCAAGTTCAACACAAAATAGAAATCTGAATTGTAGGATAAGACAAAACCAAAGGTGGGGGGAAAAAGGCAATAGCAAAAGGAAGAGATGAAATGTTGCAAAAAAGATGGAGGATGTCCCATCCTTTCTCCTCTGGGGAATGACTCAAACATTCAGGTGGCATTATACACTGTTCCACATAAGTCAGTGATGTTACTCCTTTTGGAGGGGTAAGAAGGGGTGGGGATGGGCTTTTAATAACTTACAGGATTTGAGTTGGAGTTTTAGAAGCCGAAATCAGGAAAACTGAAAAGGTTCTCTGTGAGTCATGGTTATCTTTTGGCCAGTTGCCATGTTAAAAATGTGTACAGTAACACTTCATTTACCTGAAGTCCTGCCTTCTGGAGACCTTAGTGTTCAAAGAGGCAACAAACTCTCTCAGTAATTAAAGATTCAGGCTATAAATACTGGCCACGAGGCCGGGTGCAGTGGCTCACGCTTGTAATCCCAGCACTTTGGGAGGCCGAGGTGGGCGGATCATGAGGTCAGGAGATCGAGACCAAGGTGAAACCCTGTCTCTACTAAAAATACAAAAAAATTAGCCGGGCGTGGTGGCGGGCGCCTGTAGTCCCAGCTACTCGGAGAGGCTGAGGCAGGAGAATGGCATGAACCCGGGAGGCGGAGCTTGCAGTGAGCCGAGATTGCGCCACTGCACTCCAGCCTGGGCGACAGAGTGAGACTCCGTCTCAAAAAAAAAAAAAAAAAAAAAAATACTGGCCACGAAGAACAAAAATTGGAGTATCTAAAGATGAAATCTAATATAATGGATTGCTCTGTTTGCCACTGATACAAAACAAACAAAAAAAAGCACTCTTGTTGGGAATGGTTGTAAACTTTTTCAAGAGAAGTTGAAGAGAAAAGAAGGAAAATTAAAATGAAAGCAAAGATACCAGCATTTAGAAGCAGCAGCAACCATGGGACTTACAAGTGGTAGATGTCCTGTCAGACAGGGAATTCATCATGAGAATGTTACAGAGGAAAGCTAAAACAGTTGGCAGTCCCAGTGGTGGCAGGCAGCTGGCTGGCTAACTCAGAAGTTCCCTACAGCACTGTTGTGATATACCAAAGTTTTGTCATCTAGGAATCAGTTTTGATACTAGGGGCTGCAAGAGCAATAGGCTCTGTGACAGAACTCCTAGGCCAGCATTCCCACCTTGGAAGTGCTGAGATAAAGATATCTCACTGTAATTCAGAAGTCTAGCAGGAGTAATTCAATTACAGTGTCTGGCTGACACTTAGTTCTGCAGTCGGTAGAACAATAACTAATATTACCATCTTTTTTCCAGAATCACATCGTATAATTTATAAAATTTTTTACACTTACTATTCTGTGAAGTATTCCAGTTTAGCAGATGAAGAAACTAAACCCAACTAGAAAGGTTGGACATGCTGGGTGCGGTGGCTCACGCCTGTTAATCCCAGCACTTTGGGAGGCCGAGGTGGGTGATCACGAGGTCAAGAGATGGAGACCATCCTGGCCAACATGGTGAAACCCCATCTCTACTAAAAATACAAAAATTAGCCAGGCGTGGTGCTGCATGCCTGTAGTCCTAGCTACTCGGGAGGCTGAGACAGGAGAATCGCTTGAACCTGGGAGGCGGAGGTTGCAGTGAGCCGAGATCGCACCACTGCACTCCATCCAGCCTAGGTGACAGAGTGAGACTCCATCTCTTAAAAAAGAAAAGAAGAAAAGGAAAGGTTGGACAATTTGCTCAATGGTTGGTGACAGGACTAAAGTTATAACTTAGATGTCCTGAGTCCATGTCCAGAATATTTTCTACTATGACATGTTGCCTCTAAAAGCTAGAAGATGATTTATTGAAGGCTTCCTACTACTTTTTATTATTATAAAAGCAGGAGAGGTGCATTGCAGAAAGTTCTAAAACACAGTAAACCAAAACAACAAAAATCCTAATGTTCACAAATCACACTCGATGGATTCATGTATATCATTCCAGATATTTTTCTAGGTCATATGTGTACATGTAGGTATTTTTTTAACCAAAATAATATATTGTATGTGCTGTAGTCCAATCTGTTTGCTTTGTTCATCTATGTTTTCATGACAGTACATTTCAATTTTATTTTTTTGTTTGTTTGAGACGGAGTCTTGCTCTGTCACCCAGGCTGGAGTGCAGTGGCGTGATCTCAGCTCACTGCAACCTCCACCTCCCAGGTTCAAGCGACTCTCCCATCTCAGCCTCCTGAGTAGCTAGGACTACAGGTGTGTGCCACTGTGCCTGGCTAATATTTGTATTTTTTTATAGAGATGGGGCTTCACCATATTGGCCAGACTGGTCTTGAACTCCTGACCTCAAGTGATCTGCTGGCCCCATCCTCCTGAAGTGCTGGAATTACAGGCATGAGCCACCACGCCTGGCCTATTTCCATTTTATATGATCCACAGACCATATTTAGATTTCCTGAATTATCCCCAAAATGCCCTTGATATTTCAATAGATTTTTTTTAACTGGGATCTAATATAGTACCATACATTGCACCTAGTTGTTATATCTCTTAAGTCTCTTTTAGTCTAGTTTATCCTCCTCTACTTTTGTTTCATGACACTGATTTGAAGAGATTGCCTTTGTTTTGCAGAATGTCAAACTTTTTGGATTTGTCTCGTTGCATTGTGTTATTTAACTTGTTCCTCTAGTCCTTTTATTTCCTGTAAGCTGGAAGTAAGTTTTAAAGGCTGAATTCAGGCTGGGCTCAGTGGCTCACACCTGTAATTCCAGCACTTTGGGAGGCCAGGGTGAGTGAATCACTTGAGGTCAGGAGTTTGAGACCAGCCTGGCTGGCCAACATGGTGAAACCCCATGTCTACTAAAAATACAAAAATTAGCCGGGTGTGGTGGCACATGCCTGTAATCTCGCCTACTCGGGAGGCTGAGACAGAATTGCTTGAACCCCAGAGGCAGAGGTTGTGGTGAGCCAAGATTGCGCCCCTGCGCTCCAGCCTGGGAGACAGAGCGAGACTCTATCTTAAAAACAAACAAACAAAAAATTAAAAAATAAAGACTGAATTCAAGTTAAATATTTTGGGTGGAATACATCACAGATTCATGTTGCTTCACATCAGGATATACTTAACATCTCATGACTGCCATAGTGATGCTAAGTTTAAACACTGAACTGGGATAATGATACACTTACCCATCTATTGTGGAGTTGTGTTTTCCCCTTTTGTAACCAGAAAATTATGTATGTAGTGTTAGCTTTGACACTAAATAAGTAGGTTCTAATATCATCTGAGATCCTTCCTAAATCAATAACTGCTTTAGTGGTTGTGGAATGATGATTTTTGGATTTTGTCATTCCTTTAACATTATTAGCTGGCATTCTTCTGTAAAGTGGTCCTTTTCCCTCTCATCAGTTGGGGCTATCTGTATTGGGGCTATCTGTATGCTACCTGTATGAAATACAGTTCTTACTGGAAAGAAAATAAATGCTTAATTCTTTCCCTTTACCAGTTCTCGAAGTAAGGAGTTCCTTTAGTAGTCACTTCAAATGCTGATAGTAATTTTTCCAGCATTCTCAGTGTATGTATGAGTGTATGGTCATATGTTGCATAATGACGTTATGGTCAACAACAGACTGCATATACGACAGTGGTCCCATAAGATTATAACACATCTTTACTATACTTCTTTAATGTTTATATATGTTTAAATACACAAATATTTACCATTGTGTTACAGTCACCTACAATATTCAGGACAATAACATGCTCCACAGGTTTGTGACCTAGGAGCAATAGGCTATTTCATATAGCCTAGGTGCATAGTAGGCTATACCATCTACATTTGTGTAAGTGCACACTCAAGTTTGGATAATTGTGAAATCACATAGCAATGCATTTCTCAGAACATACTCCCATCATTAAGCAATGCATGACAGTATTTCAACTGATTTCATGTGTTTAGTTGATTACAATCATTATTCTTCTCGATGCTCAAATCATTATAGTAGTGACCCCTTCAACCTGGCTCCTATGCGTTCTATTAACATTGTCCTGTTAACTTTTAGAAGATTCCTTGCTTTTGGCACAAAAGATGTTCTGGGATTCACCTCATACTTTTCCCACCCCATACCTGGAATCATTCATTTCTTCAGGGGCTCTTGTTCCTTTAAGTATTAGTGTAGAATGAATAAGAGGCTATAATCTGGGCATTAGGGGTGCTTCCTATTACTTTGATTCTAAATTTCTTTTGAAAGACATTATTGGCTAGGCACAGTGGCTCACGCCAGTAATCCTAACATTTTGGGAGGCTAAGGTGGGAGAATCACTTGAGCCTGGGAGTTTGAGACTAGCCTGGGCAACATAATGAGACCCCATCTCTACAAAAAATAAAAAAAATTAGCCAGGTGTGGTGGCGTGCACCTGTGGTCCCAGCTACTTGGGAGACTGAGGTGAGAGGATCACTTGAGCCCAGGAGGTAGAGGCTGCAGTGAGCTGTGTTAATGCCACTGCACTCTAGCCTGGGTAACAACAGGACCCTGTCTCAAAAAAAAAAAAAAAAAAAGGCATGATTTAGAAAAATTTAAAGAAAAACAAAACAAAAATTCACCTTTAGAATTACCTGAAATAAACACAGCTTTTTTTTTTTTTTTTTTGATTCAGATTTAGAAAGGAAAGAGTGTTTCATTCTTGGCATAAACTGACAAGGATTTTGAACAGTATTGTGGATGTCATTAAATTAGAATGTCCAAGCTGGAAACCAGATTAGATACCAATTTAAGTCATCTAAAAAAGCAAGTTATTTATATGAACAAGTAAACAATTGGAGTTTGTTATTTGTTTTGTTTTGTTTTTTGACATGGGGTCTTGCTGTGTTGTACAAGCTAGAGTGCAGTGGCACGATCATAGCTCATTATAGCCTTGAATTCCTGGGCACAAGCAGTCCTCTTGCCTTAGCTTCCCAAGTAGTTAGGACTCCATCATGCCCAGCTAATTGGCCTTTTGATTTTTTGTTTCTTTTTTTTTTGTGTGAGATGGAGTCTTGCTCTGTCTCCCAGGCTGGAGTGCAGTGGCACAATCCCAGCTCACTGCAACCTCCACCTCCTGGGTTCAAGCAATTCTCTTGCCTCAGCCACCCTAGAAGCTGGGATTCCAGGCATGTGCCACCACACCTGGCTAATTTTTGTTTTTTTAGTAGAGGTGAGGTTTCACCGTGTTGGCCAGGCTGGTCTTGAACTCCTGGCCTCAAGTGATCTGCCTGCCTCTGCCTCCCAAAGTGCTGGGATTGTAGGTGTGAGCCACTACACCTGGTGCTGGTTTTGTTTTTAGAGTTTGTTTTGACATCTCAAGTAAGATCCAACTTAATAAATCTGAGTATAGCAAATTATAAAATCACAGTACATTTTGTGAGGGGCCTGTGTTTTTTCTGGAGAATTTTTTTTCACAAAAATTAATATTCTCTATAACATGATAAATCTTAAAGAAATTATGCTGAGTGAAAGCCAGACCCCACCACTCAAAAGAAAACATGCTATATGATTCCATGTACATAAAATTTTAGAAAATCCAAACTAATCTCTAATGACAGAAAACCAATGAGTGGTTGCCTGGTGACGGAGTATGGAGGGTAGGAAGGGTTGGGAAGGAGGCATTACCAAGGAGTACGAGGAAACTTCTGGAAGTGATAGACATGTTCGTTATCTTGATTATGGTGATGGTTTATGAGTATATATATATTTCAAAGCTTATCAGATTATATATGTATGTGTGTGTGTATATCTATATATATATATATAGATATTTTTTTTTGAGACGGAGTCTCACTCTGTCGCCAGGCTGGAGTGCAGTGGCATGATGTCGGCTCACTGTGACCTCCGACTCCCTAGTTTAAGCAAATCTCCTGCCTCAGCCTCCCGAGTAGCTGGGACTACAGGCAGGCACGCACCACCACACCCAGCTAATTTTTGTATTTTTAGTAGAGATGGGGTTTCACCATGTTGGCCAGGATGGTCTTGATCTCCTGACCTTATGATCTGCCCGCCTCAGCCTCCCAAAGTGCTAGGATTACAGACATGAGCTACCATGCCCAGCATCAGATTTTATATTTTATGTTTGTGCAGTTTATTGTGTGTCAGCTGTATCTCAGTAAAGCTTAGAACAAAATTAATGGCATTGGATAGGTTATATTTACAGTAAAAATTATCTGACAGTATTCTTCATAGAGAACTGATAATTTGCTAGCCATTCTATTTCATTTGCCATTCGTAATATGTTTTAAACAATTATCCTGCATGCTAGTTTTATTTCACATCTGTACCTTTTTGCTTTTATATTTGGACTTGTTTTTTATATTTTTATTGTAAGAATAAACTATGAAGCATAAGCCCATGTATCAAATAAGCAGGCCTGTAGAAATTAAATTCAGCTAAATGAGAGAAATTTATATATGCTTCGTTTTAATTGTGGAAATAAGAAAGATTTCTAAATATTTTATGTATCTTTTCTTAAGCAAGAATTTGTAGTAATATTGAATTTATGTTTTTCGCGTCTTAATGCTAGTAAAACCAATTATATAAAAGACGAACACAAAGTCTTCTAGAAGTATAAATTATATTATTAACATTTTACAGGTGGAAAATTATTATAGCATAGAGCCATGAAGGGTAGAAGAGATCAAGACTAGACATCTTAATAGTAGTATTGGAAATTAAGTCCTATCTTGTAATGCTAATTATATTCTATAGTACTGTCTTTTGTAACATAGTAGTAGTCTGCTTTTCAAAGCTAGAGGGTCATGATAATTTTGGTGAGGGAAACTGTATTTGTGACCTCCGAGTCCTGTCTATGAGTCCTTTGACTGTAACAGACCTCTACTTCAAAACAGTTTACTGGACTCACTTATGCCAACTTGTATCTGTGACATATAAGAAGGCATATACTATTAAAAAAAATTACAAGTTGAAATCCAGTTACTTAATTTTTTTTTACTTAACATTATCACCATTATATCAAAGCTATTCCATGTTTCAGTGCCTTGTCTACTGTAAACTTGGTTTAGACCATGTGCAGTCACTCATGCCTGTAGTCCCAGCACTTTGGGAGGCCCAAGTAGGAGGATCATTTGAAGCCAGGAGTTTGAGACTAGCCTGGGCAACACAGCGAGACCTCATCTCTACAAAAAATTTTAAAAATTAGCCAAGTGTGGTGGAGCACACCTGTAGTCCCAGCTATGCAGGAGGCTGAGGTGGGAGGATCACTTGAGCCCAGGAGTTTGAGGCTGCATTGAGCTATGATTGTGCCACTGCATTCCAGCCCAGGTGACAGAGCAAGACCCAGTTTCTTAAAAACACCCACACACAAAACAAACAAAAAAATTAGACAGGTGTGGTAGTACACCCCTGTAGTCCTGGCTACTCAGACAGAGGAAACCCTGTCTCAAAACCAAAACAAAACTAAAACCAACTCAGTTTAAATTGTGTTACCTCGAGTTGTCTTTACAGCTGATGTGGTGACAGATGCTTTCTCTAGCCTCTATTTATTTAATGCAGTAAAATGATTCCTCACTTTTCTAAACAACTAAGGCTCTTTGTACCAAAACTTTTCAAAAACATTTTTTTGAGAGAAATCATTAATTTTGTTTTTAAAATTTCATATATGTTAATTCTTAAAGTGAGGATATTGAGTAAGCTTTTTTGATTATGCAAAGACATGTTATGAACATTCACCACTGTACTAGAAACAATACAATTCTGCGTTTGATTTTTAGTTTTTCAGCCTGTTTAGATTGTCCTTGTGCCAGGTCATCACCCACCTTCCCAACTTTCTGAGAAGACATATAACCAAGTTTGTTAAGAAATATTTGCTAACAAAGGCAAATAGGAGCTGATTGAGAGTGTAAATACCTTTCCTCTGGGTCAAGTGCACAGTTTTAATGCTGAGGCTGTATGGCACCTATTTTAGGTACTCTGGGCCATGAAGCTATGTTAAGATGAAGTTGCCAGGATGCTCCACCAAGTGGAGAGTTACTGAACCTAATTGAGAGGTACCATGGGGCAGTGAAAGGAGGAGAAAGAGGGACGTGAGCTTTAGCAGAATACTTTATAAAACTCATATTATTCTGCCATTATATTGCATTTACCCCTTAACATCAACTTGTATTGTTGATTGGTTTCTCTGTGCTAATACTGTATATATATCTCATTTAACAAATGTAATATCTGCTTTTGACACATGGACCGTTGAGACTCTGAGAGGTTAAATAACCTGCCTGTGATTACATAGCTACTAAGTGGTGGAGTTAGGATTTGACCTCAGCTCTGTTTAATGTGAAAGCCCATGCTCCTAACCACTTTGTTACACTGATAATTTAGTTCAGAGAGGATGGGTATCAGCTTCATTTTGCATCTAGAGTAATGGGACTTACTTTCTAACACTGTACATATGCATATTTATAAAATTCTGCTACAACAACACAGTTTAGTTTACAAATACATAGATTTTATGATATTGAAATGTTTTACCAGGATTGGTATAAAATGTTTTAAAGAAAAGCTCTTTGACATAAAACCATTCCAATAATGTAGTGTATCATCTAACTACATTCAGTAACATAAATTGCATGGTTCAATGCTAGGCATAGTAGGTGCTCTTGGTAGCTATAACTGTTTATTTTGTATAGCCTATTGTAGATTAAATTGATTGAATTTGCTGTTTTAATAATTTGAAATGAAAAAGAAAATGCAATGAAATCTTTTCAGTTTAGATGTCCTTAATTTTCAATTTATGAACATTCGGACAGAAACTAAAGTTTATTTTTGTGCTATGAAGAAAGGTCTTCCAAACACACTTGAATACTTTAGTATTTCAAAGCATTTTCCTTAAAAGAATTTCTCCTAGCTGAGTGAATTAATTGGATTACTTAATGTTATTCTTAGAAATACCTAAGAATATTGCAGTTTCACAGTTTTATCAATTTATATTATTCTTTTATTTAGTTAACCTGAAATAATGTGGTTTTATTATAAATTTGCTTTCTACGAGTAGTTACCTTAACACAAAATTGACAGGCTTCATAAGAAAAAGTGCTTACCAGAGTTTGCTTTTTCTTAAAATTAGTTAAAGCTTTTAAAACTGTACTCTAATTCCCTAACTGAAGATCAATCATCAAAGGCTAAAATCTCACATATTAGACTGTGATGCTAGAAACACTGAAGTCATATCAACTGGGGAGACTTGTGAAATTCAAGTTTGGTCAACTTCATCCCCCTGAGAGTCCGTTTCTACATTGGTAACATTGCGAAATCTGTCCTACATACTCATAACATTTTTGTAATCCGAGGAGAAAATATGTGTAAAAACACTGAAGGAGGCCAAGGCAGGAGGTCACTTGAAGTTAGGAGTTCAAGACCAGCCTGGGCAACATAGTGAAACACTGTCTGTATTTAAAAAAAAAAAGCAAAAAATAAACATTTTGAAGATTATTTAAAATCTTCTGCTGTGTAGTAAGGCGGTATTTTATTACTTGGTTAAGAGGCAGCTTTATTCCAACAACTACATGACTTATTAGAAATAATATATGAGTGACTTCTCACAAGTAAGTTTGTCATTCATATTTACACCCAAGTTACTCTAAAAGGGTAGTACTATGTAGGTAATATATCACAAAATGTTTTCCAGAAAGGTGAGTAACAATAAATTACTTGGTCTTTTGGAAATAATGTAATAATTTTTGTATATTATATATTTGGATATTTATACATTCTCTTCAGCAAATATGCATTATCCAAGTTAGCATTGGAGTTCCTACCATATTGGGGTTCCTACCATTGAATCCCCTGATTTTCCTTTGGATCTTGGTTCCGCATGCTAATCTTTCTTACTCATTTCTCCAATGACTTTAACAGATGTAGAGAATATACAGAGATTCTGAAAATTCAACAAAATTATGCCTTGAACTATAGGAGTTGTATTCTAGCTACTTTGACCAGAAAGAAAATTTACTAGGGCTATGAACTAATGGAAACAGCACAGACTGAGTCAGCCCTAGGACTGTATTCAGCTCTTAGATTTATTAGGTGTCTGACTTTGAGCCAATCTGTTCAGTCAAACCTCACTTTTTAAACTGTCTGTAAAATGGGGATAATAACACCTATCTTAAACAGTCATAATGAAAAGTAAGATACTGCATATGCAGGACAGTATTTGACACATAATAAGTGCTCAATACAAGTTTTGGGTTTTTTTCTCTTCCCTTCCTCACCTTTAGGAGAATTTCTTTGTAGCTCCACTGGGCCAATTCATAGACTAGTAAAGAGGAATGAATAGACTATCTTATCATAGTTGCAGTAGTAGAAGATTTTTATTTACCTAGAAATGAATGTCAAAACTGTCAAAGCAGATTCAGTTGTCTGTCCATTTTCAGAAGTTCTGCCAGTCTTTAATCTACCAATTCACACAGATTCTGCTATACGTATACATCACTGATTTCCTAACAGCAGAATTTGACAATTAAATGCTCTCAAAAACATTTTTTTTTTTTTTTGCTTGCAGAAATATATGCTAGTAGCCTGAGATAGTTTTTCTAATAACAGGAATCCAGAACTAGAGAATAAAACAACCAAATTAGATTAGCCACAGCAATTCTTTTTTCTTTTCCTTTTTTCTTTTTCTTTTTGAGGCAGCCTTGCTCTGTCACCCAGGCTGGAGTGCAGTTGTGCGACCATGACTCATTGCAGCCTTGACTTCTTGGGCCCAAGTGATCCTCCCACTTCAGCCTCCTGAGTAGCTGGGACTACAGGCACACACCACCACACCTGGCTAATTTTAAAATTTTTTATAGAGAGAGGGTCTCCCTATGTTGCCCTGGCTGATCTCGAACTCCTGGCCTCAAGCAATTCTCCTGCCTTTACCTCCCAAAGTGTTGGGATTACAGGTGTGAGCAACCATACCCAGCCAACACAGCATTTCTTAAACTATTCAAAGCAGAGAAAACTTTTAAGTACTATGTCATCTCAGGAAAGTGTTTAAGATTGTCATAGATTTTATATGATTCTTGTGCGGTTTTTTTTGAGACTGGGTCTCACTTTTTCACCCAACCTAGAGTGCTGTGGCGCCAACGTGGCTCACTGCAGGCTTGACTTCCTGGGCTTAAGTGATTCTCCCCCCTCAGCTTCCTGTGTAGCTTGGACCACAGATGTGTGCTATCGTACCCAGCTAATTTTTAAAATTCACTTGTAGAGATGGGGAGTCTCACTTTATCGCCCAGGCTGGTCTTAAACTCCTAGGCTCAAGTAAGTGATCCACCCACCTTGGCCTGCTAGAGTGTTGGGATTACAGGCATGAGCCATTGTGCCCAGCCCATTCTTTCATATAATTTATCTTACATTTGATCCTTATTCCATGCTGTTTATAAATATAAATGATAATTTTATTAGAAAAATGTTTAAAATACAAATTTTTTTTTTGAGACAGGGTCTCACTGTCATCTAGGCTGGAGTGCAGTGATGCAATTACAGCTCACTGCAGCCTCGACCTCCTGGGCTCAAGCAATCCTCCCACCTCGGTCTCCCAAGTAGCTGGGACCACAGGTGTGTGCCACCAAGCTCAGCTAATTTTTAAGTTTTTTGTGCAGATGGGGTCTCCCTATGTTGCCCCAGCTAGTCTTGAATGCCTGGGCTCAGGTGATCCTCCTGCCTTGACCTCCCAAATTGCTGGGATTGCAGGCGTGAGCCACTGTACCTAGCCACAACACATTTTAAAATTTCTTGAGGAAAAGTCTCATTTTTAAACTTGTAGCTGCTATATTATTTCAACAGGAGTGACATATCCACCAGGTACTAATAATTAAAAAGTACCAGGTACCGGCACACACACCCCCCCACTCTACCCATACCATTAGGATAGTTGTGTTTTCCTATCTGAAGTAGTTCAACTTTTATACATTTAGACTATAAACTTTAATTTATTTAGATATTATAGGCCACTAAGATGTAAAAAAAAAAAAAAATTTCAACTGAAGTTAAGTTTTACCTTGTTACCAGATTCAGAAGAAGATGTTGTTGAAACTCCTGCAGTGTCCCATGATGAACATACACACCAAGAGATAAAGGGCCGAAAAACACTGGCAACTCCTGCAGTTCGCCGTCTGGCAATGGAAAACAATGTAAGTTCTCTGAATATTTAAGTCTGAGATTGTATAGGAAGTGTACATTTGTATCTCTGAAAAATTAGCCAACTATCCCATGATGAAATAGCTCAATGAAATTAAGGAAACATGAAAATATTTGCTACTGAAAAGTGATAGTTGCATAAAAATACATGGGAGAAATGAGAAGTTGTAAACTTATTGCTTACTATCAATTGAGCTGTATGATTTTATTATTCTTTCTTAGAGCCTAATAACAGTAAGAGCTACCATTTATTGAGCACTTGTAAATACCAGGTCTTAGGTCAGGTGCTCTAGAGGCACAGCATGAGATAGGAATTTGAAGGAGGGGAAACCTGTAAAGGGAATGAAGGAAGCAGGATAAGAAAGGGAAGAGAAGGGAAATTGGCCAGACATGGTTATGGTATCAAGCATCTGGCCTGTCCCAAAGCTTGCCGTGGTCCTAAGGAAAAAAAGAAAGACTCTGGCCTGATCTGAGGGTGCAAGGGAGAACCACAGAATTACTGCTTTGAGGCAAGGAGGCTGGCGTTTTGTATTTCCTCTGCCGGTCATTGACTGAATGGAAGGTGGAATGCCAGGCAGGGTGGCTCCCTTGCACTGGGATAGGTATTTACATATTCTCATTTAACCCTGTAAGATAAGGAGCTATTTTAAGACTTGGAGGGTTTAAGTAACTAGTCTAAAGTCACACAGCTAACATAGCAACAGCCAGAATTCAAAAGTGAGTCTATATCACTCCAAAACCTGTGCTTTTAGACGTTATGTACGACCTCAACAATCATTGCCTCCATTATTTGAGCACATATGTGCCAGACACTATAGACACATTATCTGTAATCCTCACAACGACCCTGCAGGAAGGTTGATTAACTTATCTAAAACCAAGTAAGCTGAACTAGGGATTTGAACACAAACCTGTCTGGTTCTGAAACCTGAATACTTCCCACTGTGCCCCACAATGAGACTTTTTGTTTGTCTCTTTTTGAGAAAAGTAAGGTTGTTGTGGGAAAAAAATAAAAGTTTATATTTTGTGAAATATGTAATAGGGTCATTAAAATGTTCATATTCTTTCAGCCAGTTATCCTGCCACTGGGGAACTATCCCAAGAAAATAATCTAGGAATCATTCTTCCTTGTATTTTATATAGCCAAAAATTAGAAGATGCATACGTGTTCAAATTATGTTATATATCCTTGATGAAATGTTATGTAACCCTTAAATGTGTTTAAGTATGAAGACCATTTAGCATAACAGAAAATAGATATAGTAACGTGGAACATTAGGTTATTAAGGGCATCAGATGAAATAATGATTTAACATTTTGCTTTGAAATCTATAAAGCATTTTAATAAATTTTTTCTTAATAATATAGAAAGAAATATATAGAAGAAATGTATGATTTGGCTTTCCTAAAACACTCCCTAAAGATGTGTACAGAATATTTGGATAGAGTGCTTGTATGATTACTAAAAATTAAATATTGGATTTAGTTATCAGAAATCATCTTTTTTTTCAATTTGCATATTTATGAATTGAGTTTGTTTAAAATTAAGAACCAGTGGCATTTACAGTTGTTTGTAACTGCCTAAAAATTATTTGTTTAAATTTTCATAGGCCATTTGTTACAAACTTAGTGTTTGCCTTAGTAAAGTCCTTTATTATTTTAGTCATCCTTAGAGATGCACTGATACAAATGAAATGGGGCCTATCCCTAAGAAATTAATACATACTATATATGAGGAGATCATTCCAAGCTTTTATGTTTATTTGTATTTACATAGAATTAAATGTTTTGTACTGATCTTTCCAAAGTAACTACCAGAAAAATAACTACTTCGAGAGAGCTTTTGTGTTATAATTAAGTTGTTATGTTTTTAACTGGTAGCCAATGTCAGAAACATTGGTCTAAATTTGGTATAGCATTTAGTTTCTCTTAAATTCTCAGCTCTCCCTCTTCTTATATAGTCCCCAAGAATAGAAAAGGTCGAGTAAGAATTATGCAAGAGATTTTAAAATACTTGAGTATAAAAATGTAAGTTTTCAGCTGGGCATAGTGGCTCATGCCTGTAATTCCAGCACTTTTGGGAGGCTGAGGTGAGAGGATAGCTTGAGGCTAGGAGTTCAAGACCAGCCAGGGCAACAGAGTGAGACCCTGTCTCTACAAAAAATTTTTTTAAAAAGTAAGTTTTCATAAATAGCTCTAGATTATATATAATATAGATACCTGATGGTTACCACATGCATATGTGAACAGTATATACAAAAGTAATGATTACTTAAGTAGAAAATGAAAAGGTTATTTCCTTTTACTAATTTATTGGACAGATATATTTTACCGTCAGTTGATCAAATTCCATTTTGAAACTTTAATGATGTTTTTAAGTAGTTGTACTTTTGGCATTAAAATATATCATTTTTTAGATTAAGCTGAGTGAAGTTGTCGGCTCAGGAAAAGATGGCAGAATACTTAAAGAAGATATCCTCAACTATTTGGAGAAGCAGACAGGAGCTATATTGCCTCCTTCACCCAAAGTTGAAATTATGCCACCTCCACCAAAGCCAAAAGACATGACTGTTCCTATACCAGTATCAAAACCTCCGGTATTCACAGGCAAAGACAAAACAGAACCCATAAAAGGTAATGATAATAAAAACAATAATATAAGGCAATAGTTCATTTATTTTGGGGGAAGCTACCTCAGTAGATAAACGTATATAATACGGTGTTTTCAAGTCTTACTGAAGGGAAAGTTCAACTTCAGTCAGCATATAATTTTTATTTTTTTTATTTTATTATTTTATTTTTTTTTTGAGACGGAGTTTTGTTCTTGTTGTCCAGACTGTAGTGCAGTGGCACGATCTTGGCTCACTGCAGCCTCTGCCTCCCAGGTTCAAGCGATTCTCCTGCCTCAGCCTCTTGAGTATCTGGGATTACAGGTGCATGCCACCATGCTCAGCTAATTTTTTGTATTTTTAGTAGAGACAGGGTTTCATCATGTTGGCCAGGCTGGTCTCGCACTCCTGATCTCAGGTGATCCACCCTCCTCAGCCTCCCAAAGTGCAGGGATTACAGGCATGAGCCACTGCGCCTGGCCATAATTTTTAAATGGTGAAATAACATAGCTTTTCCAGGAAACACTTCCAATTTATGTGTACCATTAACTTCTGAAGAGTAATACATTAGCAGGTTTCTTGAAATATAAACTTGTATACTGATAATTGCTCTGTTTGGACACACAGGATATTTTAAACATTCACTATTTGTAGTTAGCTTTCAAAACAACTAGTCTGATTTGTTATTTATAAACTCTTGGAATGATTAACTTCCAGAAGAGTGGCTTTGCAGGAAAGCTGTTAGGGAAATACATGGCTTGCATTCTTTTGAATTTTTTATATAACACAGCATTTAAAGCAGTTACCTGCTATGTTATTGCATTTGCCTCTGAGTGTCATGATGCAGTCAATGTTCCAGCTTTGAAATTAATGACTTTCGGCCAGGCGCGGTGGCTCACGCTTGTAATCCCAGCACTTTGGGAGGCCGAGGCGGGCGGATCACGAGGTCAGAAGATCGAGACCACGGTGAAACCCCGTCTCTACTAAAAATACAAAAAAATTAGCCGGGCGTGGTGGCGGGCACCTGTAGTGCCAGCTACTCAGAGAGGCTGAGGCAGGAGAATGGTGTGAACCCGGGAGGCGGAGCTTGCAGTGAGCCGAGATTGCGCCACTGCACTCCAGCCTGGGCGACAGAGCGAGACTCTGTCCCAAAAAAAAAAAAAAATTAGTGACTTTCAATGTAATGTAATGAAGAGAGTAGTAAGAGGAAGGGTTTAACTGAGAGAGTAAAAGACATTAGAGAACCTTCCATTTTAGTTACTTTAAAAAAAAAAAGGATGAAGAGATTTGAGAATTTAAATAAATGAATAACAATTGAATGCTTTTCAGGCTTTCAAAAAGCAATGGTCAAGACTATGTCTGCAGCCCTGAAGATACCTCATTTTGGTTATTGTGATGAGATTGACCTTACTGAACTGGTTAAGCTCCGAGAAGAATTAAAACCCATTGCATTTGCTCGTGGAATTAAACTCTCCTTTATGCCTTTCTTCTTAAAGGTGAGATTCATTCATTTCAAACAAGGGTTGAGTAGGACATTTATTTGTTTGTTTGTTTGTGTTTTTGAGACAGACTTTCACTCTTGTCACCCAGGCTGAAGTGCAATGGCACGATCTCGGCTCACTGCAACCTCCACTTCCCAGGTTCAAACAATTCTCTTGCCTTAGCCTCCTGAATAGCTGGGAATACAGGCACCTGCCACCACGCCTGGCTAATTTTGTATTTTTAGTAGAGACGTGATTTCACCATGTTGGTCAGGCTGGTCTTGAACTCCTGACCTCAGGTGATCCACCCCCACCCCAACCTCCCAAAGTGCTGGAATTCCAGGCGTGAGCCACCATACCCGGCCCCAAGTAGGACATTTAAATTTTGCTTTGCCAACATGCAATGTGTGGACTGTGGCCTTGAATAAAAATACTACTTTTCGCAACATCAGATAGTTAGAAAATGTGCCATTTCTTTGTTCAATAGGAAATTATAAAATTGAAATTTCTATATTATATTTTTAGCCACTTATCTTTGAGCTAGGTAGAGACAATTCTGCCAGCTAAGTAAAGCCTTTAATCCTAAAAGGATCACTCCAACCAAGTCTTGGTTTGAACTAAAATGAGACTCGATATTAATTTTGCAATATCACTGACATATATTTAATACTTATTTTCATTTACTCAACAAACTTATATTGAGGATCCTGGGAATTATTTCTAGTGCTAAGCCTTGGGACCAGTAAAAAATGGAGTAAGACCATCAGCTGACCTTGAGCAGCTTACAATCTAGCTCACATTAGTGACTGTGCAGCAGCTACCATGTGCCAGCCTCCATACTAAGCATGCTGTATACATTATCTCTTTTTTTTTTTTTGGTGTGAATCTCATTTATTGAAAACATTATTTCTCACCTTTCTCAAATCGAAGACTGCAAAAAATAAAAGCAGTGCTTTATTGAGTTGTCATGAGCCTCGGGCAGGAGCAGCAGCGCTGCCTCTCCACGCTCCGGGAAACCGCAGCTGGCGTGTGCCACATCGGTCCCACGTCGCTTTACAAAACAGTCCTGAAGCTTAATCAAATAAAACTATTGTACACAACATTTACATTAGAAAAAGGGAGCTGGGTGTGGGAAAGCCGGGCCTGGTGTTCCCTTTAAGCGAAGGTGGCTCCACAGTTGGGGCATCTTCACTTCCTCAAGGCAAAACGGCAGATGAACCCAAAGGGGAACAGGATGATGGCCAGGAAGATGGATTCCCAGAAAGGTGAAGCAGTCCTGCAGCACCCCGACCCTGCAGACGGGACAGCCTCCCACGACCACGATAGAGTTGGTAGGATAGCGGGTGACGGTCCGGCTATGGATGTTGTAGGCCCTGGGATGGTGGGTGGGTATCCCTGTGACGAGGTAGGGGTAGGGCGCGGCGGGGGTGGCGCCGTAGCCATGCGGGCCGCACGCGTAGTCACCCTGGCCGGCCTCCTGGTTGTAGGCGGGCGGCCGCTCCGGCAGCAGAGTCTTGTGGTCCATGGCGGCCTGGCCGCGCCCGCCGCTCCGGCCCGGCTTGGCTCGGTCGGCCCCGGCGGGGACGCGGCGGACCAGGTGGCTTGGGCCCCTCTGAGGCAGACGCAGGGCGGGGCCCATTATCTCTTAATTCTCACAGTAACCCTGACGTGTAAATATTACTGTCCCCACTTTCCATTTAAGGAAACTGGGTCTCAGAGAGGTTGAGAAACTGGTTAAGGACTTATAGCTAACAGGTGGAGAAGCTCTTTCAGGTTCTGGTCTGTTTTACTCAGAAGGACATACTGATGTCTATAATGCCAACATGTTCAGTCCTTTCTCTACACTGCACCAAGACTGGTCTTCCATAAATCAAATTATTGTAATATTCTCTGATTCTTTGCAGTGGTTCCCTTTCGTTGCCTTTAGGGTAATTTCCATACTCCTTAGTGTGGCATACAAATGTGTTATAAGTCTCTGCTGCCTGCCTCTCCGTTCTTATCTCACTCCCTCATATTAAGCTCCCCATAATTGCTGGAATACACAATTCCACCTGTAGTGCCCCTTCTTCTCGATCAAACACCTGAAAATCCCAAACTGGTCAAGTACAGACTCTTTCTGTGGCTGTCACTATTTGAATTAAATGCTCTTGTTTCCCACTGTTACTTATCTCAGTGCATTGTGAGTGCTTACTCAGTTTTCTCTTCACTTACTGGGCGCTGGGCCTCAAGAGGCAGAAACTATTCTCCTTTATCTCCTTTTTTTTTTTTAGAAAGGGTTCACTCTGTTGCCCAGGCTGCTGGAGTGCAGTGGCACAATCACAGCTCACTGCAACCTTGAACTCCTGGGCTCAAGTGATCCTCTGCCTCAGCCTCCCGAGAAGCTGGAACCACAGGTGTGCACCACCACACCTGCCTAATTTTTTTTATTCTTAGTAGAGGTGTATCTCACAGTGTTGCCCAGGCTGGTCTTACAGGGATGAGCCACCATGCCTGGCTATTTTGTTTTAAAATAAAACATAAGTTTCAGAACATTCAAAAAAAATACTACACAGTATTGTAGAGGGGGAACAAATGACTAATCCATTGACATATACCTTGTATTTTCTTGGACAAAATTTGGATTATACTCAAAACTCTATTTTTATATGTAACAGTTTAGACTAACCTTAGGGGTTTTTAGATAAAGACTACTAAAATTACAGTTATTGAATCAAATGCTTACTAAAACTTTCAAGTTGGCTGGGCTCAGTGGCTCACGACTGTAATCCCAACACTTTAAGAGGCCAAAGCAGGCAGATTGCTTGAGCTCAGGAGTTCTCAAGACCAGCCTGGGCAACATGGTGAAACCCCATCTCTACAAAAAATACAAAAGTTACCTGGGCATAGTGGCATGCGCCTGTAGTTCCAGCTACTCGGGAGGCTGAGGCAAGAGGATCACTCGAGCCAAGGACGTTGAGGCTACAGTGAGCTGAGATCACGCCACTGCACTCCAGGTGGGTAACAAAGCAAGACCCTGTCTCAAAAACAAACAAGAAAAAATTTTCAAGTCATAAAAATTAAGGAACTCGTAGCAGTTCTTTTAATTATATTTTTCTTCAGTTGATCTACTCTCTTAACCTGTCCTAACTAAACTAATGACTATGAAATGTCTCTATATATTTAAACTTTTTTCTTAACTCTCTAGTTCAAGGATTTGATTTTTTTTCCATCAAGACCCCTGATGCACTGAGAAGAATAACACAATGCATGTAAAGAACTTTAACAGGGACCAGACAAGGGCAGTGAGGAAGGGAATTCTTTTTAAGAATGATCTTAAGCATTTTTATTTTGCTATCTTTTAAATTTAATACAATGCATGGCCACCACATGTAAGGTATGAAACTTGATTATTAGATCCCGAAAACAGATTATCAAGAACATTTTGGGTACAGTTAGGGAAATCTGAATATGGACAGGAAAGAAATGGTATTAAGTGACAAAAGGAAAAAAGAAAGGGAGAAGGCGGCCGAGAGGGAAAATATAAATGCTGTTCAGTGAGACTTGAGCTGTAAAGTAAATGTTCAGGCCATCTCTGCCCTTCAGCTGGCCAAGGACACCAAGTAGCAAACTGGCATCTAACCGTCAGTGCGCTTTGAAACCCTCGTTACGTGTTCTTTCCACACAGAGAAATAGCTTACCTGCTTTTTTGTGTTTTGATTCCTAGTTTTGAACTACAGGTTTACTTCTCATGGAAATCTTAAGATCAACATAGTAAGGAAATCACCTAGAATTTAGACATTTTCTTTGGAACTTTGGCTGGTCTGTATCATTATTTTGAAAATCTCCTTGATGTTTCTAAGCTACCTGACTATCTTTTATTCTTTAGTAATTAGGGTGACTATTTCTTTTTTTTTTTTTTTTTGAGACAGAGTCTTGCTCTTGCCCAGGCTGGAGTGCAGTGGCGCGATCTCGGCTCACTGCAAGCTCCGCCTCCCAGGTTCACGCCATTCTCCTGCCTCAGCCTCCTGAGTAGCTGGGACTACAGGCGCCCGCCACCACGTCTGGCTAATTTTTTTGTGTTTTTAGTAGAGACAGTGTTTCACTCTGTTAGCCAGGATGGTCTCGATCTCCTGACCTTGTGATCTGCCCGCCTCGGCCTCCCAAAGTGCTGGGATTACAGGCATGAGCCACCACGCCCAGCCAGGGTGACCTATTTCTACATTGCTTGAAGGTAACATTGGCAGTAATGTGACTAGGTACCTGTAGACTTGAAATTAAACTCAGCATGAATAAGAGTTCTCTCTCTCCCTCCTTTTATACCTCTTATTGTTTCAAATTCCCTATTCCTTCTGAGTTAAAAGTGCTAAAATTGCATTCTTTTTCTGTTAAACAGGCTGCTTCCTTGGGATTACTACAGTTTCCTATCCTTAATGCTTCTGTGGATGAAAACTGCCAGAATATAACATATAAGGTTGGCTATGCAGAGTGAAAATGTTCTTATTATTAATAGAAGATGGGGCAAACGTGCTTGTAGATTAGAGAGACTTCTATTGTACCTCAAATAGTGATCTTTTTTAGACTAGAATTAAAGGTATAGAGTAAAACATTAAACTTAAGTGTAATTCATTGTTGTTGTTTCTGTGTTTAATAATACTGTTTAGATATGGAGATTCTTAAAACCATTTTTAAGCTTTTTTTTGTTTGTTTTCTGCTTAAAATAATGGAAATACATAGCTGTATGGCAGATTATGTTACCCACTCTACTTACTCTCTCAAAAAGAAGCAGCTCTTTCAAAATTGAATTCCTGGAATTTTATTATTATTATTATTATTATTATTATTATTATTATTATTATTATTATTGGCAGAGTCTCACTCTGTCACCAGTTTGGAGTGCAGTGTTGTGATCGTGGCTCACTGCAACCTCGACCTCTCAGGCCCAAGCAATCTTTCTGCCCCAGCCTCCTGTGTAGCTGGGACTATAGGCATGTGCCACTATGCCCAACTAATTTTTAAATTTTTTGTAGAGACGTGGTCTCATTATGTTGCCCAGGCTGGTCTTGAACTTCTGGTCTAAGCAATCCTCCTGCCTCAGCCTCCCAAAGTGCTGGGATTACAGGCATGAACCACTGCGCCTGGCAAATTCCTGGAGTTTTAAGATTAAGAATAATTTAAGTGAGAAAAGTAATAAAAGTTTGAATTCAATTTGAGTAAACTCTTCTGTGAGGAGTGAAAGTTTCTTAAGACCAAGAACTCTTTTTGAGATGCCTTTCCTTAAGTTTACTTATCATTAGAAGTGTACAACCAGAGGCTGGGCACGGTAGCTCACGCCTATAATCCCAGCACTTTGGGAGGCCGAGGCAGGTGGATCATGTGAGGTCAGAAGTTTGAGACCAGCCTGGCCAACATTGTGAAACCCTGTCTCTACTAAAAATACAAAAATTAGCCAGCTGTGGTGGCCAGCGCCTGTAGTCTTAACTACTTAGGAGGCTGAGGTGGGAGAATTGCTTGAACCCAGGAGGCAGAGGTTGCAGTGAGCCAAGATTGTGCCACTGCACTCCAGCGTGGGCGACAAGAGCAAAATTCCATTTCAAAAAGAGAATTAAGAAAAGAAAAAAAAGACATGTACAACTAGAAAGTGAGCTTAGATATTCTGGGAGGTCAGCTGCCATATGGTTAATACAGTCAGCTGTATTAATTTTAATTTTAATATCTCCTGATTAAGTATATACTTATCACAAAAATTTCAGGCAAGAAAATAATGATGTTGGCCAGGTGTGGTGGCTCCTGCCTGTAATCCCAGCACTTTGGGGGACAGAGGTAGGAGGATGGCTTGAGCCTAGGAATTCAAGACCAGCATGGGCAACAAAGTGAGGAGGCCCCCATCTCTACAGAAAAAAAAAAAATTAGCCAGGCGTGGTGGTGCATGCCTATAGTTTTAGCTGCTTGGGAGGCTGAGGCAGGAGAATCATAGGATACCTGGGAGATGGAGGTTGCTGTGAGTTGTGATCATGCCACTGCACTCCAGCCTAGGTGACAAAGTGAAACCCTGCCTTTGTCAAAAAAAAAAAGAAAAGAAAAAAGAAAACAAAGATGTTTACCCTCAATTCCATGACCCTAAGATAACTCACTGTTTATGTTGAGATATACATCTTTCTAGGATTTCATTTTTACATACTTTTTAGAAGATATAGAATTATTTATACTTTCTTTAACTTGCTTTTTTCTTTTTCTTTTTCTTTTTTTTTTTTTTTTTTGAGACAGGATCTCACTCTGTTGCCTATCTAAAGTATTCCCCATAGAGAATATCTATGCTGTGGTGTAATCATCGCCTCACTGCACCGTCCACCCTCAGCCTTCCGAGTAGCTGGGACTATAGGCATGTGCCACCATGCCTAGCTAATTTTTGTACTTTTTTTTTTTTTTGTAGAAATAAGGTCTTGCCATGTTGCCCAGGCTGGTCTCTAACTCCTGGGCTCAAGTGATCCACCCACCTCAGCCTCTCAAAGTGCTGGGTTACAGGCATGAGCCACCGTGCCCAGCCTCTTCTTGTTCGTTTACTATATTGTAGACGTCATTATGTGTCAACAAATATAGCTTTGTTATTTAGCCAGTGGCCTATTTATAAACATTGTGATTATTTGCAGTTTCTCAAACTTATAAAGTGTGTCCTCAACATCCCTGTGTATCCCTACATACTTCTGCACTTAGTTCCTTAACACAAATTTTTATAAATGTTGGTACATGTTGTCATATGTTCTCCAGAAAGTCTATACAGGTTAAGTATCCGTTACCTGAAATGCTTGGGACCACAAGCGTTTTGGATTTAAGACTTTTTTGGATTATGGAATATTTGCATATACAAAAGAGACATCTTGAGGACAGGACCCAAGTCCAAACATGAAATTCACTTATGTTTCATTTACCCCTCATACACATAGCCTGAAGGTAATTTTATATAATATTTTTGACATTTTTGTGCATGAAACAAAGTTTGTTTTTTTTTAATTTTTATTTTTTGTTTTTGGAGATAGAGTCTTGCTCTGTGGCCCAGGCTGGAGTGCAGTGGTGCAATCTCGGCTCACTGTAAGCTCTGCCTCCTGGGTTCACGCCATTCTCCTGCCTCAGCCTCCTGAGTAGCTGGGACTACAGGCGCCTGCCACTATGCCTGGGTAATTTCTTTTTGTATTTTTAGTAGAGACGGGGTTTCACTGTGGTAGCCAGGATGGTCTCGATCTCCTGACCTCGTGATCCGCCCGCCTCGGCCTCCCAAAGTGCTGGGATTACAGGCGTGAGCCACCGTGCCCAGCCACAAAGTTTTTTCTTTTTTCTTTTTTTGACACAGGGTTTTGCTCTGTCACCCATGCATAATCATAGCTTATTGTAACCTAAAACTCTTGGGGTCAAATGATCCTCCCACCTCAGCCTCCCAAGTAGCTGAGACTACAGGCATGTGCCATAATTAAAAAAAATTTTTTTGTAGCTAATTAAAAAAATTTTTTTGTAGAGATGGAGTCTTGCTATGTTGCCCAGGCTGGTCTTGAACTCCTGGCCTCAAGCAATCCTTCTGCATCAGTCTCCCAAAGTGTTGGGATTATAGGCATGAGCCACTATGGCCAGAACAATGGCTGCATTTTTCTGTTTTTTTTTTTTTGTTTTTTTTTTATTGATGGGCTCTGATATGGTTAAATATTACAAAATGAGAACTGTTTCAACAACTATGCAGCATAGTGTTTAAGGACAAAATATTGAATATACTTTTTATTATATATGTATTTTATCACATAGTAAGGAATGCTGAGGTGCTTAATCCATCCAATAAATCAAAAATAAAAACTTTACATTTCTATATTTGTCAGTATACAGAATTCTGAAGATGGATCTTGACTCAGGGTGATAAATCAGTTTTCAAGGAAATTGGCTACATCACATGACATCATTTCAGCCCTCAAAAGTTTCCGATGTTGGAGCATTTCAGATTTCAGATATTTGGACTAGGGATGCTCAACCTGTACCAGTTACATTCCCACTAACAATGTTGGGAAATAGCCTATTGCCTACATTCTTATCAATAAAAAATTATCATCTTTTTTTGGACAGAGTCTTACTCTGTCTCCCAGGCTGGAGTGCAGTGGCACAATCTCGGCCCACTGCAGCCTCCACCTCATGGGTTCAAGCGATTCTCGTGCCTCAGCCTCCCGAGTAGCTGGGATCACAGGCCTGTGCCACCATGCTAATTTTTGTATTTTTAGTAGAGATGGGGTTTCACTATGTTGGCCAGGCTGGTCTTGAACTCATGACCTCAGATAATCTAGCCACCTTGGCCTCCCAGAGTACTGGGATTACAGGTGTGAGCCACTGCGCCTGGCCCAAAAAATCTTTTAAAAATTATTTTTAAATTATTTCTTTTAAATCACTACCAATCTGGTAAAAATGAGTTTTGGTAGTGGTTTCTAGATGGCAGTGAAGGTTGATCCTTTCTTTGCTGTTAGCTTATTCATTAAAAGCCCTGCTGTACAATTTTTATTTTTTAGGCTTCTCATAACATTGGGATAGCAATGGATACTGAGCAGGGTTTGATTGTCCCTAATGTGAAAAATGTTCAGATCTGCTCTATATTTGACATCGCCACTGAACTGAACCGCCTCCAGAAATTGGGCTCTGTGGGTCAGCTCAGCACCACTGATCTTACAGGAGGAACATTTACTCTTTCCAACATTGGATCAGTGAGTAATAATGTTGAAATACATAAACCATTACTTAAGGTTTCTGATCATATGCTTAATTAAAAATAGAAAATGTCACTTGGCATTTGTTACTGGAAAAATCTTAACTTTTAATACTCTCCTTTTTTTTTTTTTTTTTTAAATAGATTGGTGGTACCTATGCCAAACCAGTGATAATGCCACCTGAAGTTGCCATCGGGGCCCTTGGATCAATTAAGGTACATGTATTAGATAACTGAAAAATGGAGTTTAAGCAAATTCAGGGACTAAACACAATGAAGAGTAACCATTTCTAAGGTTTCCCCCTCCTTTTGTAGGTTTAAGTTTCTGAGTTTATCTTAGAAAGTCTATTATTTCTTTTTTTCTTTTCTTTTTTTTTTTTTTTTTTACTTTAAGTTCTGGGATACGTGTGCAGAATGTGCAGGTTTGTTACATAAGTATACACATGCCATGGTGGTTTGCTGCACCCATCAACCTGTCATCTACATTAGGTATTTCTCCTAATGATATTCCTCCCCTAGCCCCCAACCCCACGACAGGTCCCCAGTGTGTGATGTTCCCCACCCTCTGTCCACGTGTTCTCATTGTTCAACTCCCACTTATGAGTGAGAACATGCAGTGTTTGGTTTTCTGGTTTCCAGCTTCATCCATGTCCCTTCAAAGGACATGAACTCGCTCTTTTTTATGGCTGCATAGTATTCCATGGTGTATACGTGCCACATTTTCTTTATCCAGTCTAACATTGATGGGCCAAAATTGACAAATCAGATCTAATTAAACTAAAGAGCTTCTGCACAGCAAAAGAAACATCTTGGTTCCAAATCTTTGCTATTGTGAATAGTGCTGCAATAAACATACATGTGCATGTGTCTTCATAGTAGCATGATTTATAATCCTTTGGGTATATACTCAAAATAAGCAATGGGATTGCTGGGTCAAATGGTATTTCTGGTGCTAGATCTTGAGGAATCACCACACCGTCTTCCACAATGGTTGAACTCATTTACCCTCCCACCAACAGTGTAAAAGCGTTTCTATTTCTCCATATTCTCTCCAGCATCTGTTATTTCCTGCCTTTTTAATGATCGCCATTGTAACTGACATGGTATCTCATTGTAGTTTTGATTTGCGTTTCTCTAATGACCAGTGATCATGAGCTTTTTCTCTTGTTTGTTGGCGATATAAATGTCTTCTTTTGAAAAGTGTCTGTTCATATCCTTCGCCCACTTTATGATGGGTTGTTTGTTTTTTTCTTGTAAATTTGTTTAAGTTCCTTGTAGATTCTGGATATTAGCCCTTTCTCAGATGGATAGATTGCAAAAATGTTCTCCCATTCTTTAGGTTGCCTGTTCTCTCTGATGATAGTATCTTTTGCTGTGCAGAAGCTCTTTAGTTTAATTAGATCTGATTGTCAATTTTGGCTTTGTTGCAATCGCTTTTGGTATTTTAGTCATGAAGTCTTTGCCTATGCCTATGTCCTGAATGGTATTGCCTGGGTTTTCTTCTAGGGTTTTTATGGTTTTAGGTCTTATGTTTCAGTCTTTAATCCATCTTCAGTTAATTTTTGTATAAGGTGTAAGGAAGGGGTCCGTCCAGTTTCAGTTTTCTGCATATGACTAGCCAGTTGTCCCAACACCATTTATTAAATATGGAATCTTTGCCCCATTGCTTGTTTTTGTCAGGTTTGTCAAAGATCAGATGGGTTGTAGATGTGTGGTGTTATTTCTGAGGCCCCTGTTCAGTTCCATTGGTCTATCTCTCTGTTTTGGTACCAGTACCATGCTGTTTTGGTTACTGTAGCCTTGTAGTATAGTTTGAGGTCAGGTAGCATGATGCCTCCAGCTTCGTTCATTTTGTTTAGATGATCTTGGCTATATGGGCTCTCTTTTGGTTCCATATGAAATTTAAAGTAGTTTTTTCTAATTCTGTGAAGAAAGTCAATGGTAGCTTGATGGGAATAGTATTGAATCTATAAATTACTTTGGGCAGTTTGGCCATTTTCACAATATTGATTGTTTCTATCCATGAGCATGGAATGTTTTTCCATTTGTTTGTGTCCCCTCATATTTCCTTGAGCAGTGGTTTATAGTTCTCCTTGAAGAGGTCCCTCACATCCCTTGTAAGTTGTATTCCTAGGTATTTTATTCTCTTTGAAGCAATTGTGAATGGGAGTTCACTTATGATTTGGCTCTCTGTTTGTCTGTTATTGGTGTTTAGGAATGCTTGTAATTTTTGCACATTAATTTTGTATCCTGAGACTTTGCTGAAGTTGCTTATCAGCTTAAGGAGATTTGGGGCTGAGCTGATGGGGTTTTCTAAATATACAATCATGTCATCTGCAGACGGAGATAATTTGACTTCCTCTCTTCCTATAGAATACGCTTTATTTCTTTCTCCTGCCTGATTGCCCTGGCCAGAACTTCCAATACTATGTTGAACAGGAGTGGTGAGAGAGAGGGCATCCTTGTCTTGTGCCGGTTTTCAAAGGGAATGCTTCCAGCTTTTGCCCATTCAGTATAATATTGGCTATGGGTTTATCATAAATAGCTCTTATTATTTTGAGATATTTTCCATCAATATGTAGTTTGAGTGTTTTTAGCACGAAGAGTTGTTGAATTTTGTCAAAGGCCTTTACTGCGTCTATTGAGATAATCACGTGGTTTTTGTCATTGGTTCTGTTTATGTGATGGATTACGTTTATTGATTTGCGTATGTTGAACCAGCCTTGCATCCCAGGGATGAAGCCAACTTGATTGTGATGGATAAGCTTTGTAATGTGCTTCTGGATTCAGTTTGCCAGTATTTTATTGAGGATTTTGGCATCGATGTTCATCAGGGATATTGGCCTGAAGTTTTCTTTTTGTGTGTGTGTCTCTGCCAGGTTTTGGTATCAGGATGATGCTGGCCTCATAAAATGAGTTAGGGAGGATTCCCTTTTTTTCTGTTGTTTGGAATAGTTTCAGAAGGAATGGTACCAGCTCCTCTTTGTACCTGTGGTAGAATTTGGCTGTTAATCTGTCTAGTCCTGGGCTTTTTTTGGTTGGTAGGCTATTAATTACTACCTCAATTTCAGAACTTGTTATTGGTCTATTCAGGGAGTCGACTTTTTCCTGATTTAGTTTTGGAAGGGTGTATGCATCCAGGAATGTATCCATTTCTTCTAGATTTTCTAGTTTATATGTGAAGAGGTGTTTATAGTATTCTCTGATGGTAGTTTGTATTTCTGTGGCATCAGTGGTGATATCCCCTTTATCATTTTTTATTGTGTCTATTTGATTCTTCTCTCTTTTCTTCATTAGTCCAGCTAGTGGTCCATCAATTTTGTTAATCTTTTCAAAAAACCAGCACCTGGATTGATTTTTTTGAAGGGTTTTTTGTCTCTCTATCTCCTTCAGTTCTGCTCTGATCTTAGTTATTTCTTGCCTTCTGCTAGCTTTTGAATGTGTTTGCTCTTGCTTCTCTAGTTCTTTTAATTGTGATGTTAGGGTATTGATTTTAGATCTTTCCTGCTTTCTTCTGTGGGCATTTAGTGCTATAAATTTCCCTCTACACATGCTTTAGCTGTGTCCCAGAGATTCTGGTATGTTGCATCTTTGTTCTCATTGGTTTCAAAGAACATCTTTATTTCTGCCTTCATTTAATTATTTATCCAGCAGTCATTCAAGAGCAAGTTATTTGGTTTCCATGTAGTTGTGTGGTTTTGAGTGAGTTTCTTAATCCTGAGTTCTAATTTGATTGCACTGTGGTCTGAGAGACTGCTTGTTATTGTTTCCATTCTTTTGCATTTGCTGGGAGAGTTTTACTTGCAATTGTGTGTTCGATTTTAGAACAAGTGCTATGTGGTGCTGAGAAGAATGTATATTCTGTTGATTTGGGGTGGAGAGTTCTGTAGATGTCTGTTAGGTCCACTTGGTTCAGAGCTGAGTTCAAGTCCTGAAGATGCTTGTTAATTTTCTGTCTCGTTGTTCTGTCTAATATTGACAGTGGGGTGTTAAAGTCTCCCACTATTATTGTGTGAGAATCTAAGTCTCTTTGCAGGTCTCTAAGAACTTGATTTATGAATCTGGGTGCTCCTGTATTGGGTGCATATATATTTAGGATAGTTAGCTCTTCTTGTTGCATTGATCCCTTTACTATTGTGTAATGCCCTTCTTTGTCTTTTTTTTTTATCTTTGTTGGTTTAAAGTCTGTTTTATCAGAGACTAGGATTGCAACCCCTGCTTTTTTTTTTTTTTTTTTCTTTCCACTTGCTTAGTAAACCTTCCTCCATCCCTTTATTTTGAGCCTGTGTGTATCTTTGCACATGAGATGGGTCTCCTGAATATAGCACATTGATGGGTCTTGACTCTTTATCCAATTCGCCAATCTGCGTCTTTTAATTAGGGCATTTAGCCCATTTACATTTGAAGTTAATATTGTTACATGCAAATTCAATACTGTCTTTATGATGATAGCTGGTTATTTTGCCTGTGACTTGATGCAGTTTCTTCATAGTGTCGATGGTTTTTACATTTTGGGTTGCTTTTTTAGTGGCTGCTACTGGTTGTTCCTTTCCATGTTTAGTGCTTCCTTCAGGAGCTCTTATAGGGCAGGCTTGGTGATGACAAAGTCTGTCAGCATTTGCTTGTCTGTAAAGGATTTTATTTCTCCTTCACTTATGAAGCTTAGTTTAGCTGGATGTGAAATTCTGGGTTGAAAATTCTTTTCTTTAAGAATGTTGAATATTGGTCCCCACACTCTTCTGGCTTGTAGAGTTTCTGCTGAGAGATCTGCTGTTAGTCTGATGGGCTTCCCTTTGTGGGTAACCCAACCTTTGTCTCTGGTGGCCCTTAACATTTTTTTCCTTCATTTCAACCTTGGTGAATCTGACCTGGGGTTGCTCTTCTTGAGGAGTATCTTTGTGGTGTTTTCTGTATTTCTTGAATTTGAATGTTGACCTATCTTGCTAGTTGGGAGAAGTTTTCCTGAATAGTACCCTGAAGTGTGTTTTCCAGCTTGGTTCCATTCTCCCTGTCACTTTCAGGTACACCAATCAAACGTAGTTTTGGTCTTTTTCACATAGTCTCATATTTCTTGGAGGCTTTGTTCGTTCCTTCTCCTTCTTTTTTCTCTAATCTTGTCTTCACGCTTTATTTCATAAAGTTGATTTTTAATCTGATATCCTTTCTTCCGCTTTATTGATTCGGCAATTAATACTTGTGTATGCTTCACGAAGTTCTCATGCTGTGTTTTTCAGCTCCATCAGGTCATTTATATTCTTCTCTAAATTGGTTATTCTAGTTAGCAATTCCTCTAACTTTTTATCAAGGTTCCTAGCTTCCTTGCATTGGGTTAGAACATGCTCCTTTAGCTCGGAGGAGTTTGTTACTACCTGAAGCCTACTTGTGTCAGTTCATCAAACTCATTCTCTGTCCAGTTTTGTTCCCTTGCTGGCAAGGAGTTGTGATCCTTTGGAGGAGATGAGGCATTCTGGTTTTTGGCATTTTCAGCCTTTTCGTGCTGGTTTTTCCTCATCTTTGTGGATTTATCTACCTTTGATCTTTGCTGTTGGTGACCTTTGGATGGAGTTTTTGCATGGTCATCCTTTTTGTTGATGTTGATGCTATTGCTTTCTGTTTGTTAGTTTTCCTTCTAACAGTCAGGCCCCTCTTCTGCAGGTCTGCTGGAGTTTGCTGGGGGTCCACTCCAGACCCTATTTGCCTGGGTATCACCAGTGGAGGCTGTAGAACAGCAAAGATTGCTGCCTGCTCCTTCCTCTGGAAGCTTCGTCCCAGAGGGGCACCTGCCAGATGCTAGCGAGAGCCTCCTGTATGAGGTGTCTGTCAATCCCTGCTGGGAGGTGTCTCCCCGTCAGGAGGCATGGGGGTCAGGGAGCCACTTTAGGAGGCAGTCTGTCCCTTAGCAGAGCTCAAGCACTGTGCTGGGAGATCCACTGCTCTTTTCGGAGCCAGCAGGCAGGAAGGTTTAATTCTGCTGAAGCTGCTCCCACAGCCACCCCTTCCGCCAGGTGCTCTGTCCCAGGGAGATGGGAGTTTTATTATAAGCCCCTAACCGGGGCTGCTGCCTTTCTTTCAGAGATGCCTGCCCAGAGATGAGGAATCTAGAGAGGCAGTCTGGTTACAGTGGCTTTGCTGAGCTGCAGTGGGCTCTGCCCAGTTCAAACTTCCCTGTGGCTTTGTTTACACTGTGAGGGGAAAACCGCCTACTCGAGCCTCAGTAATGGTGGATGCCCCGCCCCCCACCAAGCTCGAGCATCCCAGGTCGACTTCAGACTGCTGTGCTGGCAGCAAGAATTTCAAGCCAGTGGATCTTAGCTTGCTGGGCTCCGTGGGGGTGGAATCCACTGAGCAAGACCACTTGGCTCCTTAGCTTCAGCCCCCTTTCCAGGGGAGTGTACAGTTCTGTCTCACTGGTGTTCCAGGCACCACTGGGGTATGAAAAAAAAAAAAACTGCAGCTAGCTTGGTGTCTGCCCAAACGGCCTCCCAGTTTTGTGCTTGAAACTCAGGGCCCTTGTGGAGTAGGCATCCGAGGGAATATCCTGGTCTGTGGGATGCAAAGACCATGGGAAAAGCATAGTATCTGGGCTGGATAGCACCGTCCCTCACAGCACAGTCCCTCATGGCTTCCCTTGGCTAGGGGAGGGAGTTCCTTGACCCCTTGTGCCTCCCAGGTGAGGCAACGCCCCATCCTGCTTCTGCTGGCCCTCCATGGGCTGCACCCACTGTCTAACCAGTCCCAGTGAGATGAATCGGGTACCTCAGTTGGAAATGCAGAAATCATCCACCTTCTGCCTTGGTCTCACTGGGAGCTGCAGACCGGAGCTGTTCCTGTTCTGCCATCTTGCCTGGGAATCCAAAAACCTATTACTTCTTCCTAAGAGGTAGGCCTGCACTTCTGGTGGCTGCCTCTATGTGTAATAAATGGTGGTGATCTGGGTTGTTTCTGTATGGATCAACCATTGTGGATTATGCCAGGCACAGATATTGAGTCTTTATGAATAATCACAAATATAGCCAATCTACTTCTATCAAAATATCTTTATTTCATTATACCAAAGAATAATAGAAAACTAATTCAAAATGTTATTTTAAACAAAGTGAGACTCATTCAGAGCATTCTTTGCTCAGGAATCATTGGGAGTGTTAGTTAAAAGCGCAGATTTCTTTACCTTAGGGGCAGAACCCTCCGAACTTAAATTTTGAACAGGAACCCAAATGAGTACAAAAAGATGATCGGTGACCATGGTTTAGAAGACCCTGACTTAGAATAAGGGTTGCAATGATTCTTAACCCTGGCTACATGTTAGAATCACATGGGAGCTTGAAAAAAATTATGGCCAAGCTCCCCCTCTACCAGCTGAATTGGAATTTTGGGGTATGGGACTTGGGTACCCCTATTAATTCAGGGTTGAGGACCACTGAGGCAAATAAGCTCCTGGATACCACTTCAATACCATTTATGGTATTTAATAAATGACATTTATTAAATGTCATTGTCACTACATTAAGAAGAGTGTGTTTTAAGAAGAGCCTTTCTTTTCTACACTTACAATGCTTCCATGTTGAACATCTCTGGGACTTGTCCTCATGAGTTTATTCCTTGCGTGTTGGAACCCTCACACATTCTTTCCTTCAGCCTTTGATTTGCTTTCTAGCAGATAGTAAATTAGCATATAAGTCATTCCCCCTTCCTGGCATCCACTTTCCCTTCTGGCAAGCAGAGGAGATAGGGAGAAAAAACAAAAAGACACAGTATGTCACTATTCTTTCCAAATCAGGAGTTCTCTGAGTGGTAACTTCTCTCTATCACTCATTCTCTTTTCCAACAAGAATTCAACATTTGATTCTCACAAAATTCTGGCTTCCTGCAGTTTCCAAACCATTATACCTGTTTGACAAAATTTTGTGTTCTCTTTCCTTAAAGAGATTATCTTCTTCTGAATTATATGTGTATATGTATATAATTGTGGTAAAATATATAAACATAAATTGACCATTTAAACCATTTTTAAGTATATTGTTCAGTGGCACTAAGTACATTTACATTGTTTGCCACCATCACCACCATCTGTCTCCAGAACTTTTTCATTATCCCAAACTGAAACTCTGCACTTATTGAATAATCTCTCCATTTCCCCAGCCTCTGGTAACCACCATTCTATTTTCTGTCTCTATGAATTAATTGGACTATTCTAGGTACCTCATGTAAGTGGAATCATACAGTATTTGTCCTTTTGTATCTGGCTCAAGGTTCATTCATGTAGCATGTATCAGAATTTCATTAATTTTTAAGGGTAAATAATATACTGTTGTATATAAATATATGCCATGTTTTGTTTATACATTCATCCGTCAATGAATATTTGGATTATTTCCATTTTTTGGCTCTTGTGAATAATGTTGCTATGCACAAATGAATATTTGATTTATAAATATCTGTTCAATAGATATATTTTTACAGAATCACTTTATCCATGGTTTTTTCAAGCCATGAAGCATAGTTCTTAGAGTAGAAATCTTATTCATCATTTAAAATAATATTTGTTGGGTAGGGACAAATAGTATTTAATTCCTTTCTCCCTTTATGTCATCTTTCCTTTGCTATTTTGTTTTCATTATAGAATTTTAATTCCTTCTTGCTAAATTGTTTAAGTCATTAAGTCTTCCATGTTACTCAATTCTCAGTATTCGTTTTCCTTGACCTACTAGTTGACCTTGAGATGACTGATCAATCCAACCTCTTTGGAAAACTTTCTGAATGTTGACTTGCAGAATACCTGGCCATTTTGGTTTTCCTCCTGTGTCACTGCCTATTCCCTCTAAGTCTCCTTTACCCATACCTCCTAATGTTCCCAATCTCTACACACTGAAGCACCCCAGGATTCAGTTCTCACCGCTTTTCTTTCTCCGATCTTTCAATACCATTTATACACTGATGACTCCCAGGTTTATATCTCTAGACTGGACCTCACTTTTGAACTTTAAACTCTTGTATCTTGCTTGGATGTGTAAAGGCATCTTGAATTTTAACATGTCTAAAACTGAGCTCCTGCTCCTTTCCTCACTGCCCCCCACCATCAGACCTGCTCCTCCTAAAGTCGTCCTCTCGGTGAATGGCCAATCTGCTCAGACACTTCCAAGGGCTTCTCATCTCACTCAGAATCAAAGACAAGTAGTTGCAGTGGCCTACATGGCTTTACACAGATGCTACTTAGTGTCCTCAAGGATCCACATCTGGCTGTGACTGTTGTATCCCAGCCATGAGGAGATCAGTATAGAAAAACAGAGTAGAGCTTAGAAACTTTTATAGCAGTTTCACAGCATGATTTCATGTCTATTGAATCTAATGATAAGTTGGGGCTTATATTTTGTCTGTCTTTTTTTTAATAGTGAAAAGATATATATTTAGAATTAGCCAGCTGGGCTGGTTTTAGATGATGCCAATTTTGTTGGCAACATCCAAAGCATTGTAATCAGGAGCTAATGGAATATATGCCTTCCTCTCTCCATCAGGCCTGATCAAGGTGTTGACCTTGGCTGCATCAGTGTCATAGGGCTTTTTCACAGCCTGTTTGATCTGGTGCTTACTGGCTTTAACATCCACAAAGAACACAAGCATGTTGTTGTCCTGTGTCTTCTTCCTGGCCAACTCAGTGGTCAGGGGAACTTCATAATGGCTTGTTTCCTCACTGCCTTCAGTGAGGAAGCCTTATTTAATTGTCTGTCTCTCCCCAGAGCCTAGAAGAATAATTGGCACATAGTGGGTATACAGTAAATAATTATTAAATATTTGAAATCTGAGATGAAAGTTAATGAATGTAAGTATGGGAATTGTACAAGGGATAGGAAGTACCTTGGAGAACTTCTGTAAGCTCCAGGCATATACTCAAAGATGGGAAGAGTAGGAATCAGCATTTTCAAAAGTCATTGGGGATGCCCATTTTTTTCTCTGCTGTAGGAAGAAGGGTTTGCCTGATCTTACGCTGTTGTTAGAGCTTGAGCTTTGAGCAAGTGAAGGTTTACTGTTTGTTCTTTTTTTTTTTTTCATTTCTAGGCGATTCCCCGATTTAACCAGAAAGGAGAAGTATATAAGGCACAGATAATGAATGTGAGCTGGTCAGCTGATCACAGAGTTATTGATGGTGCTACAATGTCACGCTTCTCTAATTTGTGGAAATCCTACTTAGAAAACCCAGCTTTTATGCTACTAGATCTGAAATGAAGACCGATAAGACATTCTTGAAATTTTTGAGCTTCCAAAGAGTAGGTAAACCCTAGCTGTGTCAGCACATGTTCATCTTTACAATTTGTATTGTAAATGATTTGTATCATATGATTAAGGATCTAAGGCACAATATTTGTCACTGTTTTATTAGACTTTTTACTGAAAATGAATAATGGTGTAATGGTTCTCCTGGGGCTGTCACATTTTATAGGTCAGAGTGTGACTTCTTAATATGGTGCTGACGTTTTTGTGTCAATGGCTTGAAACTGGCAAGATTAACAAAATTAGGCCGGACACGGTGGCCCCCACCTGTAATCCCAGCACTTTGAGAGGCCGAGGTGGGCGGATCACCTGAGGTTAGAAGTTCAAGACCAGCCTGGCCAACATGATGAAACCTGGCCTCTACTAAAAATACAAAAATTAGCCAGGTGTGGTGGCAGGTACCTATCTATAATCTCAGCTACTTGGGAGGCTGAGGCAGGAGAATCCCTTGAACCTGGGAAGTGGAGGTTGCAGTGAGCTGAGATTGTGCCATTACACTTCAGCCTGGGTGACAGAGCAAGACTCCATCTCAAAAACAAAAAAACAAAATTCATGTTACTAAAAGACTGGTAGCCATATACAGACAGTATATGCCCTATTTTTTTTAACTGACTCTTAATGAAACTTTTTAATTATACTTAATTAAGAAATGGAATTTATATACAAAAATATTTTCCATTTCCCTGTTATCATGCTAATTGTTGTATAAAATAAGTGCAATTATACTTCTCTTTTGAGATATCCAAGAGTATATTCTTGCTCTGTACAGAGAATATCATCTGATGTCTTATTTATATTAATGTCTTTGAAAAGGGAAAAGTATAAACTAGCCTTAAAAATGTCCAATTATAGTTTTATAACCAGTCTATTAAAAGTGTTTGTTTAAAATGGATATACTTTTAGATTTGTGGTAATGCTTTGATATTTTCTTGGGAAAGACCTTCACCTTTGCAAACTTCCCTCATGTAAGGAAGGTACTTTAAATGTAGCAGCCACTGACATTTCTTTTTTTAAAAAAAATTTCAGAAGTCTACTTCCTTTTCTTTTTTGGTCTTCAGCTAAAAAACAGGGTAAGAAATTAAGGTCTATTGTATTCTCCATATCCTGAGTAAGAATGTAAATAAGAGGAGAAGGAAGAGTCTAATAGTAATTATGGATATAAAAAATAAGAAGTTTTGTATAGAAATGAAGGTTTCATAATGATCATTTTGTTAAAGGTCTACTTTAATCAGAAACAACAACGAGATGAATGTATCCAACATTTCAATTTGCATTCAGAAATCCATGTTGTTTCTAATATTGTCCAGTTGAAAACCGTGTTCCAAAATTAGTTGTTTGAAGTTTTGTGACAGAAAAAAGGTTGTTTTAGTATCTACTTGGTTTTTCTCAAAATGGAAATAATTTTAAAATCAGGAAAGGTGTGATGACTTGTAACTGTAATCCCAGTTATAGGGGAGGCTGAAGCAGGAGGATCACTTGAGGCCAGGAGTTTGAGACCAGCCTGGGCAACATAGTGCGATCCCATCTCAAAAAAAATTATTTTTAAAATTAGCCTGGTGGCTTACGCCTGTAATCCCAGCACTTTGGGAGGCCGAGGCGGCCAGATCACCTGAAGTCAGGAGTTTGAGACCACCCTGGCCAACATGATGAAACCCCATCTCTATGGTTTTGTAAAAATACAAAAAATTACCTGGGCCTGGTGGCTCACGCCTGTAGTCCCAGCTACTCGGGAGGCTGAGGCAGGAGAATTGCTTGAGCCCAAGAGGTGGAGGTTACAGTGAGCAGAGATCACACCACTGCACTCCAGCCTGGGTGACAGAGCAACACTTTGTCTCAAAAAAAAAAAAAAAAAAGAAACCAAAAAGCCAAGTGTAGTGGTGTGCACCTATAGTCCCAGCTACTTAGGAAGCTGAGACAGGAGGATCAATTGAGCCCAGGAGTTCAAAGCTGTAGTGGGCTGTCATTGTGCCACTATCCTCCAGTATGGATGACAGAGTGAGACCTGGTCTCTAAAAAATAAAATTAAAAAAAAAAAAAATAGGTCAAATAAATGCTGTTAATGTAAAATTTCAGGTAATACAAAGAGTTAACCAATAAATAAAAAGTCACTCATAATCTTACCACTATTAACATTTTGATGTATGTATCTGTATATATGGCTATTCTTTTTTGTTAAAACATGATCATAGTATATCTACTATTTTATTGTTTGATTTTTAAAATCTAACATTATATTATGGGTAACCTTACACGTCAATAAACAATTCCACATTGTCATGCTTTAAATGGCTGCATAGGCTGGGTGTGGTGGCTCACGCCTGTAATCCTACCACTTTGGGAGGCCAAGGTGGGTGATCACAAGGTCAGGAGTTTGAGACCAGCCTGGCCAATATGGTGAAACCTCATCTCTATTGAAAATACAAAAATCAGCCAGGCATGGTGGCAGGCGCCTGTAGTCCACCTACTCAGGAGGCTGAGGCAGGAGAATTGCTTGAACCCAGAGGCAGAGGTTGCAGTGAGCCGAGATCACGCCACTGCATGCCAGCCTGGTGGCAGAGCGAGACTCTGTCTCAAAATAAATAAATAAATAAATAAATAAATAAATAAATGCATGCCTGCATAGTATTCCATTGTATGCATTTATTATACATTCAAACATTAAACATCTACCATACCAATCATGGTTCTAAGCATACAATAGCCACCTTCATGCTCCCTTGATTGGGCTTACAGTCTAGTAAGGAGACAGATATTAAATAACTGCAAAAAACACTATTCTTGGTAGGTAATAACCCAGATACTATGAGCCATCCAGTAAAGGTTACTGATCTTATCTGGAAGGATCAGAAGATGAATGTCCCATAATTTAACCAATTATCTATTGATAGGCATTTATTGAGTTTTAAATGAATAATGACATGATCAGTAAAAATGTCCTCCTCACTTAAAGGATAGAAAAACCAGGAGAAGGGAGTTCTGAAATAAGTAAGTATGTAGGTCCAGCATCAGTGGCTCCAGATACTCTATTCCCAAATAACCCTTAAGTTGTCTGGTTCTATTCCAACCCTTGGGCATTACCATCTTCTCTTTTGTCTCATCCATTGAGAATTCAGCAAAGGATTTGTTCCCTACAGTGTGCACGGCCCTTAGGATAGCAGGATTCCCTGAAGGGGGCCTAAGGGGCAGGAGCGCAGCCTTAGTAGCAGTGCTGGTCCATGAGGCTCTACAAAGCAAGGGATGAGTGTTTGGGAGGAGGAAAAGGCTCTTGCTGTACTCTTAGAGGTTGGAATTAAAGTGGAAAAGCCAGAAAATTCAAGTGCTTTACTAACATGTCTGGAGATTAGAAGGTATATGTACATGGGGGAGAAGCCAAAATTACTGCTGTGAGTGATCAACAAGAAAATCAAGGCTCTGTTCATTATGTAGAGCATTCCTCTGATATTTGAAAAAGAAGTACAACAGGAAAGGAAGTCTGAGGATGGAAGCCAAAATTGGTATGAATTTATATTTTAGAGATCAAAATGTACCTTATGTTGAAACCTATGTAAGAAGTGATTATGTAGAAAGAGTGAAAGTGATAGCTCTTAGTCTGGAAAGCCCACTGGCTTGTTTGGGCATTTCTCATGGCTTCCCACTCAAAGTGGATCCCCAAAATCACTTGATGGATTTCCTTGCTGATTTCTAAGTAAACTATAGTTTAAGAAAGAAATGACAGGGCTCAGCACTGCCCTACAGTACCAAGAATACAAAGTTTCCGTGAAGTCTTCAAAGACATTTGTAAAATTCAGGCTGTGATTAGTTAGTTCATTCTGCACTTATTTATTAATTGTATATTCAGTTCCAGGCTCCAGGGTAGAGATTATGGATAAAGGTGAATTAGATAGATGAAGTTTTTGCCCTCACAGCAAGAGCTTTAGCCAATAATTAAAGCTATCACTGGAAGTGGGTCTGTGCCAATAACCTAGAGAAGAGCAGTGCTTTTAGAGTTGAGCTATATTCCCAATCAGTTCTTAATGGTGGTTTTGCCCCCTTGCCTCTACACTGTCTTTTCTTGAGATTGGATCATGTGTGTGAACCCACATTGTTTCCAGTCATAATCACCAGGAGAGGCCAGACACAGTGGCTCATGCCTATAATCCCAGCACTTTGGGAGGCCTAAATGGGTGGGCCTCTTGAGTCCAGAGTTTGAGACCAGCCTGGGTGACCCCATCTCTACCAAAGAAAAACAAAAAACACCAAAAAGAAAAAAATTAGGCCGATGAAGTGACATGCACCTGTGTGCCACCTACTCAGGAGGCTGAGGTGGCAAGATCACTTGCATCTGGGGGGCAAAGGCTGCCGTGAGCTGAGACTGTGCCATTGCACTCCAGCCTGGGCAACAGAGCAAGACTCTCTCTCTCTCTCTGTATGTGTGTGTGTGTGTATATATATACACACACATATATGTATATATGTATATATAAAGATATGTATATATACATATATGTAGATATGTGTGTGTATATATGTATATATACACAGAATATATATGTATACATAGAATATGTATACATAGAATATATATGTATACATAGAATAGGTATACATAGAATATATATGTATACATAGAATAGGTATACATAGAATTATAATATGTATATATGTATATATGTATCTATACATATATACACACGTATATATACATATATATACATATACGTGTGTATATGTGTGTGTGTATGTGTGTATATATATACACACATACACACACACACACATATACACACACACACCCCCAGGAGAGCTTTTGTCTTTCTTGGTTCATGTGCCCGTCAATGTGGGCAGGAGAATAGAATACTCTGTCCACACTTGAGTCTTAGTCACCTTTGGAACCTAGGAGTCAGCCATCCTCATTCAACTACGTGGATCGAGAATGGGAATCTGGGAGAATTTTTTTATGGGCAGATTAAAAAGGAAGTCAACTATGTAAAGTAAGGCATTGCCTTCCCACCCCATCCCACCTCAGTTCATGTTAAATTATGAATTTTTCTAAGAGTTCTTTAATGACATGGGTAAAGAGGAAGCTGAGGTGGCAGTAGAGTAGGGAGTGGAAGGCAAATACACAAGATACTATTAAACTGTGAGGCTGTTTGTTGCAATTCCAAGATTTTATAATTTCTCCAACAAAAAACATTTGTATATTCTTCCCGGTTTAAGTTCAATGTTAATTTGAGAAATAATTCTACTCTCAAACTTCATGTTATGTTGACAGTTCAACTGATGCTGTCAAAATGTGAATTACTAACTTCAGTATTCTCTATTCGTCTGATTTTTCTTAAAATGTTTGCATGTTAATATACTCACTAGCTTTAATGCTCTACTCTTTTTTTTTTTTTTTTTTTTAGACAGAGTCTCGCTCTGTCACCCAGGCTGGAGTGCAGTGGCGCAGTCTCGGCTCACTGCAAGCTCCGCCTCCCGGGTTCACGCCATTCTCCTGCCTCAGCCTCTCCGAGTAGCTGGGACTACAGGCGCCCGCCACCACGCCCAGCTAATTTTTTGTATTTTTAGTAGAGACGGGGTTTCACCGTGGTCTCGATCTCCTGACCTCGTGATCCGCCCGCCTCGGCCTCCCAAAGTGCTGGGATTACAAGCGTGAGCCACCGCGCCCAGCCTCTACTCTTATACTTGCACCTTAATTATGGTAAAAGGTAAAAAGTTAAGTTAAAATTTCCAAGCCTAGTTATTTGGTCAAACAGAAGATTAACAGAACTCCATGGCTTACCATAGGGATATTTATCAAGAGAAAAAGAAGATACATATTTGAATTTACATGACACTTTCTGTGAAATATCTGGATTACCAGATTAGTCTGCAACAAATGCCTTCCAAATTCTACAGCGCATGCCCAAGGCACTCTTTACAGTACCTGTTCGGGTCTTTTCTTCTAATTTTAAGCACCTACCCAAACATCTTCCCAGGCTTGTCATAATAAGCAAATAACCTCAGAGCAGACAACATGATTCAATCTAAGAACCTTGAATTTCTCTCCTTTTCACCTCAAAATTTCTATTCTCACACTTTCTTTTTGTTTCTCTTTCCGAGAAGTGGTTCTCCATCAGCAAATACCAACTTTTTTCTGCCCTCTATTATTTATTTCATCTCTTCCTCCTGATCCCTGCCCCATGTTGAACCCCCATTGCCCCACTTTGATCCTTCAGTCTCTTCCTCACATCCAGAACTGTACCAGATTTACTCCCTTAGCACACTGATTAAAATTTATTTCCATTTCCTTATGGAGGAGGTATTAGAGACTGATCCTAGAACTCTACAGATTTCATTGTGGCAGGGTAATGTTATGTGTCCATAAACCTCGTTCCTTTCAGCCTGCAGTTAGGTAGGGCCATGTCATTTATTTGTAACTATTAGAATACAGGTATATGGGTTGAAGTAATGTAGGCCATTTCCAGACATGGCCCATAACACTTCTGAAGAGATTCTTCATATTCTATCTCTTCCCCTCCAACATGCACCCTTCAAGGTTGAAGATGGCACCACACAAGATAGGAGGAGCCAGTGTTCCAAATGACTGGACAGAACAGAATGCTCCCCTCCCTACACCCTAGCACCAATTGGTTTGGATGTGATACAGTTGAATAATATACTTTTATTGTTTTAAGACATTAATATTTTGAGATTAATCTGCTAGTCTAGTTAGTAAAACTCGAACTCTGAGCCGTCTAATGTGGTAGCCTCTAGCCACATGTAGCTATTTAAATTTAAATTTTATTTTTAATCAAAATTCAACTCAGATATACTGGCCACATTTCAATTGCTCAGTAGCCACACTAATTAATTTAAATTTAAATTTAAATAGCTACATGTGGCTTATAGCGCCATACTGGATAGCACAGATGTAGACTATTTCCATCACCACAGAAAATTCTATTGGATAGTGCTGCCTTAACTAATAAGACAGAACTGTTCTTATTTTTTAAATAGCCCCTAAAACAAACAAAAAACAAAGAACTCCCTTCTTCTCTAATTGCAAGTTTCAGTTTGCCTAAAAGAAGACTTAGAATGCTTTTCTTATATTGTTACCTCTGACTGCCACTAAATGAATAAATTTCCTGTCTTGCTCCTTCTGCCAAACTTCTTGAATAGGTGATCTTTAACTCCTTGCAATCCTGGTTTTTTTCCCCAGTGCTCACCTGTAATCAGTGTTGGCCACAACTCCCACCCAGATGTCTCCTTAATAGTTCTCTGAACCCATCTCTGTCCTGATCTATAGACATTCATTCCAATGCTTTAGCATCTCAAGGTCATCCGATGACTCAGTGACATCTCAGACAGTCAGACAGACCAGGTCAACTATGAACTATTTATGCCAAACCTTACATGGTTCATGTTATCCTTGCTATCCCATCAAAATAACCACAGGCTTTTTTTTTTTTTAATTTTTGAGGTGGAGTCTCACTCTGTCACCCTGACTAGAGTGCAGTGGCGCGATCTTGGCTCTGCTCACTGCAACCCCCATCTCCTGGGTTCGAACAATTCTCATTCCTCAGACTCCCGAGTAGCTGAGATTACAGGCATGCACCATCACACCTGGCTAATTTTTCTATTTTTAGCAGAGATAGGGTTTTGCCATGTTGGCCAGGCTGGTCTTGAACTCCTGGCCTCAAGTGATCTGCCTGCCTCCACCTCACAAAGCCTTGGGATTACAGGAATGAGCCACCGTGCCTGGCCTGCAGTCTCCTTTATTTTACAAAAGGCGTTACCATTTAAACACTGAAGACAGCACGAATCTCGGATGTTTGCAAGTTCAGAATAAAATGGAAATGAAAATTCATTATGTGGCAGTCTCAGTACAGAGCACAAAGGCTTTTAACCACAAGCAAATTACTGTGCTAGCCGGACCCTGTGAGAGAACTCCAGGCCAGCCTGCTGAAACTGAGCAGAAGAATTTGGAGACAGTCCAGAGGAGAGCCACAGAAACAACTGAAGCATGACAAGAATAATTGCAGTTCTGATATAGAGAGGTCATCTATATCAGGCTTTTATGGAGTACCATGTGGAATGTTACCACACAAAGCATGGGGAACAGCTGTTGTGAGTCTTAACAAGAGATAGGACAGCAGAAATGAGAAGAGGTGGAAGATCAAGAATTTAGGTTTGATATGGGGAAAGATGGAACAGTCAAAGGGATTCACACTGATTTTTGACTGAGCAGAAGGCAGAGTCTCCTCCAACGGGCAACGCAAGTGCCCCCACCCGTCTACACCCTGAGAAGAGCCATCAAACTGTATTAAACTTGGAAAAAGCTATTTAACTTCAAGTGCGCTGCAAGAAAACTTCATAATAGTTCCCCAAATGTGCTAAAAAGCAAAGTCCAAAAGACCATAAAGTCTGTAGAGCTGTTCTAAGAGTGCAGTCAGCTATAAATCCTAGCAATTTAATTTCTTAGAAAAATGTAGCTGGAGTTCAAACTGTAGTAACAAAGGCAAGTAAATTAAGTTGTGGGCAGGTGTAATTAAGTTAATAGGAATGGCAGGGATGAATATAAATCAGAACAGGACTAACAGTTTGAAACATTTGATATTCAAATGCTCAGAACTGATGAGCTGAGCCACTGTGCTAACAACTGTGCAAACCAAAGGTTTCACAAATTGCACAAGAACCTGACCTTGATCCCATTGTGTTGCTGGCATAAGATTAGAAGGGCCTGTTGGTTCAATTGTTGCTTTGGACAGAGGAGGACAAACTTGCCACAGTGAAGAAATCATTTTTAAAAACCACCACTGTCCTTTAGTGCACTAATTTCTCAAATAATTGGGTGTATATTAGAAATAATGATATATAAGGGCAGTATACTCCAGTTTCAACAGAATGGTGTCACTTCTGTAAAATGTTGATTTTCGGATTGTCATACTTTCTAAATACAAAAATTTGTCACAGCTTCCACATTTACAAGATATTAAACATTCTGTACAATATTTGTAGAAATATGAAAAACCAATTTTTGTAGTTGCCTTTTGAAATGTATACAAAATATCCCATGTGGGCAACATGGTAAAACCTCGTCTCTACAAAAAAAAAAAAAAAATACAAAAAGTTAGCCGGGCATGGTGGTGCACGCCTGTGTTCCAGCTACCCAGGAAGCTGAGGTGAGATCGCCTGTGCCCAGGAGGTCGAAGCTGCAGTGAGCTGTGATTGCACCACTGCACTCCAGCCTGGGTGACAGAGTGAGACTTTGTCTCAAACAAACAGAAAGAAACATATACAAACTATATTAGAAAGTTGGGTTAATATCCTACAAACAAAGTATTACGTAATTTGCACAGGATTATGTGTGTAAAAAGTTTTAAATTCAGTATAGCTTTTATTTCTGCAGAACTAAAAGTAGTGCATAAAAATAAAAGTGGAATGAGCATATCTTTTTAATTTGCTATGCAGTAAAAAGTATCTCAGTCAACATACAGGAAACCAGTGCCATTTCTGTATCATTTGACACTGAAGGGGTATTGTTTTTTGTTTTGTTTTGTTTTTCTTTTGAAGAAAGACTTTTATGTCTTTTATTCTATTCTTCTGATTTGGGGTTTAAATTACCCCCAATAAGTTTGCATAATATTCTGATTACTACTGCTTAGGTGATATATTTCATATGAGAACTATCTTTACACAATGGGAAAAACTATGGTAACCACTTCATTCATCAGAGAAATTGTGTTTTGTTCAGTCGTATTTTGTTTGCTAAATGAAATTGGTTATTTAGACTCATGGTATGCTTTTTCTCAAATGAAGATTTAAAAGTCATTTCCAATGTCCTTCTAACTTCTGGCCAATTCCCAGTAGGCTATAGAATAAATGGTTTTCATATAATAGTCTCTAGTGTCTCCACTGTTGATTGGTTTACAGAAACGGTGGTGGTGGTGTTGATGGTGGGGTGTATGCATGTGTGTGTGTGTGTGTGTGTGTGTGTGTGTGTGTATGAAAAATGACAACTGGCACAAAACAAGCCTAAAAACCAGAAGTACATTTTAATTCCTAGTTAAAAACATTAACTTTTTATTCATAAAGTACATATTTAATAATAGAAAAAAGAAAAGAGAATAATTAGCACTTAAAATGAACAATTTTTCTTAGCTATTTTAGTAACTTAAATATTTAAGATATTCAAAGATTGAAACTGTGGGCCGGGCTCATGCCTGTAATCCCAGCACTTTGGGAGGCTGAGGTGGGCGGATCACCTGAGGTCAGGAGTTTGAGACCAGCCTGGCCAACATAGTGAAACCCCATCTCTACTAAAAAATACAAAAATTAGCTGGGCATGGTGGTGGGTGCCTGTAGTCCCAGCTACTTGGGAGGCTGAGGCAGGAGAATTGCTTGAACCCAGGAGGTGAAGGTTGCAGTGAGCCCAGATCACGCCACTGCACTCCAGCCTGGGCAACAGAGCAAGACTCTGTCTCAAAAAAAAGACTGAAACTGTGGGGAAATGCAGCAGAAGTCATATGAGACTGACTGGAATCAGAGTTTAAGGTCCAGGGGAAAGACATTTGGTGTCCACCAACATTTCCCACCTCTCCTCCAAAATAGTCTCTGTTTTGTGAGACCAAGTGGTGCAAGTTAGGATGTAGCCATAACTTTCTAATATAAATCTCAAAATATAGAGAAGAATGACCCATTAACATTTGGCAAGTGTACAGTCTGTTATTTAAGAGTTTTCCTTGCATAGACACACCGACACACACACATCCATCCACCCAACCTTACCTGGAAGATTTCCACATAAAGGAGTATTGGTGTTCACAACAGTGTAGGACTGGCATGAAGACAGACATAAAGACCAATGGAATAGAATAGAGGCCCGGAAATAAACCCTCACATATATGGTCAAATGTTTTTCTGACAAGGGTGCCAAGACAATTCACACTGTTGTGAAAGGGGAAAGAACAGTCTTTTCAGCAAGTGGTGCTGGGAACACTAGAATGAAGAATACAAAAGAATGAAGTTGGACCCTGCTATGGTCTGAATGTTGTGTCCCCCCCATTAATTCATACATTGAAACCTAATCCCCAAGGTGATGGTATTAAGAAGTGGGGCTTTTGGGAGATAATTAGATCATAAGGACATTGCCTTTATAAATGGGATTAATGCCCTTATAAAAGAGGCCCTGAAGGAGCTTTTTTCACCTGTGAGGATACAGGGAGAAAGTACTACCTATGAGGAATACACCCTCGCCAAACACCAAATCTGCTGCTGCCTTGATCTTGGACTTCCCAGCCTCCAGAACTATGAGCAATAAATTCTGTCATTTAGAAATTGTCCAGTCTCGGCTGGGTGCAGTGGCTTATGCCTGTAATCCCAGCATTTTGGAGGCTGAGGCTGGTGGACTGCTTAAGCTCAGGAGTTTGAGACCAGCCTAGGCAACATAGTGAAACTCCAACTCTATCAAAAATAAAAAAAAAAAATAGCTGGGCATGGTGGTGCATGCCTATAGTCCCAGCTACTCAGGAGGCTGAGGTCAGAGGACCACTTGAGCCCAGGAGGTGGAGGTTGCGGTGCGTGATCACACCACTGCACTCCAGCCTGGGTTACAAGAGTGAGACTCTGTCTCAAAAAAAAGGAATTACCCATTCTATCTCAGATGTAAGGATGGATCAACATACACAAATCTATAAATGCAATACACCACGTTAACAGACTAAAAGACACAAACCATTTGATCATTTCAATAGATGTAAAAAAAAAGCATTTGACACAATTCAGCATCCTTTCATTTAAAAAACTGAGCAAATTAGGTATAGAAGGAATATAGCTCAACACAAGAAAGACCAGATGTGACAAACCCACAGCCAACATTATACTCAATGGTGAAAAGTTGAAAGCTTTTTCTGTAAGATCAGGAACAAGACAAGGATGCTGTATTAATTTGTTCTCTCACTGCTATAAAGATACTACCAAAAGAGGCTTAATTGACTCACAGTTCTGCATGACTGGAGAGGCCTCAGGAAACTTACAATCATAGCAGAAGACAAAGGGGAAGCAAAGCTTGTCTTACATGGCAGCAGGCAAGAGAGAGGGCAAGAAGAGGGAAGCACCAGACACTTATCAAACAACCGTATCTTGTGAGAACTCACTATCACAAGAACAGCATGGGGGAAACCGCCCCCATGATCCAATCACCTCCCTCCAAGTCCATCCCTTGACATGTGGGGATTACAATTCGAATTACAATTTGATATGAGATTTGGGTGGGGACACAGCCAAACCATATCAGATGCCCACACCTGTCACTTCTACTCAATATAGTACTGTTAAGTTTTAGCCAGAGCAATTAGGCAAGATAAAGAAAGAAAAGGCATACAAATCCAAAAGGAAAACGTTAAATTGTCCCTGTTTACAGATGACATGATCTTATATATTAAAAAAAAAACTCTAAAGACTCCACCGAAAAAAAACAGGACTAATAAACAAAGTCAGTAAAGTTGCAGGATATAAAATTAACATACAAAAATCATTGTTTTTCTATACACTAACAACAAACTATCCAAAAAGGAAATAAAAAATATTTTACAATAGCTAGAAAGAAAAAAAATACTTAGAAATAAATTCAACTAGAGGTGAAAGATCTGTCCACTGCAAACTATAAAACATTGATGAAAAAAATTGAAGACATAAATAAATGAAAATATATCCCACGTTCATAGATTGGAAGAATTAATATTGTTAAAGTGTCCATACTACAGATAGAATGAAATCTGTATCAAAATCCTAATGACTGTTTTCACAGAAATAGAATAAACAATCCTAAAGTTCCACAAAAGACTTCAAATAGCCAAAGCAATCTTGAGCAAAAAGAACAAAGCTGGGGTGTTGACACTACCTGACTTCAAAATATGCCACACTGCTACAGTAATCAAAACAGCACGATAAGGCTGGACACAGTGACCCACGCCTATAATCACAACACTTTGGGAGGCTGAGGCAGAAGGATTGCTTGAGCCCAGAAATTCAAGACCAGCCTGGGCAACACAGGCAGAACCTGTCTCTGCAAAAAAATTTTTAAATGCTGGATATGGTGGTGTGTGCCTGTGGCCCCAGGTACTCAGGAGACTGAGGTGGGAGGATTGCTTGGGCCTGGGAGGTCGAGGCTGCAAAGAGTTCTGATTGTACCACTGCACTCTAGCCTGAGCAACACAGTGAGATCCTGCCTCAAAAAAGGCTGCAAGAAAACAGCATGATAGCCAGGTGCAGAGGCACAGTCCTATAGTCCCAGCTACTAGGGAGGCTAAGGCAGGAGGATTGCTGGAGCCCAGGAGTTCAATGCCAGCCTGGGCAACATAGTGAGGCCCTGTCTCTAAAAATACAAATAAGTAAAACAGTATGGTACTGGCATAAAAACAGACACAGACCAATGGAACAGAATAGAGAGCCCAGAAATAAATTCATACATTTATCGTCAATTGATTTTTTGTTTGTTTTGAGACAGGGTCTCCCTTTGTCACCCAGGCTGAAGTGCAGTGATGCTATCATAGCTTACTGCAGCCTTGAGCTGTTGGGCTCAAAGGATCCTCCTGCCTCACCTTCCTGAGTAGCTAAGATTACAGGTGTGCCCCATCATGCCCAGCTAATTAAAAGTTTTTTTTTTTTTTTTTTTGCAGAGGCAGGGGCTTGCTATGTTGCCCAGGTTGGTTTCAAACTCCTGACCTCCAAGCAATCCACACATCTCAGCCTGGCAATGTGCTTGGATTACAGGTATGAGCCAATATGCCCAGCCAATAGTCAACTGATTTTTGACAAAAGTGCCAAGAACACACAATCAGCAAAGAACACTCTCGTCACTCAATGGTGTTGGGACAACTGGATATCCATATACAGAGGAATAAAACTAATATTTCACGCTACATTAAAAAATAAACTACAAATGAATTAAAGACTTAAATATAAGACCTAAAACTGTAAAACTACTAGAAGAAACCGTAGAAGAAAAGCTCCATGACATTCATCCGGGCAATGGTTTTTTTGGATACAAAACCAAAAGCACAGGCAACAAAAACATATATTGACAAATGGGATTACATCAAACTAAAAATCTCTTGCGTGGCCAAGGACACAATCAGCAGAGTGAAGAGACAACCTGTCTGCAAATCATACATCCGATAAGGAGTTAAAAAAAAAAAAAAAGAAACTCAAACAACTCAGCAATGAGAAAACAAAGAACTCAATTTAAAAATTGGCAAAGGATCTGAGTAGACATTTCTCCAAAGAAGACATAAAAATATCCAACAGGTATATGAAAAAGTGCCCCAAATCAAAAATCACAGTGAGATATCACCTCACACCTGTTAGAATGACTGTTATCAAAAAGACAAAAGATAACACGTGTTGGAGAGGATGTGGAGAAAAGGAAACCCTTGCACATTGTTGGTGGGAATGTAAATTAGTACAGCCCTTGTGAAAAACAGTATGGAGGTTCCTAAAAAAAATTAAAAATTAAAAAACGACTATAGGCTCCATTAATCCCAGTACTAAGTACATATCCAAAATAAAGGAAATCAATATGTCAAACAGATACCTGCACCCTGATGCTTATTACAGTATTATTCACACTAGCCAAGATGAAATGAACCTGAGTGTTCATCAACAGATGAATGGATAAAGAAAATGCATATGTACACAATGGAGTGTTATTCAGCCTTGAAAAAGGAAGAAATCCTGTCACTAGCAACAACATGAATAAATGTGGAAGACATTATATTAAATGAAATAAGCCAGGAACAGAAACACAAATATACCACTTAATTTCACTTGTATGTGGGGTCTAAAAAAGTTGAACTCATAGAAGTAAAAAATATGTTGGTTACCGGGGACTTGGGGGAGGGGTTGGGGAAACAGACAAACAAACTACCTATTTTGAAATTTTTTTATAGCAGTCTGAGCAGACTAAGACAGACCCTTACCCAATACCATGTATAAAAATTAACTCAAAACAAAGACCTAAATGTTAAGATCCAAAACTATAAAACTCTAAGAAGGAAACAGGTGAAAAGCTTCACAACATTGGATTTGGCAATGATTTGTTGGATAAGACATCAAAAGCATAGGCCACAAAAGAAAAGGTGAAGTGGATCAGGCCTGTAATCCCAGGACTTTGGGAAGCAGAAGTGGGAGGATTGCTTGAGGCTGGGGGGTTGAGGTTACAGTGAGCTATGATTGCGCCACTGCACTTCAGTCTGGGTAACAGAGTGAGACCCTGTCTCTTAAAGATAGACTGGATATCATAAAATTTTTTAAATTTGTGCATCGAAAGACACTATTAAGAGAGTAAAAAGGCAACCCACAGAATAGGAGAAAATATTTGCAAGTATTATATCTAATAAGAGATTAATATCCAGAATACTGTCATTCACCACTTAATGATGGGGATACATTCTGAGAAATGCCTCATTTGGTGGTTTTGCCATTGTGAGAACAACATAGAGTGTATTCTGTGTGATAAAATACACGTAACATTAAATTTACCATCTTGATCATTTTTAAGTGTACAGTTCAGTGGTATTAAACACATTCATAATATTGTGCAACCATCACCACCATCTATCTCCATTTTTTTTTATTTGTCCTTTTGTAACTGGCTTACTTAGCATAATGTCCTCAAGAATCATCTATGTTGTAGCCTTTGTCAGAATTCCAGAATTACATCACAGTACTTGCCTAGTAAAGGAGTTGCTGCTGCTGACCCCAGAACCAGCTACATCTGCTGAGGTTAGGCAACTTTTGCAGCCAAAACAAACCCCAGAATATACTGCCTTTGCTGCTACCCATGCCAGCAAAACTGGACACCAGCGACACGAGTCACCCAACAGAGCCCTTTGTTGGTGTATATAATTAGTGGAACCTTAGTAGTGTACAAAATTAGTCACATACCTCATTCCAGTAGCAAGCGAGGCTGGGATTTTTTTTTCCCCCTTCAAATTCTACCTTGGAAAGGTAGATTCATGCTGTGGGGGATTATAAAAATGTGGATGGTGTTCAAAATATTTTGGACAGTCATAAATGACAGATAGATATTCATTATGTAGTGCCTGTCTCTTCGCATTCACTTTCTACATCCCTGCAAAGTCACCAAAATTCTGGCTAATTTGTGTCATAAATAGCTCAGGCATCTATTCACTTTCTCTATCCTCCCTGGCATTTCTTTAGTGTAAGTCACTCCATGGGGATGGGAAATAAAAGGAGATAAGGGAAGGAGAAGAGAGATGCCTTGAAATTTGTGGGTTCTCTATAAATACTGTCAAATTAAAATTTAATTGTAGGTAGTGCCAAAGGCAGAAAGAAATCTAAATTTTCTCCAAGGTAACAATATATTGTTCTTTTTAACTGAAACAAAACTCCCTGGATCTCTCTCTCTCTCTCTCTCTTTCGTTTTTTTTTTTTTTCCTTCAGACAAGGAAGGCTCTGTTGCCCAGGCTGGAGTGCAGTGGCACCATCACAGCTTGACCTCCCTGGCTCAAGGTATCCTCCCACCTCAGTCTCTCAAGTAGCTGAGACTACATATACACACCACTACACCTGGCTAGTTTTATTTTATTTTATTTTGTTTTATTCTATTCTGTTCTATTCTATTCTATTCTATTCTATTCTATTCTATTCTATTCTATTCTATTATTTATGTTATTTTATTTTTATGGAGACAGGGCCACCATGCCTGGCTACTTTAATTTTTTTTTTTGGTAGAGACAAGGTCTCACTCTGTTGCTCAGGCTGGTCTCCAGCTCCTGGGCTCAAGTGATCCTACCATCTTGGCCACTCAAAGTGCTGGGATTACAGGTGTGAGATCTTGATTTTTACTTATGAACACATCCAAGCACTCTGTATGTGTTGGGTGGTGTACACTCTCAGGACAGGCAAGTTAGAGTTTCTATTGTGGCCATGGCTTCTTTACTCTTTCTGTGATCTTGAGCAGTCCCACAACTCTTAGAACTTAATTCATTATAGAAGTGTTAGAGAATTTCTGTGAGATAATCAGGCATAAATTTTTAAAGCACTAATATTGCTGAGATGTCCAAATGACTACATAAATTATGATCCACCTACACGCTAAACTGCTATGTAGCCATTAAAAAGAATGACGCTGCTCTAAATATACTACTATGAAACAGTTTCCAAGATATCCTGAGTGAAGAAAAGACAGTATAGAACAATGTATATAGTATGCTACCATTTTTGTATGTGTGCATGCCTTCACATCTGTGTGCTTTTAAGGGATATAGGCATATTTAAGCTTGTAAATTCACAGACCATCTTTGTAAAGGTACACAAAGAACTGGCAATAGTGGTTGCCTTCAGAGAAGAGAACTTGAAGAAAACCTCCCTACTGGAGGCAGGGATGGTGGAAGGGGTGGGGGATGGAGAGGGTGGAGATTGAGCTTTTGAATTTTGTTCCATGTGCATATATTGTAAATTCAAAAAAAGAAAGATATAGTTTATTTTTTAAGAACCTGGAATTAAGTCCTATCTATGAAAGCTGAAGAGATCAAAGTGAGAGGTAATTTAATTTGAAGCCCAGCTACAGCAGAAGTTCGGGGCTTCTGTGTTACTCATGCTTATCCACACCTTTATTTTTTCTTTTTCTAAAGCATCTGGGTCTTTAGTTCAAATATTTGCAGATCCATGGTTTACTGGGTAGAATTTTTGTTATGGCATACATCAACATATTCCAAGTTTCTCTGCTTGGATGGAATAGATGCATTAAATTCTGTGAAATGATTAAGCTGTAAAAAGTAGAAGGACTTTGAATAGGCATTATTTTTCAGGATCTTAGAAATAGTTATGCCTGATACTTTTATAATGTCCGTAGTATAGTTTTGCAGTCCACAGAATGCACTCACATACATTATCAGCTGATCCTTCGCAAAGAAGCCTCATGTGATTCTTTCTATTCTCAGCTTTGACCATGAACTAAAATTAGAACTAGGCTGACATTACATTTCACTTGGTTACAGCTGACTGGGGATTTTAATCATTTGGAGCCACATTGAAAAAAAAATTTCCCCCTGCAATCTACTCTTAACTGATAGTCACTAACTTTGGTTATGTGTGGTAAGTATTTGACAATGGTAAGTATTTTTCAAAAACACTTTTCCTTTATTCTTCACATGTAAATAGATTGTTGCTGATACCTGTACTGTGTCTGTATTGGTTGGAATGTCCAAACAAACTGGAATAGAATTTAAAAGTTTTTTTGTGGGCTGTTCATGGTCACTCATATAATTGTGCTCCTCTGGAAGATAGATTTCTCCAGAAGTAAGAAACAATTCTTCTGTAATTCTTTTCTATGCTTACCTCACTTGTCACACTATGTGCTTTTTTTCTATTATGGTAATAATCAGAGTAGAGAGCACAATCCTGTGCTGGAGGAAGAAATACATCATTATTGACTTGTGTTTCCCTAGGGGAAGTTAGTCGTTATAGGAAAACTGATGGATGAGCAACATTTAATGGCAAATGAGGAAATGAATTAGCAAATGGATGCATTGTTTTACATGTCTTCTAAAATACATGTATACATGTAGATACTTGGGATTTTAAAAATATTTTTATTCGGTTATTTAGCAAAAACTTCAAACTTTCTTAAATCAGAGACAATAAATTGTAAATTGGTTGCAATATGCTCAGGAAGTTGGATTACCAGTGTATGTATCCCAAGGTTTCTTCACAGCAAAGAGATCTCGCATTCTGTTCCTGAGTGAATTCGGCATGCCTTGCTTACAGACTCTCTCAACAATTTCCTGCCTATGCCAATTATTTATCAATTTTGAAATTTTAAACTTTTTTCTGTAATACAGTTCTCCTATTTCTTTGTCTGTCTCACACACATATATACTGCATAATATTAGTTTAAAAAAATCAATAATTTAGAAGAGGTTAATAATGAAAAGCAATATTATCTATCCGATTCCTCTCTATCACCAGTCCTGCTCCCTAGAAGTAATCATTTTAACCATTTTGGAATTTAGTTTTCGGTGGTTATCTCCATATTTCTCTTTTTTTTTCTTTTTCAAAGACAATTGCATGCTATTTTTAATCAACTTTAAACATTATCTGTGGAGCTTCATTATGAGAGGTGGGGATTAAGTTCCCTTACACTGCCATAGAGTTATATCCCTATTTTTAGCTTCTCTCTTGATTACCTTAATAACTTTAAGCAAATACTTTAATCTTTATTTCTTGTTCCATAAGGTACAGACAGTATCTGTTGATTCCCCACTTTGAAGATGTGGATATCGGTGTTCTTATCATTTACTTCTTTTCCTCATTTCTTTCTCCCACATTCTGTTAAAAGTACTGTCACTTTTATATTTTCAAGATATATGGCATTTATATTCTGTTCTGTAACCCTCAATAAGTCTTCCTTACTTTTTTATAGATTGATTTATTTCAAAAGTTTAAGACCAATACATAGGCTTTACTATGTAATTTCTGTTTTCTGCAGAGCCAACATTTCTTTCTCAGTATCAATGTCATATTCATTGTACTAAAGAAGAATGTTAAAATAGATTCTCCTTTCCTGCACTTCTACAAATGATAAAAAATCGTGCCACATTTTGTTGGCTTTATATATGGACTGTGGCTTTCTTGTACAGTGTCTTCCTCAACACAATTTCTGACTTCCTTTCTTTTTGCTAATTGGGAGAAGAAATTTCATCTTTTCACCATATCTCCAATGTCACACAGTTTTTCCCCCTTAATTCTAGCTATTTTTATAATTCAATGGATGAATACTGCCATTCCTCTTTTTTTTTTTTTGAGACAGAATTTCATTCTTGTTGCCTGGTCTGTAGTGCAGTGGTGTGATCTCAGCTCACTGCAACCTCTGCCTCCCGGGTTCAGATGATTCTCCTGCCTCAGCCTCCCAAGTAGCTGGGATTACAGGCATGCGCCACCACGCCTGGCTAATTTTATATATTTTTTAGTAGAGATGGGGTTTCACCATGTTGGTCAGGCTGGTCTTGAACTCCTGACCTCAAGCGATCCACCAGCCTCAGCCTCCCAAATTGCTGGGATTACAGGCGTGAGCCACCGTGTCCAGCTATTGCTTTTAAAACATTGTTTTACTTTAATTTTTTTACTATCTTGTAAAACATTGCTGGGAACAGTCTTGTTCATGTTTCCTTCCTCTAGGTACATACCTTTGAATGGAATTGCTGGATCGTAAGCTGTGCTTATCTTCAATATTAGTACATAAGTATTTCAAAATAGTTCATACTGATTTACAATTTCACCAATATACCAGGAGTTCATGAGGATTTCTGTAACTCAAATTCTCACCAACACTTGTATAGTCAGCCTTTTGAATTTTAGCCATTCTGACAGATGTTCATTGGTATCTTATGTTTTTATTAAGGTGGAGCACAACTTCATATGTTTTTGGTCATTTGGATTTTTTTTCTCCACAGGGCAACTTCTACCATTTGGATTTTATTTTTTGAAAATTTCCTTTTCAATTGTATTTTTGTTGCCTTATTCAGTTGATTTTAAGGAGTTATATATTATAGATGTAATCCATTGGTGGTTATATATATTGCCAATATTTTCCCCACTAATGTACATGGTATTCCTTTTATTTTCTAAGTGATGTCTTTCAATAGGTTCTTAATTGTAATGTAGTCCACTTTATCAATCTGTGTTAGGCTGTTCTTGCATTGCTATAAAGAAATACCTGGCCAGGCACAGCAGCTCATGTTTGTGATCCTAGCACTTCTGGAGGCCAGTGCAGGAGGATCACTTGCGCCCAGGAGTTCAAGACCAGCCTGGAGAATGTGGAGACATCCCGTCACTACAAAAAAAAAAAAAAAAAAAAAAAGCTGGCACACTGGTTCTTGCCTGTAGTCCCAGCTATTCTGAAGGCTGAGGCAGAGGGGACCCAGGAGATCAAGGCTACCATAAGCCATGATTGTGCCACTACACTCCAGCCTTGGTGGCAGAGTAAGCCTGTCTCAAAAAAACAAAAAACAAACAAAAAACCACAAAACAAACAACAAAGAAATACCTGAAACTGGGTAAATTACAAAGAAAAGAGGTTTAATTGGCTCACAGTTCTGCAGGCTTTACAGGAAGCATGGTGCTGGCATCTGCTTCTCAGGGAGCTTTCAATTGTGGCGGAAGGCAAAGGGGGAAGCCTGCATCCCACAAGGCCAGAACAGTAGCAAAAGAGGGAGCAGTGGGAGGTGCCACACACTTAAAGAACCAGATCTCCCAAGAGCTCACTGTTTCAAGGACAGCACCATACCATGAGGGATCCTCCTCCATGATCCAATCACCTCCTACCTAGCCCCACCTCCAATGCTGGGGATTACAGTTCAACATGAGATTTGGTGGGAACATATATTCAAACTATATTGTGATATAGCATATCTTTTCCTTTATGGATATGCTTTGTATTCTGCTTTAAAAACTGTTCTCTACTTTAAGGACATCAAAGTAAGTAAGTCCTATATTGTCACCTAAATGCTTTATTTTTTCTACTTTCACTTTTAGATCTACAATTCACATGGAATTAATTTTGGTAATATATAGATATTCAACTGCCCCAATATAATTTCTCTTAAAAAATTATTTCCATGGCCAGGTGTGGTGGCTCACACCTGTAATCCCAGCACTTTGGGAGGCCAAGGCAGGCAGATCACTTGAGCCCAGGAGTTCAAGATCAGCCTGGGCAACATGGTAAAACCCCATCTCTACAGAAAAATACATAAATTAGCCAGGTGTGGTGGCGTGCGCCTATAGTCCCAGCTACTTGGGAGGCTGAGGTGGGAGGATGACTTGAACCCAGGAGGTGGAGGTTGTAGTGAGCCAAGATCATGCCACTGCTCTCCAGCCTGGGCAACAGAAACAGACCCTGTCTAAAAAAAAAAAAAAAAATTCCACAATGTTCTGCAGTGCCTATGTGTATATGAGTCTGTTTCTGGGGTTCCTTATTCAGGTACACTGGTATGTTTGTCTATTGCACCAATAACATTATCTAGTACTATAGCTTTAAAAGAGATCTCGATGAATGTAGAATAAATCCTCCCACTATAGTTTTCTTTGGCAAGAGTGTCTGGGCTATTTTGTATCCTTAGAATTGTCATTAAAAATTAGAAACTGATTGTCAGGTTGCTCCTCTCCTTCTCCGAATGAATTTTGTATTGAGATTGATTATAGTTCAATGTGGGGATAATTGACATTTTTACAGATTGAGTCTTTTGATCAATGAATATGATGTATGTCTCTTCATTTATTTAGGCCTTCTTTAATTTCACTCTAATTTTTAGTTTTCTGTATAGAAGTTTTACACATTCTGTTTATTGTTAAGAATTTGATTTTTATGCTATTGAAAATAGTATATTTTTAAGAATTTAATATCTATTTTCTGCTGGAATATAGACACATAATTGATTTTTCAATTTTTGGCCTCCCAAAGTGCTAGGATTACAGGCATGAGCCACCATGCCTGGCCTTTTTTGTATTTTTTTAGTAGAGACGGGGTTTCACCATGTTGTCCAGGCTGGTCTTGAATGCCTGACCTCAAGTGACCTGCCCGCCTCGGCCTCCCAAAGTGCTGGAATTACATGCATGAGCCACTGCACCTGGCCAGTATTTCCTTTTTCCTATATTGCCAGATATGGTTTGCCAGTATATGGTTTAGGACTTTTCTCCGTTAATATATTTGTTAGTGAGATTAGTCTGTATTTTTCTTTCTAGAATTACCATTCTTAGGGTTTGGTATCAAGCGTATGCTAATCTCATAATCTGAATTGGGGAGTATTTCTTTTCTATTCTCAGGAAGAGTTCATGCTATGATTAGTGTTATTTTTACCCCTCAAATGCTTGGTAGAATTTGCCATTGAAGTCATCTCTGGGACCAGCATTTTGTTTGTGGAGAGATTTTAGATTATTATTATTGTATTCTATTGTGTCATTTTAAAATTGTATACATGTATGTGTTTATCTATAATATTCCCTTTCTTCTGTTTTCTTTGTGTTTGTTTTGCTTTATCTAGCTTCTTGAGATGGATGTAAATTTTTTAGCCTCATTTCTTCTAAAATGTATACTTAAGGCTAGAAATTTCCCTCTACTACATTACCTATATTCCATACATTTTGATTTGTGGTATTTTTGTTAATTCAGTTCAAAATGCCTTCTAAGTTCATGATGATAGCTTCTTTGACTACAGGTTATTTAGAAGTGTGTTTCACGGATGGGTACAGTAGCTCACGCCTGTAATCTCAGCACTTTGGGAGGCTGAGGTGGGAGGATCATTTGAGCCCAGGAGTTTGAGACCAGCCCGGGCAACATAGCAAGACCCCTGTCTTCACAAAAAAAAAAAAAAAACAACCAGCCAGGCATGGTTGCACACATCTGTAGTCCCAGCTACTTGGAAGGCTGAGGCAGGATGATTACTTAAGTCCTGGAGTTTGAGGCTGCAGTGAGTCGAGATTGCGCCTCTGCACTCCAGCCTATGGGACAGAACAAGACCATGTCTCAAAAAAAAAAAAGAAAAGAAGAAGGAAAGAAAAAAAAAAGCATGTTTCTTTAGCTGAAATAATATAGGCTTTTTTTCCAGGTATCTTTTCATTATTGATTTCTAGCAAGTTTATATTTTGATTAGAATAAAAACTTCATGCTACTTTAATCCCTTGAAATTGACTGAGACTTGCTCTATGACCCCAATATGAGATTTTTTTCTGTGACTCTTCCATGTGTTTTTTAAAGCATTATGTGTGCTGTCATTGTAGGATATAGTTCTTTATCATTTAAGCAAGTTTATTCATTGTGTAGTTCAAATTTTCAGTATTCTTCCTAAGTTTTAAACTGCTTGTGCAACCAATTGCTAAAAGAATTGTTAAAATATCCCACTTCAGTTCTGGATTCCTTGATTTTTCCCTTTAGTTCTGTCAATTTTCCTTTGTATATTTGGAGCCATGTTATTAGAGGCATATAGTTTAAAGTTGTTTTATATTTCTTGTGGATTAAATCTTTTATTATGATATGATTGATCTTTTATATCTGTAAAGTATTTGTGCCTAAAGTCCATTTTGTCTGCTATTAATATATTGATACTAGCCTTCTTTTGCTTAGTGTTTGCATAGTACATCTTTCTCAGTTCTCAAAAAATTTAATTGATTAGCCAGGTGTGGTGGCACATGCCTATACTTCCAGCTACCTGAGAGGCTGAGGCAGGAGGATCACTTGAGCCCAGAGGTCAAGGCTGCAGTGAGTCATATCCCGCCACTATATTCAAGCCTGGGTGATACAGTGAGACCCTGTCTCAAAAGAGCAAAGAAGGAAAGAAGAAAGGGATGGAGGGAGGGAAGGAGGAAGGAAGAAAGGGAAGAAATAAAGATATAAAAAAGGAAGAAAAAATTAATTGAAATATAATTCATATATAAATTCTCTCTTTTAGTGTACAGCTCAGTAGTTTTATTCAAGAGTTGTACAATCATCCTCACTAATTCTAGAACATTTTCATCACTCAAAAAACCATACAGTTAGCAGTTACTCCCTATTTCCCCCTCTACAAATCCCCTGGGTACCACGAAGCTACTTTTTGAATCTACAGATTTGCCTATTCTGGACATTTCATATAAATGAGATCATATATGTGGTCTTTTGCATCTGACTTCTTTCACTTAGCATAATTTTATTCAAAGTTGATTTATACTGGCATGTATCTATACTTCATTCATTTTTATGGCCAAATAACATTCCATTGTATGGATATACCACATCTTGTTTATCCATTCATTAGTAGATGGCCATTTGTGTTGTTGCCACTTTTTAGCTATTATGAATACTGTTTCTATCAACATTCATGTACAGGATTTTGTGAGAACATGTGTTTTCATTTCTGTTTGGTATATACTTAGGAGTGGATCTTTCCCTGTTCTTGTACTGTCCACTTCTCTCTATCTTTATTTTTTAGGTGTGCCTCTCATAAACAACAGTCAGGATTTTGTCTTTTCTTTAACTGGACAACCTTTGTATATTAACTTGGAACACTTAATCATCAGGGAAGTACAAATTATGACCACCCTGGGATATGGCTTTATGCAGCAATGGATGTATATCAACGGGGACCCTTATACAGTGGTAGTAAGAGTATAAATGGGCACAATCAATTTGGAAAACAATTTGGCTCTGTCTTATAAATTGGAACATTTACATACACTATGATTCAGTAATTCTAATTCTAGATATGTACCCAGTAGAAATAATTCCACTGGAACACCAAGAAGATAAAAACATTAATTTTAGAAACATTATTGCTTATAATAGCAAAGCTCTGGGACCCAAATATTCACATTCATTAGAATGGATAAACGGTGGGATAGTTATATATTTTGGAGATCATGGCATATGAATATATAAGATACTTTTCCTTTTTTTGAGCTATATAATTTCCCATGATATGGGTAGACTATAGTTTACTGATGAAATATTAGGTTGTTTACACTATTTGCTGTTATGAAAAACACTGCAAATAACTTCAAAAATATTTGAGGGATAAATTACTAGAAGTGTGGATGAGCATTAGTGAGTTTAATAAATATTACCAAGTTTCTCTCCATACAGAATATAATAATACCACCATTGATGAAGGAAAGTGTCTGTTTCCCTATATGGTTGCAAATTTTATTGCTTTCTTTTCCAGCTACATTACTTTCTATTTACTTTACTTCCTTTATGGTTTTCCTAAATGTTGAATAGAAGTGATTGTGAATGTCTTTGTATTCCTGAATTTGAAAGGAAATAATTCAAGTAATTGTGAATCAAATTCTTTTATTATTGCTAATTTGGTAAAAAATCAATACGATTATTTTAAGGCCATAGGATATTCCATAAAATGTACCTACCATAATTTAATAACCATTCTCCTATTATTGAGGATTTTCCTTTCATTTCTGAGATTCAGGTCAAAATCCTTAATACCGCATTGTCCATTTGCAATTTATTTTACACAAAAGGAAACAATCCCAATATATTATCATTTAACTGAATTTCTACTTGTGCCTATGGTGTCCTGATTAGATTGATATCTCAAGATTCCAGTCTTTTTAAAAATCTCCATTATTTAACCATTTTCCTATAATTGGACATGAAGACTAGTTGCAGTTTTTCATTATTGTGAATTACATAGTAACAAAGGAATCATATATTAGATATGAGACTCCCAAGAAAATTGTCCATCTTCTTTAAAGCTTAATTTTCTCATCTATACATTAGTCAATAAAAGTACCTATATTATAGTATTTTATGAGAATTTTTAAATATGATATGGCATGTAAAGCATATAAAATAGTTTTTGGAGCATGGAATGTGTTCTATAAATATTAGCTATTATGATCACTATGGTACTCAATGAACAGTCTGAAACATTGCTTTTTTTCTCTGGTACATTTAGGTCCCTTCTGAAATGGTATCTATGATTCAGCTATTCAAAACCTAATGAAGTTGGTGACTCTATGACAATGTGGAGAAATCATGACAGAAAATGTGGTTTGTACTGGGGCTGTCAATGCTGTAAAGGAAGTTTGGGAAAAAAGAATAAAGAAACTCAATGAAGACCTGAAGCGAGAGAAGGAATTTCAACACAAGTATGCTAAAACATATTTATTATTTTGAATTAGTGAAAATTCATATTATCATCACCATAAAAAAGAGCATTCTAAATGCCTTGTTATTGAATTTGATACAGAATTTTATTTACTGAAAACTCAAAATATACTTAAAGAAAACAGCTGACTCAATTAAATTTGTCTATGCGATAGGAGTCACAAAAAAATACAAATGTGAAAATAGTAGCTATCTTATACCCTCACAGGACTCTGTTTAACATTCATCAAAGTTTGATTAGTATCATATAGTCTAATTTTCAGGATTGTATGTTCAGCATTATATGCCCTAGGACCTAAAACAACATTTGGCAGTAGAAGGTACAGTAGATTCTCATTTATTTGAATAGCCATGTGTTCTAGCCAGAGCTGCTGGATCACTTGATTCCTTGATCTGGGCTATATTTATTTGACTCTCATTTCCCCTACCTCCATTTTATCTTACCTACTTTCCTGATTGGATGTCTCCAGAAAGTATTCTACTAATCCTGCAAAAATAGTCCCTTTCCTCATAGATTCATATAGTTCCATACAATTCTCATTCATTGTCTCTATCATTATTATTATTATTATTATTATTATTATTATTATTTTTGAAATGGAGACTCACTCTGTCACCCAGGCTGGAGTGCAATGGCATGATCTCAGCTCACTGCAACCTCCGCCTCCCAGATTCAAGTGATTCTCCCTGCCTCAGCCTCCCAAGTAGCTAGAATTACAGGTGCATGCCACCACACTCAGCTAATTTTTGTATTCTTAGTAGAGGCAGGGTTTCGCCATGTTGGCCAGGCTGGTCTTGAACTCCTGACCTCAGGTGATCCACCCACCTTGGCTTCCCAAAGTGCTGGGATTACAGGCATGAGCCACCATGCCAGGCCATTGCCTCTTTCTAAACATTAAATTAGCAAATGTTATTTGCCAATGTCAGTTAGCAAATAACAGAAAATTCAACTAAAGATGGTTTAAGCGATAGGGAAGTGAGGCTGTTCTGAAGACAGTCAATGCAAAGCCTCAACATCTTTTAAAAGCCAGCTTTTTTTTTTTTATCACCTTCCACTGTTAATCCCTGTGTCAGTCTGATCCTCGGATTAGCTTCCCTCAGTGTTATAAGATGACTGATGCACTTCCAGGCATCACAGCCAATCATCATTATGTTTTCAGAAAAGTGGAAACTATTTTTTTCTATTTCTTCTTTAAGAGTAAGGAAATCTTTCACAGAGGGTCCCCAACAAACGTCTCCTTCACTTCTCATTGGCCAGAATTGGATCATTTGTACACATCTAACCCAGTTACCTTCTAGGGGAATGAGACTGATTGGTTTGGACAAATTAAGATTCATCCCTGGTGTATTAGTCCGTTTTCATGCTGCTGATAAAGACATACCTGAGACTGGGTAATTTATAAAGGAAGGAGGCTTAATTGACTCACAGTTCCACATGGCTGGGGAGGCCTCACATTCATGGTGGAAGATGAAGAAAGAGCAAAGGGACATCTTACATGGCAGCTGGCAAAGAGAGAATGAGAACCGAGTGAAAGTGGAAACCTCTTATAAAACCATTGTCTTGGTGATTAACATTTGGCTCCTCATTACTTATGAAAATTTCTGCAGCCAGTTTAAATTTCTCCTCAGAAAATGGGTTTTTCTTTTCTATCACATCCTCAGGCTGCAAATTTTCTGAACTTTTATGCTCTGTTTCCCTTTTAAAACTGAATGCTTTTAACAGCACCCAAGTCACCTCTTGAATGCTTTGCTGCTTAGAAATGTCTTCCTTCAGATACCCTAAATCATCTTCTTCAAGTTCAAAGTTCCGCAGATCTCTAGAGCAGGGGCAAAATGCTGCCATTCTCTTTGCTAAAACATAGCAAGAGTGAACTTTACTCCAGTTCCCAACAGCTTCCTCATCTCCATCTGCAATCACCTCAGCCTGGATTTCATTGTCCATATCATTATCAGCATTTTGGTCAAAGCCATTGAACAAGTCTCTAGGAAGTTCCAAACTTTCTCACATTTTCTTTTCTTCTTCTGAGCCATCCAGCTGTTCCAACCTCTGCCTGTTACCCAGTTCCAAAGTCACTTCCACATTTTTGGATATCTTTACAGCAGTGCCCCACTCTATCGGTACCAATTTACTATTTTAGTCCGTTTTCACACTGCTGATAAAGACATACCTGAGACTGGGTAATTTATAAAGAAAAGAGGTTTAATTGACTCACAGTTTCACATGGCTGGGGAGGCCTCACAATCATGGTGGAAGACAAAGGAAGATCAAAGGGACATCTTACATGGCAGTCAGCAAAGACAGAATGTGAACCAAATGAAAGGGGAATCCGTAGCTGGACATGGTGGCTCACACCTGTAATCCCAGCACTTTGGGAGGCTGAGGTGGCTGGACCACCTGAGGTCAGGAGTTTGAGATGAGCCCGACCAACATGGTGAAACTCCATCTCTACTAAATACAAAAAATTAGTTGAGGGTGGTGGTGCATGCCTGTAATCCCAGCTACTTGGGAGCCTGAGGCAGGAGAATTGCTTGAACCTGGGAGGCAGAGGTTGCAGTGAGCCAAGGTTGCACCATTGCACTCCAGCCTGGACAACAAGAGTGAAGCTCCACTTCAAAAAAAAAAAAAAAAGAAAAAGAAAGGGGAAACCTCTTATAAAACTATCAGATCTTGAGATCTTGGGAGAGAGAATGTGAACAGTATAAGGGAAACTGCCCCCGTGATTCAATTATCTCCCACTGGGACCCTCCCACAACACGTGGGAATTATGGAAGCCACAATTCAAGATGAGATTTGGGTGGGGACATAGCCAAACCATATCACCTGGATTACTTGGTAAACACTTGGACTTGGAAGCAATTGGTATTCTTCCAGTAAACAAGGGTAGGGGGCAAGAAGCTACTGACAAGCAATGATTTGTGTTGCTAAATATCTGTAAAAACAAAAGATCTTGATAGGGAGGAATAATTTTTCCCACTTAGTTTTTAGTAAATGTGCAGACATAGCAAGATTCGTGTTCAAAGTGGATTCTGCAAGGATAGAGAGGGAAGCCCAAGGTCAACCCTGGTCAAGCAGAGGATGTGAAGCCTGACTAAAGTTTTGATAAAGGGGATCTTTGTCATTAAGAATCACTTAATTTCAGAAATTTCAGAAGTTCTCTATATAGGAATAATGAGTGTGCAGTCTTGCCCTTACTTACTGCTTGTTCTTTTTTGGCATCATGTATTTTATGATTAGGGAGGAGGATTCTCTGTTAGCAAAATGTAATTTCCAAAAGTTAAGTTAAACCAAAATCAGCTTCTACTTTTAGAAACATTACATGGAATTTGTGTAATGTAGTTTTTCAAAGCACCTTTCCCTTAATCTTAAAACAATTGCATTGTAAAATCATTGTACAGTATTATAAAGCTTGGATTGTGGTTAAAATTAAGTATAAACTACTTTAAAAGTAAATTATATAGAGATCAAAGTTTAGGTTTAAAACCTGTAATATGACTAAATAAATAATTTTCCAGGTATGCTGGCTTGTGCCTGTAATCCCAGCACTTTGGTAGGCTGAGGTAGGAGGATCTCTTGAGCCCAATGAGTTTGAGACCAGACTGGGCAACTAGCGAGACCCCATCTCTAAAACAAAAAGTTAGCTGGGCATGGTGGCATGCACCTGTAGTCCCCATTACTTGGGAGGCAGAGGGGTGAGGCGGGAGGATCGATTGTGCCCTGGAGGTCAAGGCTGCAGTAAGTTACAGTCACACCCACTGCACTCCAGCCTGGGTGTCAGAGCAAGACACTGTCTCATAAAAAAAAAAAAAAAAAGAAAAAATTAATAAATAAACAACCATAACTGATGCAAAATGGTAAGAATCTGAGAGATCTTTTAAAGTGAGACAGAGAAGCTGATTGCCAGAGAAAAGGCTAATTGGAAAATTCATAGAAATTTAAAACTGACCAAAGGTAACCCAAAGAAATGTCCTTACTTTCTTACGCTGCTCTGAAATAGAGCAGTGTTTCTCAAACTTGTCTGTGTAGAAATCCCATAGGGATCTTATTAAAATAGCTTCTGGGTTAGTAAGTCTGGAGTAGGACCAAGAGTCTGGATTTCTAACGACCTCCCAGGAGACAATGATGCTGCTGTTCTGCAAATCACACTGAGTGGCAAGGAAGTAGACAAAAGAAGCAGATTCGAAGGTGGTCAGTACACAGGCAAGGGGTAAGAAGGGTAAGAATGTAATCTAATGCTTCTTCTTTCAGCTAAAAGTGGCTAAAGCTTTAGCTAAAAAATGAAAGAAAATAAAAGCCTACAGTTTAAACAGAAATTGTGTTTCCTCCCTTTTGATGCCAAGCTCCTTGAAAAAATCAAGTACTTAGGTAACGGTTGGTGTGGCAATATCGGAAAAAGGCCTTATTCTACGATAAAATTTGTAGAATCAAATTTTATTTTTGTAGAGACAGAGTCTCACTCTGTCATCTAGGCTGGAGTGTATTGGCGCAATCTTGGCTCATTGCAACCTCTGCCTCCTGGGTTCAACTGATTTTCCTGCCTCAGCCTCCCGAGTAGCTGGGATTACAGGCCCACACCATCATGCCCAGCTAATTTTTATATATTTAGTGGAGATGGGGTTTTACCATGTTGGCCAGGCTGGTCTTAAACTCCTAACCTCAAGTGATCCACCTGCTTTGGCCTCACAAAGTGTTGGGATTACAAGTGCGAGCCACTACGCCCGGCCTCAAAAGGGTTTTAGAAGAGTTATAAAATTTCGATTAGAGATGTGAAAGAATATCAAGATTAAAATAAGCAGTTTCACATCTGTAATCCCAGTGCTTTGGGAGGCTGAGGTGGGAGGATTGCTTGAGCTCAGGAGTTTGAGACCAGACTGGGCAACATAGAGACAGCCTTTCTCAATTTTTTTTTTTTTTTTTTTTTTTTTTAGAAAAAGCTGTATAGGAATTATAGAATATTTGAGCTGGAAAATACATAGATATCATTTAATTATAACCTCACATTTTATAGGTAAGGCCCACAGATGGGGGATGTCTTGCTCAAGGTAACCAAATTAATAAATGGTATATTCTGGACTTAGATCATAAAAATACAGAGCCAGAAAGAATTTAGTGATCATTACAGAGATGGAAATAGATTTTTCTAATAATAGCCTGACCGTAAACTCAGTAAGGACAGAGATTTTGTATCTCCAATGTCTAGTACTTGGCTATAATGGTTACTGGATTAATTCCTTAAGTTAAAGGTCAAGGAATAAGATTCCTAATTTACTTGTTACTAAATCTTGCTCTGAATTTCATTTCTTTCTTAGTAATAATTAATAACCATTAAGCCCATTGTTTGAATAGTTCTATTTTTATAATAAGTGATATAATTGAATAGCTGACATTATACATTTTTTCTTAGTTATCCACATCTATGGGAAGCTTAGCTGTTTAGATCAGAGGGCCACACATATCCTACTGCCACAGGGCACCTGTTAGCAGATTAAATTTTAGGCAAGTGATAGATTAAAATACACAGATACTAAGAGAAGTATTTTACAAACCCAAATACTTAAAGACAGCAAATTCAACACTTTGTTTACTTTTGGCTTTCTATTCATTAAAATAAAATCCTTATTGAAGATCAGTTAATATGCAAAACTGCTAAAAATATGTATTAACTCTCACAATGTCAAGAGATTTCTGGCAAACAAATATTCAAATTAGTTAAACTTCATGCTTTGAGGACTGCTTATATTTATTATGTATCCTTTTAACAGGCTAAAATTTCAAAATTTTCAATTCTAAACTTACTCACTTTTTCATGAGTGAATAATTTTCTGGGATAGAAATAGCTTTTTGCAAAAGGTTTTCCAGTTTCTTTCTTTTTTTTTTTTTTTGAGACAGAGTCTCGCTCTGTCACCCAGGCTGGAGTAAAGTGGTGCAATCTTGGCTCACTGCAACCTTTGCATCCCAGGTTCAAGCAATTCTCCTGCCTTATCCTTCCTAGTAGCTGGGACTACAGGCACGCATCACCACACCCGGCTAATTTTTGTATGTTTAGTGGAGATGGGGTTTCATCATGTTGGCCAGGATGGTCTCGAACTCCACTTGCCGCAGCATTCCAAAAGTGCTGGGATTACAGGCGTGAGCCACTGTGCCTGGCTGGTTTTCCAGTTTCTAGTTTGCATTTTTCTAGTTTGAGATCATTCTTATGTTTGCAATAGATCAAAAATCAATAGGAATGTGCTTCAGAATGACAAAGATTTTACACATTTTTATATGTAAAAAGTAAAGACTAGATAAAATTAACATAGTAAGATGAAATTGAATTCTGAAGTTGAACTGTATTCTTTGCAAGCCATTACAAAGTCTATTAAATATCTGTAGATAACTCACCAGGAAAATGCAAATCAAACCCACAATCAGATACCATTCGCACCCACTAGATGGCTATAATAAAAAAGAGGGACAATAGCAAATATTGGTGAGGATATGAAGAAATCAGAACTTTGATATGCCACTGGTGGGAATGTAAAATGGTGCAGCCATTTTGGAAACAGCTTGGCAGTTTCTGAAAATGTTAAACATAGCCAGGCACGGTGGTTCACGCCTGTAATCCCAGCACTTTGGGTGGCCAAGGCAGGCGGGTTGCTTGAGTTTAGGAGTTTGAGACCAGCCTGGGCAACATGGCAAAACCCTGTCTCCACAAACAATACAAAAATTAGCTGGGCGTGGTGGAGCATGCCTGTAGTCCCAGCTACTCAGGAAGCTGAAGTGGGAGGATCACCTGTGCCTGGGAGGTTGAAGCTGCAGTGAGCTGTGATGGTGCCACTGCACTCCTGCCTGGATGACAGAGCGAGACTTTGTCTCAAAAAAAGAAAAATGTTAAACATAAAGTTACCGTATGACTCAGCAATTCTACTCCTAGGAATATACCCAAGAAAAATGAAAACATGGTCACACAAAAATTTGTACATCAATATTCATAGCAGCATTATTCCAAATAGCCAATAGTGGAATTAACCCAATGTCCATCAGTTGATGAATTGGTAAACAAAATGTGATAGATTCATACAGTGGAATCATTCTGCCACAAAAAGGAATGAAGTACTAATACGTGCTACAGCATGGATGAACTTTGAAAAAAACAATGCTAAGTGAAAGAAGCAGACACGAAGGCTACATATTGTATGATCACATTTAAATAAAGTGTCCAGGATAGGAAAATCCATATACAAAAAGTAGATTAGTGATTACCAAGAGGTATGAGAGGGAAGAATGGAGAGTGACTGCTAATGGGTATGGAGTTTCCTTTTGAGTGATAAAATGCTTTGGTATTAGATAGTGATGATAGTTGCACAACTCCATGAATATACCAAAATTTACTGAATTGTGTACTTAAAAAAGTAATTTTTATAGTATGTTTATCAGACCTCAAAAAAGTTATTATTAATAAAATCTATAGAGAGTTATGATACTTTAAAAAAATTTAAAAATAGGGCATTTGTGGTACTAATCATATTTATAATTCTTGCAAAGTAAGTTATTGTCTGATTTCCAGGTACCAATAGTCAAATGGTTGTTTTTGATTGGTCATTTAAAAAAATATATATAAAAGTGGCTGGGCGTGGTGGCTTACATGTGTAATCCCAACACTTTAGGAGGCCGAGGCTGGTGGATCACAAGGTCAAGAGTTCGAGACCAGCCTGGCCAACATGGTGAAAACCCATGTCTACTAAAAATACAAAAAATTAGCTGGGTGTGGTGGCGGATGCCTGTAATCCTGGCTACTTGGGAGTCTGAGGCAGGAGAATCGCTTGAAACTGGAAGGCAGAGGTTGCAGTGGGCCAAGATCGGGCCACTGCACTCCAGCCTGGGCAAAAGAGCGAAACTCTATCTCAAAAAAAAAAAAGAAAAAAAAAATATATATATATATGTGAATGCCACTTATGTAATTGTCTACAAACTAAAATGATTTCCTGGTTTCCTAGGCTAGTGCGGATCTGGGAAGAACGAGTAAGCTTAACCAAGCTAAGAGAAAAGGTCACCAGGGAAGATGGAAGAGTCATTTTGAAGATAGAAAAAGAGGAATGGAAGGTAAGCTTTTATAGAATATTTGATTTTCCACATTTTGCATTTTGTGAGTCAATTGAGAGAATGATTCTGAGACTGTGTAATTAAGACTAGAATAGTTAGAAACTAATTTTAATAATACACCAAATGAATTTGAGCAACATGAGCAACTGAAAAGAAACACAACTTCATAATTATTTTGCAAAAGTTCAGTTTGCTTCAACCCTGCCTAAACCTAAATCATTTGTGATATTTCTCCTATTAATCCTTCTTATAGCAACCTCTCATTTCCCATAAAAAAGATAACCATCTGCCTAATAAAAAGAATATTGCTTTTCCAAAGAAATGCTTAGTTAAAACTTTAAAAAATTAGTATTTTCAGTGGGTCTACCACCTAACTCATATTCTTTCTTCCCTTTACACACAAACTCACAGTTGGTTAATTATATTAGGCATACTCTAATTTTTATAAGAGCTTCTAACTCTTGGGTCAGTGTTTATTTTTATGTTTTATGTCAGTGTTTAGAGTTAGCTCCTTTATATTCTCTACTGGCTATTTTAGGCTGAAAGGGAAAAGGCACAGAGTTCAGAATAGTTGAAACTCTTAGAATTCTCAAATTAAAAATAAATCTTTTAAAATATTCATATATTTCAAAACAGAAGTGGAAAAGCAGTTTGAATTATTGATTGAATTTTTTTTTTGGATTGTCTCATTTTCAATAATATATATGTACTTTAGGAAAGCCTAATACTGCATAACAGAATCATCAGGACATACTGGATGTGTGTACATTATTGATCAAAATATTTTTGTTTATTCTATCATGACTGGGGTTTGAAGGTTCAGCCAAAAAAAAAAAAAAAAAAAAAGAAAAAAAAAAAGTAAAGATCTTAAAACCCGGAAGTCACACAAAGCACTTGGAAAAGTAACCCATTAAGGAAAACAAATTCCAAATATTCCAAAGTGCTTGTATAAGTCAAATATCACATTTCAGGGTGGCGTGATACTAAAACAATTTAAGTAATATACAACGACCATCATTTCTTTTACTGTAGACCCTCCCTTCTTCTCTGCTGAAACTCAATCAACTACAGGAATGGCAACTTCATAGAACTGGTTTGCTGAAAATTCCTGAATTCGTTGGAAGATTCCAGAACCTCATTGTGTTAGATTTATCTCGAAACACAATTTCAGAGATACCTCCAGGGATTGGTAAGAAAGATTACTTTTATTCCTGTGCTATTTTATCCACCTGCAGATGTGCTTTTTATTAAGATTTTTTTGGATACATGGAATAAAGACCTCTTTATACAGCCCTCAACCTTGAGAAATTTTAAACATTTAATCTAAATTGAAGCTTCTAGAGGATTCAAGTTTCTGGATTTACTGAGGTGATTCAAGATGAGATTTCAATGAGAGAAAAGCCTCTTTGGAAATATCCTGTAGATTCTCGGAACAATATTGTCGGCTCAGCTGTCCCTCTTAGGAAACAACAGATTGAAGGCAATAAAGCAAAACAAGAAGATTCCTCAAATGGGGAAAAAAAATCCAAATAGAAAATTGCTGAGGATTTTGTGTAGATAAAAGAAAATGAAAATAGTTTTGGATTTTTTTTTTCCTATTGCACGGATAAACTTGTCCCTTGTTTGAAGAAGGGACAGGACACAGACTGGGAAAAGGGAAGACACTAAGAACTCCGAATTTGCCAGTACAAAACTGGCAAGTAAGTTATGCTGTAGGCCGGGTGCGGTGGCTCACGCCTGTAATCCCAACACTTTGGGAGGCCAAGGCGGGCGGATCACGAGGTCAGGAGATCGAGACCATCCTGGCTAACACGGTGAAACCCCGTCTCTACTAAAAATACAAAAAATCAGCCGGGCACGGTGGCGGGCGCCTATAGTCCCAGCTACGCGGGAAGCTGAGGCAGGAAAATGGTGTGAACCTGGGAGGCGGAGCTTGCAGTGAGCTGAGATAGCGTCACTGCACTCCAGCCTGGGCGAAAGAGCGAGACTCCATCTCAAAAAAAAAAAAAAAAGGTATGCTGTAATACCTTAAAAACTATAAAGATTATTTTATATCCAACTCCTCTCTATCGTATATTATTTTTTATAGGACTGCTTACTAGACTTCAGGAACTGATTCTCAGCTACAACAAAATCAAGACTGTCCCCAAGGAACTAAGTAATTGTGCCAGCTTGGAGAAACTAGAACTGGCTGTTAACAGAGATATATGTGATCTTCCACAAGAGGTTAGAAAGATATAAATACCTATGATTGTATTTTCCATCTGCAGTAGTTGACCTCTCAATGTGTGGTTGTTAACAATAATAAAGCTAATGAGAAAATTCTATGTATTTCAGAAAAAATATTTAGAGAAAACCATTTCCTTAAGTATAATACAGGTTTTTAATTGGAGAAAGATTTAGTGTAAAAGATACTTCTATTATTATCACAGTACTGACATCATTTGTTAAACTGTGATCTCCTTGAAGGCCAGGATGAGAGTTGTATTATAGTCTCAGAATTGAGGACAGAGCCTAGGTTGTAGTGATTACTTAAATGCTTTTTGAATTAATAAATGGTTATCATAAAGCACAGACAATGTGGTGATAGCAATGGGACTGGAATGCCTCCAAACTTTGATTTGGTATGATGTCTTCTTATTGGTCAAACCAAATTGATCATATAAAAATAAAGACATTTTGTATTACTTTTTGAAAATATTTAATGCTCTTAGAATCAGTGAAGAAGTTTCCATGGTGCTTTGGCTTTGAAAACAATGACTTTACAAGATAAAAGTTAAGAAAAATAATAAAATAAAATAGACTATTCCCGTCTCCCACTTTATCTTAATTAGTATATCAGACTTTTCTTCCAAACCAGCAAATTTGTCACCAACAATTGTTGCTCCTGCAAATAAAACATAGCGTATACATATACATTATATTTTCTAATAGTTCAATTTAATGAAATGTATACCCTTGTGTATTAGTCTGTTCTCACACAGCTGATAAAGACATACTCAAGACTGGGTAATTAATAAAGAAAAAGAGGTTTAATGGACTCAGTTACACGTGGCTAGGGAGACCTCACAATCATGGCAGAAGGTGAAAGGCATGTCTTACATGGTGGCAAGAGAGAATGAGAACCAAGTGCAAAGGGAAACCCCTTATAAAACCATCAGATCTCATGAGGCTTATTCATTACCATGAGAACAGTATGGGGGAAACCATCCCCATGATTCAATTGTCTCCCACCAGGTCCCTCCCACAACACATGGGAATTATGGGAGGTACAATTCAAGATGAAATTTGGGTGGGGACACAGCCAAACCGTATCACTCTGCATACAATAAAAATGATAATCATATGGATAATTTCTTACATATACAAGAGGGCCAACAAATATTTTATTTCTAACTCATGTTTTTGTTTCTGGGTTGGCTCCATCATTATAAAAGCTATGTGATTTTGTACAGTCTATTAACCACTCTTTTTTTGAGACAGAGTCTCACTCTTTTGCCCAGGTTGGAGTATAGTGGTGTGATTCTGGCTTACTGCAGCCTCAACCTCCTGGGCCCAAGCAATTCTCCCACTTCAGCCTCCTAAGTAGCTGGGACCACAGGCTTGTGCCACCATGCCCGGCTAATTTTTAAATTATTTTGTAGAGACAGGGTCTCACTGTGTTGCCCAGGCTGGTCTCAAACTCCTGGACTGAAGTGATCCTCCTAACTACCAAATTGCCTACCAAAATGCTAGGATTAAAGGCATGAGCTACCCCTTTCCTCCACCACTATTATTTGGAAGTTAAATGTAGAGTTTTCCTATACAATTCTCAACTACTGGATCAAAGGAAAACATGATAATGGGTGTTTACTCTCAGCGAAAAAAAGGTTTTGCCAGGCACATTCTATAAACCCTGGAACCTGGTTATTATGAAAGATAAATTTTCTTTGAATAGATGAACTTTCTGTGAAAGCTTTCCACTTCCCTGGAGGTTATTTAGCTTTATACTTATTTTTAATTTGTTGCGGACTACTATGACTAAATAAAGCTCAAGTAAAATGTTAACATTCCTGGATGTGAAATATCTCCTTTACCAATGTGAGTCTTTTAAGTAGTTTACATTGTGGACATTTATTTTGAAAAACCTTGCTTTCTTCTTCAGCTCAGCAATCTGCTAAAACTTACTCACCTTGATCTGAGTATGAACCACTTTACTACAATCCCTCTTGCTGTGTTGAACATGCCTGCCCTTGAGTGGCTGGACATGGGAAGCAACAAACTTGAACAACTTCCTGATACTATAGAAAGGTAAAAGAAATAACTCTTTATGCTAATGATAAAAGTCTTGAAACCTCTTATGAAAAATAAGCAAGACAAATGGGATCTCAAGCATAATCAATCATAATCGGTCCAACTAGTTTGAAATACACTGTTTTAACAGAATATTTTCATTTGTTCCAAGTAAGTAAAAGGGTTTGGGAAGAAGAAAAAACTGGCTTTTTTCAAGTGATCCACCTACCTCAGCCTCCCAAAGTTCTGGGATTACATGCATGAGCCACCACACCTGGCCTAAAGTGTCTGACTTTGAGAAATTAACAAGAATATGCCACAATAACTACCTTGCTTAGTATATGCCAAGCACTTCTATGCACTTTACAAGTGGATGAAGAAACTAATGACAGAGATGTTAGCTAATTTGCTCAAGTTAGTAAGTGGGCAAGCTAGGATTTGAACCTAGGCAGCCTGGCCCCAGAGTCCATGATGTTACACATTATGCATACTGCTTTGCTATATAAATGGGCATATTCATCATTTGATTGTTCTCTTAAGACTCTAACTCAGATTAGGTAACATTTACAGTAGTTCTTCAAGAAATCCTATGAGAATAGTGAAAGAATTCTAGAATATGTTGATTTGATTTCATTTCTATTGCCATATGATATGAGAGTTGTACTGTAGAGATGAACTTCCTGATGTGGTTTCTTTAATAACCAGGTAATGTGATGTCAGTTAACTCAGTAAGTATACTGGTTAAAGATGTTGTAAAAGACAACATTTGATTTTTAATATAAGAACCAAAGGCTGGGTGCAGTGGCTCACACCTGTAAACCCAGCACTTTAGGAGGCTGAGGGGGGAGGATAGCCTGAGCTCAGGAGTTCGGGACCATCCTGGGCAACATGATAAGACCCCTACTTCTTAAAATTATTTGTTAAAACTCCAAAACCAATGTTTTCATATTATATGTAATTAATTGTAGAAACCTTAATTTTTCAGAATGCAAAATCTACATACGTTATGGCTGCAACGAAATGAAATAACATGCTTGCCTGAAACAATCAGCAATATGAAAAATCTGGGTACTCTTGTTCTCAGCAACAATAAACTGCAAGATATTCCAGTATGCATGGAAGAAATGGCAAATCTGAGGTAAAAAGTGGTAGGCACAAAACTGAAAAACCTTGCTTTCTGGCTGCAGAAAAAAGTAATGTAGAGAGATTGTTATTAATAAATTTCAGTTGTTATTTATATGAATGGATATCTTAAAAATCTTTTCCAATGTTGAAATTCTATAATTTGATTAATAGGATTCATATACCACTGGTCTATTCAAGAAAGAATGCTTAAAACTAAAGCAGTTTGAGATTTATCAGCTTTAAGAAATGTCCTCCATTTTAGATGTTTATCAAAGGTCTTTTATGGGGAAGAAAGTAAATGTATGAAATAATAAATGTGTGACATTTATGGGTAATGTTGGTTCTGAACAAACTTTCGAAAACTTGGTTGACAAAATTTTGAATCAACTGAAAAAAAGCATGACTTGAAATCTCTGAATGCCTTGGTTCTCAGTATTATCATTCTTTATTGAATTTGTTTCTTATTAAAATATGTAGTTTTTAAGACTTTTTTTCCCACAGTACTATGTAATTTTTTAGCATGGGTAGATGGGAGTGTCACTTGTATGTTATCATACAGCTGATATGTATTTTTGTCTATTCTTTATTATCTTAGTTTCATGCTATGTATGTACCATAACCAACCTATTGCCTATGAGAAACATGTAAGATAAAATATTTACAGCCATCGTTACAAGTTTATAGTGTATTTTTCTATCTTGTTTTACATGTATGTTATATAACATTCAAAAGAAATTTTTTTCTTGATTGAGAAAAGGATACAAAATGCAAAATCCATAATTTTGATAACTGAAAATTGCCAATTGTTTTGCAGTACTTTATTATATTGGGTGTCTTCTCTTTTTTGGGCTTTTAGTTAGCTAATGAATGAATACATTAGACATGTTTGGGTTTTAGTTGGGATTTTACATAGCTTGCATTTTAAGTCTTTGGTTCTTTGCTGTTTGTATTAACCCATAGCATTATTTTAATAAATGTTATAATACCAACCTAAAAAAAAAAAAAAGAAATGTCCTCTGTTGGTGACATTTTCATGAAAATTACACAGCTAAAAAAACTTCATTCACAACATAAAAATCAAAAGCGTAAAAGTGTTTATTTCCTAAATAAGCACAAAGGGACAAAATTACGTTACTGATAGAAAGCAGATATATTAGTCGGAAGTGGTGATGCATGCCTATAACAGCTACCCGGGAGGCTGAGGCTGGAGGATCGCTTGAGCCCAAGAGTTCGAGGTTGCAGTGAGCCAAGATTGCGCCACTGTACTCCAGCTTGGGAAACAGAGACTATTTCTTAAAAACAAAACAAAAACAAACAAACGAACAGCCACTAGATATAACTTTTTACTAAGTACTATCAAAACTCTGTCAAGCATTTTTTCTTTTTAAAAATTATTTTAGTTATTTTAGGTTGCTTGTATGTCTTCTTTTGGGAAATGTCTGTTCATGTCCTTTGCCCGCTTGTGAGGTTGGTTTTTTTCTTGTTGAATTGTTTGAGTTCTTTGTAGATTCTGGATATTAGTTCTTTGTCAGATGTATAATTTACATATATTTTCTCCCATTCTGTAGGTTGTCTATTAACTCTGTTGATTATTTCTTTTGCTGTGCAGAAGTTTTTCTAATTAAATCTCATTTGTCTATTTTTGGTTTTGTTATGTTTGCTTTTGAGGTCTTCATCATAAATTCTTTGCCTAGGCCAATGTCAAGAAGAGTCTTTCCTAGAATTTCTTCTAGGATTTTTACTGTTTCAGATGTGACATTTAAGTTTTAACCCATCTTGAAAGCTCCCTCAAGTATTTTTCTTCCAAAGCTTAATCTTCTGACAATTGACAATAAGAGAATACCCACTAAAACCCAAAACTTCCATAACAAAATAATTCATTTATTCACTTGTTCAGCAACTACCTGCCTTGTACTGGGTGGTGAAGACACAATGATAAGTAAGATGGAGGTATATAAAATATGCAGAAACTAAGTTCATAGCACTAATTTTATATTTAAGATATGTTAAAATTGCTCTTAGAAGTTAAGCTGTATTGCATTAAATATATGCTGCAGGCCGGGCGCGGTGGCTCACACCTGTAATCCCAGCACTTTAGGAGGCTGAGGCAGGCAGATCACTTGAGGCCAGGAGTTCGAGACCAGCCTGGCCAATATGGCGAAACCCTGTCTCTACTAAAAATACAAAAATTGGCCGGGAATCGTGGTATGCGCCTCTAGTCCCAGCTACTTGGGAGGCTGAGGCACAAGAATCACTTGAACCCGGGAGATAGAGGGTGCCATGAGTCCAGATCGTGCCACTACACTCCAGTCTGTGCAACTAGACTAACAGTTACTTTTATAAGCTTTGAAAGTAAGTTGTCTAAAGCTAGTGTTTTTTTTCTGTTAGGAAAAAAACATAGATTCTTGATAGATATCACATCTCACCAAGGCGTTCAGTTATTGAAACCAGTTAAAAACGAGTAATTTAGTATATTATCATTTGACCTTTCTCCAAGGTAATAAATGTACACTTCCATGACACCTATAAAAATACTGTTTTTTGATGAACTTCTAGGTTTGTCAACTTCAGAGACAACCCACTGAAATTGGAAGTATCACTTCCTCCCAATGAAGGCACAGATGAAGAAGAGGAACGGGAATTATTTGGCCTTCAGTTTATGCAAACATACATACAAGAGTCACGGAGAAGAGCAGGTATAAGATTTGTATATAACACAGATTAAATGTTCTTTTTTCGTAATGTGTATATCACTAACTGCTGCCTTTTGATTAATTCCTTTATATATTTCTCATTCCATCTTAAGTTTTCTGTCAAATTCTGTTCTCTTAGTCAATATTGTGGGAAGGAAAAAAGTGAAATGGAGAGAGAGGTTTTAAAGATATTCAAAGTCTTTCAAGTGGGGGAAGGAAATAAATCCTTTGGCTAAGCATCTGAAGTAAAACCGAGTGAAGACATGATTCTTAAAGCTTTGCTACCTCATTCTACCAGCTTGCCACACATAGCAGTTTGATCATGAACTGACCTTCCCTGTCATTCCATAAATAGAAAAAAAAAATTTACCTAGGGATGAAAAATATTAAGAGAATACAGTTTTTTGTTTTTTTTTAAGAGATGATGTCTTACTGTGTTGCCCAGACTGGAGTGAAGTGGCTATTCAAAGGCACAATCATAGCTCACTGTAGCCTTGAACTCCTGGGCTCAAGAGATCATCCTACCTCAGCCTCTGGAGTAACTGGGGCTATCAGTGCATGCCACCACATCTGGCTGAGAACACAGATATTAATCAACAAAGTGTGAGGTTTTGATATAGAGATGTCAATCACTTAGTCTCTGATAATTTTGAATTACACTACTTTTTTTTTAATTAAGGAGGGCCTTTAAGCTAAACCAAGATCAGGGGAAGAGGACAAAGTGCACAATTATTTGTTAATAAAAACAATGAAACAATAGTAATAGAAATCATAGTCTTATAATTTTAAAATGTTAAGAGTTTTTAACTTAAAATGTAGATTTTAGTTCAACTTAATGCAACAACTAGTTTGAAAAATGAACATAACTGAGAAAACAATGACAGAGTTTTTCAGCTAGAGGAAATAGTTTTTACTAACATTCAGTGGAGGATGTTTAGGAAATGGTGATTAGATTTACTGCAGCAAGGTCATAGAAGCAATAACATGGAGACAGATTGGGGGAAGACGGGCAAAAAAGTCATAATTGTGACCTAGTTTTGGAAAGCAGAGAATATATACAAGATGATTAGGAGACAGAATTGGTAATTGAATGAAGATGAGAAAAGGGAGTTTATAATGAATGTTTTTGGTTTAGAGAGCAACTGGATAGACGGTGGTGCTAAGATGGAGAATGAAGTACAGAAGATGGGTTGGCGAGTAGAATCGGGTGGTAGAGGCAGAAGATTTCTAATTTTGGCAGTCTTTTTTTTTTTTTTTTGAGGAGTTTCTCTCTGGTTGCCCAGGCTGGAGTGCAATGTCGCAATCTCGGCTCACTTGGCAACTTCTGCCTCCCAGGTTCAAGCGATTCTCCTGCCTCAGCCTCCTGAGTAGCTTACAGGCATGCGCCACCATGCCCCACTAATTTTGTATTTTTAGTAGAAACAGGGTTTCACCATATTGGTCAGGCTGGTCTCGAACTCCTGACCTCAGGTGATTCACCTGCCTTGGCCTCCCAAAGTGCTGGGATTACAGGTGTAAGCCACCACACCTGGCCCTTAGCAGTAAGTTTGATGCACTTGTGGAACCTGCAAGTTGTGGTAATTGTGTAGGTGAATATAAAGTTCAAGAAGAGGTTTGTTGAATCTGAAAATTCTGCGGGACAAGAAATAGCTGTATGCATATCCCACATAGTCACTTTCTCATGATATGTGAAGACAAACTAACAGTTAGGAAAACAATAATCCTGACCTAAGGCTGGCATATTGAAGAACAAACTTACCTTCCTTTAAGGTACTTGATACCATTGTCAGAAACATATCATTAAGCTAAAAGGGCCACAGAACTGTTTCTGTATGATAATTCTTGGGTGTGTATATATATTTTATGAAACATAAATGAGATTATGCCTGTTGTAGAATATTGTTTATTTCTGGGCATAAATTGTTGAATGATGCAAAACAAATTTTATGACACAAATTAGTATTGCTTGACACAAATTAGTATTGCTTGACACAATAAAAAAAGGTTAATTATTCAATGATATATCTTCATTTAGGTTCCCTTGATTGGGGACATGGGTAACAAACTTAAACAAACTACCTTACTTTAATAACATTTGACATAAAACTTATAACAAGGGAAAAAAGTTAACAAAGAGATAATAAAATCAAAGCCTATTATGTTATTAAAAATAGATTCACGAGTTACTACCACTACTATTACTAGTTAATATTTATTGAATTACTCTGTGCTTGGAACTGTTCTATGCATTTTACTTGTGTTATCTCATTTGATGCTCACAACAACCTTGTGAGGTAGGTATTATTGTTATCATCATCCCCATTTTAAGAGGAGGAAATTGAGGCACAAAGAGATTAAGTAGCATGCCCAAGGTTGCACAACTGAAGATGGTAGGGTTGGAATTTGAACTGAGGCAGTCTGACAAGACATATGAGACTAAAGTCAGGAATTTTAAATTGGCTAGGCTTCTTATTTACAAATCATGTAATCATAGAACTACAGGATAAAAATAGTTACCTCAGAATATCATAATATCTAAAATTAGTAATTCTGAACCTTTGTCTTGGCAAATGTACCATCAATTAAGACAATTTTTACAAATAAAGGCAGAAACAAAATAGGGATAAGATGCAGAAGAGAATAACAGTCCTACCATATATTTGGTTTAGTATTTGCTTATGCATAGAAACCAGTCATGAGTTAAATAAGGCCTAAATTTGAGAAGGTTTTTGGTTTCATTATCTAATTTCTACTTTATTCCAAATTGTTTGCCCAAACAGAAGAGAACATACTTATTGTTTGTGCCTATATATGTAAAAAATGACCTGATAAAAGATACGAGATAGCTAATCAACTTCAGAAGTTATTTCAAATTTGTGAATTATGTTTGTAAGTATCTTTTTGGAAGTTCTAACTAGATAATTATCTAACAAAATAATTAAGTGAAATAATCTTTTTTCTTTGAAAACGGCTCTTCAGTTTTGTGTTTGTCATGGACAGATTCTGACAATATATACATGTATGGCTCTGGAAATTTGAAGGTGACTTCATTAATTAATTGTGTTTATTAACTGTGAACATCTCTGAATTGTTTGCATTTGAGAAAATCACAATTGTGCTTTCCAGATCTGCAGGGAAAAATGTCCGTATATAAGCCAAATTCTCAGATTGGCCCTTGTTACAATCAATCACTACCTCTTGAACTTAATAAAAAATATTAAATAAAATCAAAGGAAGATAAATTTCCAAAATTAATACAAACAGAAATATGCTAATTATGTGTTGACATGTTATGTATGTTTCAGATCACCAAGTCAACGGTTCAACTACTTTGCCAATCTCCATAAATACGGATAGATAATATAATTCAAGAGGCCCTTCTAAAGAGGATTACTTTGGTGAATTCTCTAATGTTTGGATTTCTGAAGTAAAAAGAAAAGCTATTACCAAAGTTTAATGAGGCCACAGCATTTTTTAAAGTTCATATTATTTGCTATTTAAAGTATATATTTTTTGATATAAAAATATAATTAAAAATTTTTTTTTGGTGGAAGACAGATGATGCTCAAATTTCTTTTCCATTATGCAGTTGTTTCTGGTGATGAAGAATGATTTGGTAAAGCAGTTAACAAAACATTTTCCAAAGACACCAGAGGGTCTGTATAGTACTGCAAAGCAGGACTGAATCCCTTCTGCTGCAAATACTGGATTCGACCTTGGTCAATCAGCAATTTACAAAGATGCCCTATTTTCTTCTTTTCTTCAACACTAAGAAGCCTAAATTGAATAAACACACACAAAACATTGTTAAAATTTTGCAAAAGTTTATAAAAAATTATTTTTGTCACTTTTATTTATTGAGAGACTGTTAACTAACCCATAATATACTAAGTACTTTGTCCCCTGCTTCCAAGACACATTATATTTATGACCACAATAAAAGATGTGTATATTTTAGCTTATTCTAAAATTAGATTATAAAATACATTTTCATGAATTGTTGATAATAGTCATCTAAAGTACAATATAATGCAATATTTCTCCTTTAGTATCATGCATTACAAAAGTAATCTCTTACCCAGGTAAACTATCAGCGCCATCATCTGTGATTCTGTATCCTCCATCATCATGCTCTTCACTATCATCATTCTGATTATCTTGTCTCTTTGTGGTACTATTTGAGGTTTCCAAAGATGTTTTCCGCATCCCACAAGTTGCCCAACTACTCATTCGCTGGAAATAGTGGAATTCCACTGCTCCAAGGCCTAGAGCCCTGAAATATTCTTTGCCCACATAATGTCTCCAATTACACCTGTGGTGACAACAGAGTGCAATAACAATGCCAGCCACAGGGTTCCACTTCTCTGGGACATTTTTTTCATTTCCTTCCTTGGCCAAAGTGTAAATTTCTTTTTCTGTTTTATCATTCTTTATGCGTTTGGCTAAAGGTTCTTCATTCCTTTCCTCAAAACTGGCAGCATAGGTTTCAACCAAACATCGTAATGCAAGATCTGCAAACACAATTATGTGGCCCCCCCCAAACCACATCATCTTTAAAAATAAATATTTTTACATTTATTAAGCAGTACTGTTTTTAAAAACTCAACAATAAAAACAGCAAAAACCTACTCAGCTTTATATTTGTAATAATTCTATCATGAATTATCAACTTCATTCAAATTTGCTCCTTACTACCTTCTCAATTTCTTTAATGATTTATTCTGCATAAAGCCTACTTCCCAATAAAGCTATCTGAAGCTTAAGATCTACGATTTGAAGAACTTTTACCCAAATACCTGAATTGTCTCTCATTTTTCCTACCTTAGTTGAGGAAATGACTTGTATAGGAAAACTTTATTCACCTACACTTACATTCTAGTTTAAGAAAGGAAAAATGGAAGGAAGGAAGGAAGGGAGGGAGGGAGGGAGGGAGGGAGGGCAGACAAATCTGTTTAGGTTGATGCTAGGTCAAGATGCTTGTCTTGAAGAGGCTCATAGCAAATAGTGATGAACTGAAGAGTTGAAAAGAGGGGGTCAGAACAGAATCTGGAAAGTAGGCCTCACTGAGTAGCCTTACTGTATTTATTCATTTATTTAACTAACATTTACTGAATGCCTTTCATGTGCAAAGCATTGAGGATGCAATGATTAATATACACAAACTTAAGAGGCAGATGCACTCCACATTACAATGAAAACATTTTAGTATATTTTAAAACTAAATAAATGGATTTTTGATGACTATGGCTATTTCCCATCGAAAACTCCTACACTGTTGACAATATTGGAAAGATCCCAAATGTAGGACCCGTATCTTCTTAATCATTAGATTGTCATGTTGTGTCTGTTCAATCAAAAACATACACATATTTTAAAATTTTATTACCCTAAGATATCACAAATGACTAAATGATCTGATATTTCACTAGTAAATTTAATTCAATATATGAATTTAAGTCAACAAACATTAGAAACCTATTATTTGTAGAAAGTGATAGCTAATCTATTATTTCATAAACTATTATTTTCTGACAAAATACATTTAGTCATTGTTTTATTCATATTTGACTTAAGTAAGTGATTTTCAGAAATGTGAATAACCAGATAAATTATTAAAAGAAGTTATTTCAGGCCAGGCGCAGTAGCTCACGCCGGCTGAGGTGGGCAGATCACGAGGTCAGGAGATGGAGACCTTCCTGGCTAACACGGTGAAATCCCATCTCTACTAAAAATATAAAAATTAGCCGGGCATGGTGGCACGAGCCTGTAGTCCCAGCAATTCGGGAGGCTGAGGCAGAAGAATCGCTTGAACCCGGGAGGCAGAGGTTGCAGTGAGCCGAGATTGCGCCACTGCACTCCAGTCTGGGTGACAGAGCAAGACTCCGTCTTGAAGAAAAAAAAAAAGGAATTAAGTTATTTTAGAATTAGAAGGAGCTTTAGCAATTTATCTCAATTCATCTTTTATAGAGAACTTAAAGGACAAAGCCACATATGCAGAAAGGGACAAGGAAACACAGCAAATTGGTAGCCAAGATTATTCATTCATTCCAATATTTGCTGTGTTCCTCTTATATAGCAAGCAGTGGACTAGTATATACCATATACTCAAAAAATTCCATGGTGGAAGAATTAGATATATAAACAGATAATTAAAATACCACAAGGTAAAAATATGCAGAGGGTATTATGATAACACCAAGGAGGCATATCTTATTTAAGGGAGCTCCCTGAGAGTGGTGACAACTGAGGTGAAGGATGAGTAAAAATCGACCAGTTGTTTTGTTTGGGCGAGTGGGTAAATGGGGGTGAAATTCCAGATATAGTAGAAGTAGTACAGTATATGGAAAAACACACAGGGTTTGATGTTGCTGAACAGCAAAGCAGGAGACAGCGAAGGCAAAGAGAGGAAGGCTGAAGCCAGATTGAGACTAAAACGTTATGTCAAAGAGTTTGGACTACATCAGGAAGTACCAAAGAGTTTAAAGGGAAAGACACATTAGTTGTGTAGCAGATGGGTCTGAGATGGATTGACCGATTGAGATAGGGTCTTGCTCTGCCACCCAGGCTGCAGTGCAGTGGCACTATCCCAGTTCACTGCAGACTCAGACTCCTAGGCTCAAGTGATCCTCCCACCTCAGCCTCCTAAATAGCTGGGACTACATGCACAAGCTATCGTGCCCAACGAATTTCTGTAGAGATGGGGTCTTCCTATGTGCCCAAGCTAATCTTGAACTTCTAGCCTCAGGCAATCATCTCACCTCAGCCTCCAGTGTTGGGTTTCCAGGCATAAGCCACTGTGCCTGGCCTGAATATTAATATTTAAAGGACAGACGTGGAAGGAGATTGTGAAATAAACAGAAAGAATGGCATAGATGTAGGGGAAGAACCAGGAAATAAGAGTATCGCAAAAGAGAAGAAAATGGAATTTCAAGAAGGGTAAGCAACTGCAGCAGAGATGAAAGGAGGATTCAGATTCAGTGAATCAAGGGGAAAAAATTATGTGGAACATGAGAAATGGCCACTGTAGGTCAAAAGAGTGTATTCCCTCCTACCCCCAGGATGGAACTGGTTTACTTTAGAAGACTTTTATGAGGCTTAAATGAGATAAGGTATGCAAAAGTACAGTCATGCATTGCTTAACTATTGGTGTATGTTTTGAGAAATGCATTAGGCGATTTCATCATTGTGGGAACATCAGAGTGTACTACGCAAACCTAGATGGTGTAGTGTAGCCTACTACACACCTAGGGTGTGTGGCACAGCCTATTACTCCTAAGCTACAAACCTGTACAGCATGTTACTGAATACTGTAGGCAACTGTAACACAATGGTATTTGTGTATCTAAATACAGAAAAGGCACAGTAAAAATATGGTATAGTTTTATAGGACCACTGTCATATATGAGTCCATTGTTGACCAAATCATCATTATGTTGTACATGACTATAGTCTTAAAAACTATGAAGGCCAACACAAATATATAGTACTCAATGCCATTTCCAGCCAATATGAATAATATCTATGGATGCTCCAAGTAATCCATATGGGTAGATGATGAAACTAGCAAAAGTTAGGAAGATGATGTAACAATAACATTTATTGAGCACTATTATGTGCCAGACACTTTACATGCAACCTGGTAAATTATTAATATATTAGTATCTCTGTTTTATAGATAAAGTAACCAAAGCTCAGAAAGCTTAAGTAATTTGACAAGGTTACAGAACAGAGCTGAAGACTAGACTATCTGATTCTAAAGCACATGCTGTTTCCACTTTACCATGCTAGATCTGATGGATCAAAGTGCTAAGACATCTTAGATTTTGTTTTTTTTTGTCTAACATTTATTTTTTTCTTTTTCCCCAGAATCCTGAAACACAATAGTCTTTTAGTAGAAGAGGTTTCTGAGTTCTTCCTAAGCAACTACTCTAAAAAAATCAGTAGCTTCTGGGTGGAATCATACAGTTTCCATAAATGGTCTTATTTTCCTTTTCTGGTTGAAATTTAACCCAAAGAACTTTAAGGTCTAATGTGATGCAGTATTTACATACAAAACTCTTAATTCATCGCTTCTCGGCCTTTTGGCTAAGATCAAGTGTAAAACTCTTAATTCATCCTGCAAAATGGCCAAAATGAGCAGATAAATAGGAAAGCTATGCATCTAATAAAGCACAGGGCCAGTGCGCTATAAAGATTATTGAGTTGTAAACATAAGATATCTATTCAAAGGAGACCACTGAAATGGTTGGGGCCAGGTTAGGCCAAAACTTAATGCATTAATGTAAACATTATCAGTATGTTTACATACCTGTTGCCATACCACACACATGCTTTCCAATTCCTACCACAGGTAGTTTTCCTTCTCTTAGCACAGGAATCTTGTCTGAAATGGAAATGAGAATTAACGGTCTAGTGAAATAAAGTACATATTAATGTGGCCTTGCAAAAGAAATAACTAATTAGAGTTTCTGAATTTTAGCCTGAAAGAGACTCAGACAAAAAATGATCACTTTATGGAACCCAACATATAACATAAGAACTTGTTTGGGGTTCATAACATCTGAAAGTTAATATATTCAGCTAAATAATTTTAAATACACTGATTTCTATACAAATGCTGGGTTGCTTTTCACGGCTGGATTAAAATTAGTGAATGGAAGAGGTTGCAAAGATATGTTTGCATTATTTTCTTTGGATAATCTGAAAAATAGAAAAGATATAAAAAGGGCACTACAGAGGTTGATTGAGGAGTTTGTGTGTGTATGTGTCTGTGTGTGTTTCGTGTATGGAATATGAATTCCACAGTGATGACTTCTTTTCTTTTGTACAATTTAAAATTCTAGGAAGTATCTTTTACACATTAGCAAGGCAGAGAAATATCTCATTTTCTTTCATGGTTTAGGTAAAGTCATGTTAACTGCAGGCAGAAGGCTAGTTTATAGTTTGAACAGACTCAAAATTAATTTAAACAGGACAAAGAAACAACATAAGTACATATTATAAAACTTTTAAACTCTTCCCTAATATAACACTTCATTTCCATTTGATACTGAAAATTTTAAAAATTCTCAACCTTAATTCAATTTACATCTATTTAAACATTATATAAAACATTCTATATTAACAATGGATTGATTTGACTGTTTTCCCTGAAACACCGTTCTGCATGATTGGATTTCTAAGCAACCTCAGAGTTTAAAACAGTTATGATTTATTTGTAGAGCAATGGAAAGTTACACAACTTACTCAAACACAAGTGTTGAATATCAATTTGAAGTCTTTCAAACACTGAATTTTTCTTTCTGTGTTTTCCATCCACCTGCACAAACAGAACATTATTGTAATAATGACTTCTTACGTTTAAAAAAGCTTTACGAAAATAAAAAGATTTTTATTGGTTTTCAAAATTCAGAGCAATAGAATATATTTAAAAATTAAGATTGTACATTCTTTGATGAGAACTTCAAAATATCACACTTTTTAAAAAAGATTTGAAAATGTTTATCAATTATTACATAGACATTATTTCCTTTAACCCTAAAAATTCCCAATTCACTGACAAAGGAACTGAAGTTCACAGATCTTAAGTGATTTATCTAAGATTGTCTACTAGCTCCTTTATCTTTGTCACTCCTGGTATACTATTTTTGGTTCACTCCTCTTCTTGCTCTCCTGAAAGATCACAACCATTCTAATCTATACCTATGTGCCCACGACCTGCTGATCTACATCTGTGGCTCAGGCCTCTCCAATGGGCATCAGACACATACTCAATTGTGAACTAGAAAGCTCTACTTCACCAGCAAACTGGGCACATTCAGAACTGAACTCATTATTTCTGTCTCCAAAACCATCCTTCCTCTTCTGCCTCCTTTATTCCTTATCTCAGGAAAGAACACCACTTAGTCACCTAAGCCATAAAAATGCTACCCCAAATTACTCCTTATCTCTCATATTCAATTACTAATAAATCACCAACTCTCGTGGCTTCCAACATCTTAATATTTCTCATACTCTTGCCGTCCTCTCCATCCCAATGCAATAGCTTTAGCTCTGGCCTCTTTCTTACTTGGATTGTTGGACAAAAATTATCTTTATTATTAATCTCTCTACTTTAAGTATCAGACTCTTCTAATATAGTTTTAATGGTGCTGCCAGGATAAACTTTGAAAAATTTCCTTCTACTTTACCAACTCTTACATATTATTTCAATCTCATCTCAAGTGTCACTTCTACAAAAACTTCTATGACCCACACTAGACTGAGGTTGGTGCTCTATCTTCATGCTTCCATAGGATTGGGTACTTACCACTATCAAAACACACTTAGCATACTGAACACAAATATGTATATGTCTACTCCACCAGACATAAGCTTCTTCAAAGCCAAGAACTAAATCTTTTTTCTATTGTATCCCCACCAGACAGCAGCATAGTCAAACTCCTTCCTTAGCATAAAATATGAGACCTTCTATAGGCTAGCCATCCTCTCCAGTCCCATCATTGCTGAACTCCACTTTGTACCATGTACTCCCATTATACAGGAATGGTTCCATGTTTTCCTGTTATTTCAGGTATTTGGTTACACTGTTCTTGCTTCCTAGAATGCTTCTCAAACTCTCTAACAAACACCAATTCACCTTCCAAGATTTAGTTCAAGCATCACCTTCTCTACATAGTCATTCTCCATCTCTTCCCTGCTTTAATAAAACTTGTCACTCCCTTCTTTGAAACCATGCTGTACTCTGTGCAGACCTTTCTCGTATTTTAACACTTTACTACAATCATTTATGTATTTGCCTGGGTCTCTTTTCTAAATATAAGTAATAAAGTGGCTGGGCACAGTGGCTCACGCTTGTAATTCCAGCACTTTGGAAGGGTAAGGTGGGAGGATGGCTTAAGCCCAGGAGTTTGAGACCAGCCTGGGCAACAAAGTGAGACCCTGTCTCCACAAAAAATTTTAAAAAATTACCTGGGCATGGTGGCGTGGGACTGTAGTCCCAGCTACTCATGAGGCTGAAATGGGAGGATTATATGAGCCCAGGAGGTCAAGGCTGCAGTGAGCCACAATCCTGCCACTGTACTTCAGCCTGGGTGGGGCCTGGCAGCATGCTCAAAAATTGTTTAATGAATGAAGGGCAAGTCGCAAAGATAGGAGTAGAACCCAAGACTTTTAACTCCTAGCTTGAGCTTGGCTCTTTCTGTATATTTTCCTGTCTCTGCAAATAATTTTAAGAATTCAGATCAATGGACTATCAAAACTTAGATTAAAAAATTCACCTTCAGTTTGAGTTATCAATACAATTAGAACTAATAAAAAGCTACAACAAACAGATAAAGAAAATTTCTTTCCTTTCTTTTAAGAAATGTTTCTATCACTGTTTTCCTGAATACAAAAAATGAAAACAAGTTTGGTTACTAACATAGAGCAATGGTTTCACTTACCTTGAATCTTGTGGTCACCTTTTCCACTAGGATGAAGTGAACTTTTTCAGCATCTTTTAAGGCAATATCAACCCAATGAGATAATTTTCCCTTTCCCGCTCCAAACTCAACAAAGCATCTTCTTGGACCAAGTAACTTTAAATTTTCAATGTTACCTAAAATAGAAGCCTGCAAACTTCACAAGATTATTTTATAAACTAGAGTAAACACATTTGGTTCAAATGGGAAAACAGCAAGGTAATTTCTACATAAGGCAGTATTAAGTTTACATTGATAATTTGTATTTGACTTAACATTTTTCTCTCTTGCTTTTAAATATTTAATATACGGTACTCAGAATCATATCCATGCCCTCAATTTTTTATATATGTTTCTATATATTTTTTGAAATGGAAATATTTGGCACCCTGAAAGGTAGACAAAATAAAATCTTATTAATAATTACATTTAAAACAGTTTTAACAAATGAACAAAGGCCATGTTTAGTAGTTACTATAACCGAAACATACCTGCTGTTTCAGGTGCTTGGTTGCAGAATCACCATTTTTAGGGTCATTAAGTGCATCGTGTAATGCTGGATGGGACATAATATGATCTTTAAGTGTAGAATTCAAACCTGTGCCAAATATAAGCACAACAGCTTAAGCAGCCAAACATGTAATTGTAGGATTCTGAACAATAGTAGTAACATATTTTAAACCAGAATGGTATCAACTCATATACCACCTAATTACTCTAAAATAATTGAACTTGCAACTTTAGGCAGTCTTACCTTCACTTGCTTTTCTCAATTTCTTAATTAACTTTTCCAACTGCTCTTCAGATAGAGAAGAAATTGGAACCTATATACAAAAATAAAACTAAATAATGTAGCCAAAAATTGCTTTAAAGTAGCATAACAGAGACTGAGTAGAGGTTTACCAATTGGGCAAATCCCATGACAGCTTAGGCTCTTCTCTCTATCAAGCCTTTTCCCTAAGCTGCCATCAGAATTGTCCAACTGCTAAACTTCTACTCCGTCTTTGCTGTGCTACTTTAATTTTCCTAACTTCCTCAAGGTCAAGAACAAGTCTAGGCTCAGAAGGGTTCAAGAATCAAAGGGGATTCAGGGCCATATTGTAGCTTCTTTTGTTATGGGGCATGAGCTAGTCTGGGTCTAGGAACTAACCATCACTAACAATATTAAGTCTACAGGAAAATGCATTCTAAATTAAAAACAGATTTACTTGAGACAAAAATTAGAACATGGCTTATTCACATCATGAAGAGAGCTTATAAATACCTTTTAAAATTAAATATTAAGTCAATGTACTTACTAATTGTTCAGGTATTTCTGTTTCATCTCTTAAGCCTGCATTAATATCTTGAATATAGAAATCCTTAACAAAAACAAAACCAAACCATAAAAGAACTGTTAATAATGTGAAGCTCACAAAAATTAAACTAAAATACTGATTCTTCCCTTTATCCCCTGCTCTGTACCTGCCATCCTCCCTTCCTCTATTCATTTCTTCATGAAATCACTATTGAATACTTACTCTAGGCCCTAGTTTGCTTTAGGTATTGGGCACTCCACCACAGTAGATAACAAAAGTGACAAAAATATGTGTTCGTGGATCTTATATTCTAGTGAGGTGATTATCTGAATAAGCACTTACAGTTTAAAGAAATTCACTTGTAACACTTATTAAAAGTTCTACAGCCTAGACTGTTGACAGCATACACTGAGAACTGTAATAATTTTGTCTTATAGTGCTAAAGTAAAAACAGCAAAGTACTAACTACACAATGCTGCTTATCAGACATGCAGCATGACCAAAAACAGATAAGACCTAGATATTATAACAATAAGTCTGATTTCTTCTATTTTAAAATATTAATTAAAACTTGAAAATATAAATGTTCTGTCACACTAGTTATTTAAATTAACGTAATGAGGCCAGGCATAGTGGCTCAGGCCCCTGTAATCCTAGCACTTTGGGAGGCCAAGGCAGAAGGATCCCTTGAACCCAGGAATTTGAGACCAGCCTGGGCAATATAGGGAGACCCCATCTCTAAAACAAACAAACAAACACATGAAATCTTTCCAGTCTGGCTTCAGAAATACAGATTCTAGGTAAGGATCTGTATTACCATTGTCCAACAGAACTTTCTGCAATGATGGAAATGTTCTACATCTGCTCTGGCCAATATGGTAGCCACTGAAATATGACTAGTGTGACTTAGAAACTAGATTTTTAATTTTATTTAGTTTTAATTCAAATTTAAATAGTCACATGTGGTTAGTGGCTGCCATACTGAATAGTGTGGATCTAGATGAATGAAAAAGTGCTGTTTCTACAAATCCTGTTTCAAAAGTGAAAATAACTCTTGGGGACATTATGTTACGTGTAGTAAATGGACTTTTGTTACACAGAGGCAGAAAGGTAACATCCTGATTGTGTGTTGCTAGCTTTACCTATATGGACAGAATGTGTGTTGCTTGCAATGGAAACTGGTGATTGAGTGGAATGAGTGAAGACTGCAGGAATTACAATGTTTTACTGGATAACTGAAAAAAACTATAATAGAAAACTAGCCGTTAAGTATTAGAATTTGATGTACTCTTAGTTCAAAATGGTTGCCAAGAGTGCTCCAGGTAACTTATGTTGTAGATTATATTTTTAAATGTGAAAACTATTTATATTGGAGAAATTTATAACCAACTAACTTTTATTTAGTATACAAAATTTTAAAAAATTGTTTACCAGTTTCCCAAAGTAAAGCAGAATAGTGATATGCCTTTAGCTGGGTTCCAAGTGTCCTACTCTACATAGTGAACCAGATAAATACTGCTTTGCCTTTCTTTCTTCGTCTCATCATTCCACTGCTTTTCTCCATTTCCTTGCCACTGTGTGTTGGTATGCAGTGAAACTCACCCAAGGGTTTCCATTTTTAATAAATTTATCTATTCTCTCAAACTTTTCTCTGAACACATATTGCACTTGCTTGCTTTAACTGAAACCTGGAACTTAGGTAAGGAAGATATTTGCGAACAAAGCCAATGTTCTCTCTTTCTATGAAAGGGGCTAAGTCCTAAGTAGGTGGTGGTGGTGAGGGTCATCATTTTTCTTCTACACCATCTTAATGTAAAAATACTTTCTAAACTTATGCCATCTGGCCCAGTGGTTCTCAACTGGGAGGCATCTGGAAATGAATGGGAGTATTTTGTTGTCAAAGTAACTGAGAGGTGCTATTGCAAGACATCCTCCCATAAGTCTTCGATTTTCTATGAGTCTTAGAAGCAGAGGCACTGATTATCTTTTTTCCCAAACTACCTTTTCTTTTTTTTTTTTGAGACGGAGTCTTGCTCTGTCCCCCAGGCTGGAGTGCAGTGGCGCGATCTCGGCTCACTGCAAGCTCCGCCTCCCGGGTTCACGCCATTCTCCTGCCTCAGCCTCTCCGAGTAGCTGGGACTACAGGCGCCCGCCACCACGCCCGGCTAATTTTTTGTATTTTTAGTAGAGACGGGGTTTCACCGTGGTCTCGATCTCCTGACCTCGTGATCCGCCCGCCTCGGCCTCCCAAAGTGCTGGGATTACAAGCGTGAGCCACCGCGCCCGGCCCAAACTACCTTTTCAAGGGAGCTTATATACCAAGCACCCTTGGAAGACAGAAACGGTGTCACCTCCTGGATTGCATGGCAGCCCTTATTGTACAGTGTAATAAATAAATGTCTACTTATGGAACAAAAGTCAGGCAGGTTTGCCTACTACTCAATTTAAAAATATTTGTATTTCCTGGCTGGATTTGGTGGCTCATGCCTATAATCCTAGCACTTTGGGAGGCTGAGGCAGGAGTATTGCTTGACATCAGCAGTTCGAGACCAGCCTGGGCAACACAGCGAGAACCCCATCTCTACAAAAAAATAAAAAAATAAGCCAGTGTGGTGTCGTTTGCCTATAGTCCCAGCTAGTCATGAGGCTGAGGTGAGAGGATTGCTTGAGTCCAGGAGTTCAAGGCTGCAGTGAGCTATGATCACGCCACTGCACTCCAGCCTGAGTGACAGAGTGAGACCCTATCTCTTTAAAAAAAAAAAATTATATTTCCTGAGCTTGGGTTCCTCAGCTATGAAACAAGCACATTCCATGTGCAGCATCTACCAAGGCATTACATACCACATTTCACCATTCAATTTTACTGATCCAACACTTACAGGTTTTGGTTTCTCTCTTGAGTTACATTTTTTCAAATGCTTTGCTAGTTGATCTTCATATACTGTGCTAAATTTAAAGAGAAAATTATTTCAAATGAGATTTGTGCCAATTACTGTTTCCAGCACACACAAAAAAAAACCCGTATCTGATCCACACTTACTGTTTTGGATCTAAAGGACACAGGATTCTTTTCCGAGCATCTTCTTCCTAATAAATTAAGAGACACATTTATTTAAATAAAATATCAAGTTTATTGCTTACAGATACCAGATATAACTTCAGTGTCTCTATAATCTCAAAACAAGGTAAGGAAACCTTACAAGGACATAATGAAAAGTTGGCAAAATCAGGTCCCAAGGGTTTAACAAAAACTCTCCAGTGTAGCTGGCTTAAATATATAGGAACAAATACTGCTTTGGACAAACAAGGGTCTATAGCTTCAAACAGGGTACAGAGAAGGCCTACATATGGTGTCTGAAATCTAAGATAGCATCAACTATTATATGCATGACTATTTTATGCACAACAAAGAAAGAAAAAAATGCTACCTATTTCATGTTAATTGACAAATATTTGTATATATTTATCACATATTAGGTTGGTGCAAAAGTAATTGTGATTTTTATCGCAATAAAAATAATATACACTATTATGTATGGTTTTAATACAACATAATGTTTTGAAATATGTATACATTGTGGAATGGCTAAATCAAGCTAATTAACATGCATTGCCTCACATACTTATCATTTTTTGGAAAATGCTGCCCATTGACATACGGATTTTAAGATGTATCCTGACTTTAGAATGTTAAAATGTAAAAATAAAGTTTCTTAGAAACAATGGAACATGCCATTTTAACCATTTGGTATGTGCCATATTTTACTGGCTTTGCAACTTTTTAGTATCAGTTACATCCTACTCATTCCTAAGTTACATCACTTAATGACTGGGAATACATTCTGAGAAATGTATCTTTAGGTGATTTTGTCATTGTGAGAACATCATACAGTATAGTAACACAAAACTAGATAGTATAGCCTACTGTACATCTAGCCTATATAGTATAGCCTATTGCTACTAGGCTGTAAACCTGTACAGCATGTTACCATACTAAATACTGTAGGCAATTGTAACACAATGTAAGTATTTGTGTATCTAAACATAGAAAAGGTACAGCAAAAATACAGTAGTATAACCTATGGGACCACCATCATATATGTGGTCTGTTGTTGACTGAAATGTCTTTATGTGGCACGTGACTACATGAACTGGGAAAAAAGAAAGGAAAATTGATAATGTTGGCAATTCTACCCAATATTCCATGTGAATCTGTATAAATAGGGGTCGTATAACAGTTAAGAACACAGGCCAGCCAGACTGCCTAGGTATGATACCCAGCTCTATCTACCAGCTACGATCCCTATGACCTTAGGTAGGCTTACTGCCTCATCTGAAAGATGAGAACAAAAATATGTCTTACCTTCTAAGGTTTGAACAAATTAAGTGAGCTAATAGTTAAAAAAACAAAACAAAACTGCCTAGCACAGTGCTGTACATAGAGTAAGTGGTGACTAAGTATCTGCTATTATTATTCTTTTAAAAATTTATTTCTGTTCGAATGTGCCTCTCAGCATGTCCATGAAGCTATTCACACTGAATTTCATGGGAAAGCTAAGAAATTTTCATTTTTTTTGGAAAATACTATATATTCAATAGAAGAAAAAGAAAATACTGTATATTATTTCTTCCTTATTGCTGACTTTAAATCCTAACCTCCATGTAAAAGAATATTCTAACCCCCAGAGCCTAACTGTAGCATAGGAAAAAAAAAACACATTTAAAATTTATTAGTTGAATTTAGAAACAGGAATTCTCAATCTTGGCACTATTGACGTTCTGGGCTGGTAATTCTTTTGAAGGGGTGAGTGCAGGGGGCTGTCCCGTGATTTGTAGGAGGTTTAGCAGCATTTCTGGTCTCTATCCATTAGATGTCAGTGATACTCCTCAGTCTGACAACCAAAATGTCTTCATTTTGCCAAGTGTCCACTGGAGGCAAAATCAGTCCCAGTCGAGAACCACTGGGTAAAAATGAGTGGTGTCATCACAGCTATATATGACACTTAGAAAAAAAGATGGAAACACAACATCCAGTTATATCATAAATTACAGATTCAGGAGGATAGCCACAATTTAAAACGAGATAGTAGTCATGAAAAGTGTTTCCACTTGATGTTTTGCGGTCCCTCTTCAAGGTTCTAATGACAACATGTTCCTCTCCAGGAATACTAATCAGCTTGTAAGGATTTATTCATATTCTACTATCATCACTATTGGTATTCACCTTCCATATATCTGGATAAGGTGGAGTCTAAATCCTTCTCCTATCATAACTCTCATTCTTCAACAAGGGATGTTTGCCAGTCCCCTCAAAACCAGTCAATACACTGTGGGCATAATTCAGAGTTCCCACAAGTCACGTCTCCCATATTCCAAAACAAGAATGTCCTTGTTTCAGTATGCTTCACTTTTGGTAAATGTCAGTCAAAACAAAATAGGAAGTAGACTACAACTACGATGGAGAGTGGCAGATGAAGGGGGTCAAGGGACTGATCTGCACTGGATATTGTCTAGAAGAATAGATTCCTTAAGAAATAAAATAATGCAAATAATACTGAACATTCAGAAGCATGAAATCAGATGCTGATCGCTTTGTTTTATTCTTTATAGTTCTGTGGAACTATAAAGACATGCTCTCTTCCTATCAGCATTTTGCTCCTCTGGTTTTTATTTTCCCATCTCATATATATCCTAAAGTAATATACATATATACAAATATAAAGTGTGTGATAGTACATTTATATGCATAACTATTATCAAACAAAATTGTATGCTTTGTTCTCAATTGTAAAAGGTCAATTCGTATATATTTAAAAATCTTTCCTTCCCATTCCAGCAAAGTTGCATTCTTAAAAACTGTAAGTCGAAAAATTTTTTTTTTCTTTTTTGAGATTCAGTCTGGCTGTCACCCAGGCTGGAATACAGTGGCGTGATCTTGGCTTATTGCCATCTCCACCTCCTGGGTTCAAGCGATTCTCCTGCCTCGGCCTCCCGAGTAGCTGGGGTTACAGGCGCGCGCCACCACGCCCGGCTGATTTTCCTATTTTTAGTAGAGAGAGGGTTTCATCATGTTGGCCAGGCTGGTCTCGAGCTCCTGACCTCAATTGATCCGCCCGCCTCAGCCTCCCAAAGTGCTGGGATTACAGGCGTGAGCCACCGCGCCGGGCCTCAAGTCTAAATTTTTAAAAGCAAGTTTCTTCCAACCGCATTCACGAGAAGTGCTTCTCTTTCATGAAATAACAATTAGAACACAACTAGTGAAACCTTCGGGACTTCAATCACTACTTTTTCTAAACTACCACTTTCCAGCAGGAAGACGGAGCGGCAGCTTGGGGTAAAAATTAAAACCTAGCATTACCATGAGTTAAGATCGAGATAAACAGATCAAGATAAATGGGTCACTGCTGGCGCTTTACTTAGAAAAATAAAAAATTTCTCATCACTAGAACTCATAATCGCTCCGCAAGGAGGGCAAAACTGGGTTTATTAAAGTGAAAGCTGGAGAATCCAGGGGACACAAGCAGAAACCTGTCAAAGAGGGGAGGGGCCGGGTTCCAGCACCGACAGCACCAGGATACTTATTTCCGACTCTTGAGAGAGTAGGGCGATACCACACCTCCGCGGCTCCAGCGTGTTCACCACAAAATCTTTTCCCTGCGGCCACCACCATCCTGCAGAACCGTTTCTTCTTTTCCACATAGTAACCGCATCTACCCTCAGCTGGAAAACCAGGCGCGTGCGGCGACGTCGCGGAGGTCGCCATAATTCAGGGATCGCTTCTGGTGTCCAGCATCCGGCAACCAGAAGAAAAGTTAGAAGCTTCCTTCGGGTCTCCTTCCCTTAACAAACATGGCTGCCTCAGCCCCCGCCACACAGGTTAATGCCCGGAACTACCACAACCATCTTCCCCTTGTCCTCCGCAGAACCGGAAGAATCCGATGGTGGCTGGCGAGGGCCAAGTCTCTTACGTCTTCCCCTCGTTTTTCTCTCCCCGCCTCCTCCGCAGAAGCCGAGCGCCAAACTCAAACTCTATCAGGACCCGGACGTCTCTCAGGCTAGTTCCGAGGGCCGGGCCTGTTGGGCTTTTCCGCACACCAGCCGGGGCAGCGAGCCAACATGAGCCAAGTTCTGTTCCACCAACTAGTCCCGTTGCAGGTGAAATGCAAAGACTGCGAGGAGAGGTAAGGTCCGCGTCATCCAGTGCCCGCGGGTGGCGGTTGGGGTCTGGCCAATGGGGAAAGATGGCGGTTCTGGCCAGTGGGATCCGCCTTGCACCCAGGTGTCGAGTCGGCCCCTCTAGGAAGCGGATAGGGAACCCAGAGGGCCCGGTGGTTACCTCTCTCCCCAAGTCGGCCGTTGCAGAGGGGACTGGAAGAAGGGTGTGAGGAATTAGGAAGCCGGCTCACATCAGGATAATGTCAAAAACCCTACCTATGAACGGAATCGTGAAGATTATAGCCCTACTGTTTCCTTTTGACAGATAAAAACTCTGGCCCAGAGAAGTTAAAAAAATTTACGTGAAGGCTCACAGCCAGTTCATGGCAGGGTCAGCACTAGAACTCAGGCCTTGGCTCCGAGCCTTTCCCCCCGTTCTCTTTCGAAGTATGTTGGCAGTAAAGTTCAACTTTTAAAAACCTACCAATTTGGTGGCGTACTTTGGCTCTTCACATCAGTCGCTTTAAAAAAGTAAATTACATTTAACCGACTAAAAATGAGAAAATCAGAACCGTCATTAATTCATTCAATAAATATTGCCTCCTTGTAAAACACCTTACTGGGCACTGGGAATACAGTGGTTAGGAAAAACAGTCCTTTTCTCCATGGAGTTTACAATCACTGGAGAAAATAAAGACCAGTCGCACAGAGAAGTGCAACTTTGATTAAGAAGGTGGTATTATTGGGGCGTAAATAGATTTGACCAGAGGTCAGGGGACTTAAATTTTTTTCTCAGTTCTAACACTCAATGGTTGTCTCTTTTTTCTCTGAACTTTCTTTCCTCATTTGTAAAATTGTTACAACATGCGTATTCACGTGTTTATAATGAGGATCAGGTGTGAAATCGTATGCGTATTCACGTGTTTCTAAAGAGGATCAGGTGTGAAATCGTATGTGAAAACTAAGTAGTGTACAAATGTAACATAAAAAATGAAGACATTGCCTTATTGAGTGGCCAGTAATGTCAAACTGTAGTATATATAATTCGGAATTCAGTCAAAAATCAATGGCAAGCCGGTCAAGGAGATGGTACCAAAACAGCAGCTGCATATGGAGAGCTGTAGGTTTAGTTGATCATTCTTTTAATGCTGTCCAGTATGGTAGCCACTAGCCACATGTGGTTATTAGACATTTGAAATGGGGCTTATCTGAATTGTGCTTTACATATGAAAATGGACGTTGGATTTTTAAGACTTACTATGAAAAAAGAATGTAAAATATCTCAATTTTTATATTATGTGTTAAATGGCAATATTTTGGGGTATATTGGGTTAAATACAATGTATTATTAAAATTAATTTCACCTGCTTTTAAAATTTTTTTTAAAATGTGACTTCTAGAAAATTTAAAAGTAGGCTAGGTGTGGTGGCTCACGCCTGTAGTCCCAGCACTTTAGGAGGCCAAGACGGGAGGATTGCTTAAGCCTAAGCTTGAGGTTACAGTGAGCCATGATTGCGCCACTGTACTCCAGCCTGGGTGGCAGAGCGAGATCCTGTCTCTGGAAAAAAAGAAAAAGAAAAAAATTAAAATTACATACCTGGCTCGCATTTGTGGCTTACATTGTATCTCCATTGGACAACACTGTTCTAGAATGATTATAGAAAGATAAAGGAGGTCATGACTTTGGTTTCAATATGGAAACTCCTAGATGGTCTCTTTCTGGTTACATTGCCATCACAATCTTAAAACTCAATTTCTCTGCTTAGAAACCTTTAATATATTCCTATTATCTGTATAATAGGAGTCAGCAAACTGGAGCACATGGGCCAGATGGCTCACTGTTTTCGTAAATAAACTTTTCTTGGAACACAACCATGCTCATTTGTTTACATATTGTAGCTGCTTTTGCACAGGAAGGGCAGAGATGAGTAACTGTGACAGAGACCTTATGGCCTGCAAAGCCTAAAATATTTGCTATCTGGCCCTTTACAGAATAATTTGGTGATCCTTGACCTATAGGAAGAACAATCCAGACTCTCTCTTCCTCTCTCTCTCTCTTTTTTTTTTTTCCTCTGGACAGAGTCTCGCTCTGTTGCCCAGACTGGAGTATAGTAGCACGATTACAGCTCACTGCAGCCTTGACCTCCTGGGCCCAAGGGTTCCTGCCACCTTAGCCTCCTGAGTAGCTGCAGTTACAGGCACATACCACCATGCCTGTTTTTTTTTTGTTTTTAATTTAATTTAATAGAGACGGGGTCTCCCTGTATTGCCCAGGCTGGTCTTGAACGCCTGGGCTCAAGTGATCCTCTCACCCTAGCCTCCCAAAATGCGGGGATTACAGGCGTGAGCCACCACGCCCAGCCCAGACGCCTTGGTTGAGTATTTGAGGCCAGTTCCGCTCAACAAATATTGGCAAATGTCTGCTGTGTCTCAGGAACTGTCCTAAGTGTGGAAGATGTAAATACGCACCCCCCTCCCCGTCCCCAACAACAACAAAAGCCAACAAAAACCTGTTTTCATTCTGTCCCTCAAGGAACTCACATTTTAATAGGGGAAATAAAAAGATTTTCCTTGGACAGGCACCATAGCACAGATTAGGAGTTCAGGCTCTGGAGCCAGATTGCCTGGGTTTAAGTCCCAGTTCTGCCACTTATTGACAGATCTTGTACAATTTCCGTCTCTGTGGCTCATCTTTAAGTTGATGGTAATAACAGTACCTACTTCATGGTATTATGAGAATGGAATGAATTATTACATATGAACTGCTTACAACAGTGACTACAGCATAATAAATATTCACTAAATTTTAGGTATTAATGTGTGACAAATGCGTAAAGTAATATAAGTACACTAAAGTCAGAGAAGAAGGAAATTCAGTTGAGGACAGTGGTAATGATCAGGGAACTTCATCTGGTGGAAAATTATGCAAAATTTTGGAGCCCATGATTTGACACGAGTCTGCCTTTTCAGTTTTGTTTCCTAAGCTTATCTCTCCAATATAAAAGTCATACAAGCATTCTTGTTACCTTGTGAATGTACCTGATACTCATTCTATACTATTACCCCTGCTGTCCTTGTGCCTCAAATGCTTTTTTCTTTCATAACTTTCAGGTGTGTCTTAAATCCTTTCACTATGAGGACCCTCCAAAGTTGCCTAAGTTGAAATGAATTGCCATTATTCAGTTACTAGATAGTGTGGTGTAGGTGAAAGATCTGAGTTTTCATTTGGGCTCTGTAATGTGACCTTAAACCATTATTTGGGCCTTAAGTTCTTCTTTTGTAAAATAGATAATATTTACTTATCAAGATTATTGTTAAATAAGATGATATATGTAGAATACCTGGCAGGTACTCAGTAGCGTTGGTAACCCTTCCCTCCCCTCTCATGGAGCCCTAAAATGCAATCAGAAGCAAATCTAGCAAAAAGTCATTAATCTCATCTCAATTTGAGGACAGAGACCATGGTTTTTTTTGTTTTGTTTCTGTCATCCTATGTCCAAAAATTATTTTTCCTTTTTTTTTTTTTTTAGACAGAGGCTGTCACTCTGTTGCCCAGGCTAGAGTGTTGTGGCATAATCATGGCTAATTGTAATCTCAAACTCTTGGGCTTAAGCTCTCCTCCTGCTTCAGCCTCCAGAGTAGCTGAAACTATAGGCATGCACTACCATGCCTGGCTCATTTTATAAATTTCTTGTAGAGAGAGGATTTTGCTATGTTGCCCATGCTGGTCTTGAACTCCTGGCCTCAGGTGATCCTCCCACCTCAGCTTCCCAAAGTGCTAGGATTACGGATGTGAGCCACTGTGCCAGGCGCCTGGACCATGTTTATTTCTGTTTGTATCCCTAGCACCTGGCACAATACCTGGCTTAAAGTACCTTTTATTTGTTTGATTGATAGTTTAAGGGCACAGCTACTGGGTGTCAGAGATGGCCTAGAATCCAGTTGTGCTAAAGCAAGCCTGATGTTTAGCATACTTTTTGTTTAAAAGAACTCATCGCTAAATCTAATGTCATTAGTATTAGACATCTATTGAGTATGACATCTATTGAGATGAGAAATAACATTTTATTGAGTTTTTATCGTTTTATATTGCTCTTATGACATTAACCATTATAAGGGAAAAAATAAGGTTTGTGATTTTGGTTAGCATATTCTCTGAAAGCTTGTATTTTTCTACAACATATTTCTAGGGATGTTTTTTAACTAAGCATGGGGAATTTGTTTAGTTTATAGGCCTTCCATTTTTTCTTTCAACATGTAATGTATATAGGCATTTGGAATATATGCAACAATATCATTAATATGATTGGTAAATTGTCATAGTAATATAACTCTTCCAGGATTATGTATAGAACACTTTGATAAGTGGATTCTTGTACTTTTTGCAAATGTGTGAAGTATGACAGGACTTTTAAAACTGTAAAGCACTGTCTAGGTGCAGTGGCCCACGCCTGTACTGCCATCACTTTGGGAGGCTGAGGTGGGCAGATCACATGAGGTCAGGAGTTTGAGACCAGCCTGGCCAACATGGCGAAACCCCATCTCTACTAAAAAATACGAAAATTAGCCAGGTGTGGTGTTGTGCCCCTGTAAACCCAGCTACTCAGGAGGCTGAGGCAGGAGAACCGTTCGAATCTGGGAGGCGGAGGTTGCAGTGAGCCGAGATCACACCATTTCACTCCAGCCTGGGTGACAGAGCTAGACTCTGTCTCAAAAAACTAAATAATTAAAATAAAAATAAATAAAACTGTAAAGCACCGTAAAAAGTTAAATACCAACTGCAGTATCATACCACTATGGCATTTATACTAGAGAAAACTTCAGAACATGAAAACCAAACATAATGATGTAGAGCTAAAAAGGTTTTCGCAAACCTTCTAGTTGAATCCACTTATCTTACAAGTTAGGAAACTGAGTCCCCCCCGCCACCCACCACCAAGAAAGCTTCATCTTGCTGTGTTGCCCAGACTGGACTTGAACCCCTGGGCTCAAGCTATCCTCCTGCCTCTCAGCCTCTGAAGTAGCCAGCACTACAGGTGGGAGGCACTGTGCCCAGCTCAGGAAAGCTTAAATGGAATTGGAGTAACACTCTAATCTGTTTCACATGCGTTGCTTTAGATACTAGAAAAATAGGAACAGTGTATTCTCTTGTTTTGAAAATAATTCTTCCTTTCTCCTGTAAACCAGTGCTTCTTGTTCCTTTTCAGAAAACAGTTACAAGTTATGAGGTAACATTTAACTTTATTGTACAAATGGAGATTTAGCATCCAGTCATATGTTCAACAAGAAACTTAACTAAAATGACACATTTTAAACCCATATAAAATTACAAGTCAGCATTAAAAAATCTAAACAGTTGAATCTAGCCTTGATCAACTGTTTCCAAGTTTTTCTATCAATACTCAATTGCTGTTTATACTTTTTACTTGTGTAGTAGATAAGCAATAGTGTGGAAAAGGTTTAAAAGAAGTCCTTAGAAGAAAAACTTAAAATTGAACAAATTCTATTTGTTAGTTTACTTTTTTCTACCTGCACATCAAAGAAAGGCCATTGTTATTTAATTCTGGCAGAATAGTTTGAGAAGTACTTGTGCATAGGTATTTTTTACTAATTTCTCTGTTTATTTTCTGAACTATATAAGCATTTGTGCTCTATTTGATTGATGTTTATGAGCACTTTCACTTATATACCTCTGTCTAATTCCGGATTCTGTAAGATACAGCATAGGATGTGGAACACTGTGGTCTCTCCCTCTCAGGGCTTAAAGTTACTTTACTCAAGGATAAGATAGGTGTAATAAACTTGTTGATAGTACTTCTGTGGTTTTATTACATAAAGAATATATTAAGCAGATTTAATTTGTGGCTGTGAAAATATGTTTTTGTATGAATAAATGTAGGGAATATGTTATTTCCTTGATTTTAAGCATTCAAAGCATTCTAATATTACTTCACATATTAAGTTTTAATTTTAATTTTTTTTTTTTTTTTTTTGAGACAGGATCTCACTCTGTTGCCCAGGCTGGTGTGCAGTGGTGCAGTATTGGCTCACTGCAGCCTCTGCCTACCAGGTTCCAGCATTTCTCCCACCTCAGCCTCCCAAATAGCTGGGACTACAGGTGGGTGCCACCACGCCTGGCTAGTTTTTGTATTTTTTGTAGAGATGAGGTTTTGCCATGTTAACAGGCTGGTCTCCAACCCTTGACCTCAAGTGATCTGCCTGCTTCAGCCACCCAAAGTGCCAGGATTACAGGTGTGAGCCACTGCGACGGGCCACATACTAAGTTTTTAAAATGGAATCAGTCTCTCATAAATCAGTTTGATTACATGACATGGTAATTTTTTAATGTGAAAAGTTGTTACTAAATTGGTGGTTTTTCTAGATGTTATTTTAGAATCAGGGCAGTAAGGATATGCGAGGTTGTTACCTCATTTAATCCTCAAAACATCCCCATTTTACAGTTGAAAAGTTACTAAATTGATGGTTTGTCTTTCAATAGATGTTATTTTACAATCAGGGCAGCAAAGTCGTATCAGACTAGTGCTAGGCACTCCACAGTGTTTATTTCATTTAATCCTCACGATATCCCCATTTTACAGGTGAGAAAAATTTAGTTTTAGGTTAAACACGGCTAGATTACTCACTAGTGGAACAAGAAGAAATTAAGCTTCAAATCCAGTGTGCTTTTCAAACTTCTGTTCATACGTTAGAGAACATCTGTGGAAAGTCTTGTCTCTTAAGACTGAAAACTTTAGTTGATACAAATGATAGTGATAACTCATTTCGTGTGAATGTTTCTGATGGTTGGGTATGTCTTTTCATACAGGAGAGTAAGTATAAGAATGAGCATTGAACTACAATCAGTTTCTAATCCAGTTCACAGAAAGGTTGGTATTTAGTTCTTTTTTGAAATATCATTTCGGTACGTTGTAGATAATTAGTTTCGTTCTTTAAGAATGTGACATCTTTTATTGCATTTATTTTGCTTTTAAATTTTGGGCTATTTTGTAACTGTTGGAAATCAAGGGTGGTGGAATCTACTGAGACAACAACTGAAGGATAATTATACTATATACTTCTTTTTTTTTTTTTTGAGATGGAGTCTTGCTCTGTCGCCAGGCTGGAGTGCAGTGGCACAATCTCGGCTCACTTGCCTTCTGGGTTCAAACAATTCTCCTGCCTCAGCCTCCCAAGTAGCTGGGGCTACAGGCGTGTACCACCACGCCCAGCTAATTTTTGCATTTTTAGTAGAGACGGGGTTTCACCATGTTGGCCAGGATGGTCTCTATCTCTTGACCTCGTGATCCGCCCACCTCGGCCTCCCAAAGTGCTGAGATTACAGGCTTGAACCACTGTGCCCGGCCTATACCATGTATTTCTAAAACATACGTGAAAAATTGGGGATTGGGGTGACAGTCTCCTTAGATTTGCCCAGTGCACTTAGAAGTTGCATATTATATATATATATATTTACGTATATATAAAAATATCTTTTATTGCTGTTGGTCATACACACACACACGCACACGCACACTGCTGCCTTATAGAATTGGCATTTCACGGTGTAAATGTAAAAACAATAAACCGAAGTACTGCAGGGAGATATTTGTGAATCTTTTACTTTATGTTTTGAAGAGAGGCATTTAGAGGATCAGTCTCATATAACCTTCAAAAGTGTGAGTCATTAACAGAACTAAGGATATAGAATAGAGCAGGGGTCCCCAACCCCCTGGCCACTTACTGGTACGGTCTGTGGCCTGTTAGGAGCCAGGCTGCACAGCAGGAGGTGAGTGGCAGGCAGGCAAGCGAGTGTTACCTCCTACGATCCGCCTCCTGTCAGATCAGTGGTGGCATTCCAGTCTCATAGGAGTGCAAACCCTATTGTGAACTGTACATGCAAGGGATCTCAGCTGTATGCTCCTTATGAGAATCTAATGCCTGATCTGAGGTGGAAGTTTCATCCAGAAACCATCCGTCACTCCCCAATTCTTGGAAAAATTGTCTTCTACAAAGCTGGTTTCTAGTGCCAAAAAGGTTGGGGGCCACTGGAACAGAGGACTGAGAAATACAGCATCTGTGCCAAGGGCAGTGCCTCACACCTGTAATCCCAGCGCTTTGGGAGGCTGAAGTGGCAGATTGCTTGAGCCAGGAGTTTGAAACCAATGTAGGCAACATGGTGAAATCCCATCTCTACAAAAAAATACACAAATTAGCTGAATGTGGTGGCACACTCCTGTAGTTCAAGCTACTTGAGAGGCTGAGGTGGAAGGATCACTCGAGCCTGGGAGATGGAGGCTGCAGTGAGCTGCGAGGGTGCCACTGCAACCCAGACTGGGCGACAGAGCAAGACCCCATGTCAAAAAACACTGAAATATAGCATCTGTTTTCTGTGTGCCATAGCTTTCCCTGAACACATTCAAGGACCTAGTAGTATTAGTAGTACCTTTGGTTTTTTAAGTAGCATCCTGGGTGAATTTCAGGAAGTACTTAAATAGAAGCTGCTTAAGAACAAGGCATTCTGAGGCAGAGCAGGTGCCTAAATTACTAATTTTCCAGGGTAGAGATGATATATTATACTTCTTACATGTTATTCCTTATGCCTGCTATACCTCTTCATTTTCTAGCTTTGTGCATAAGTGGTTTAGATTTTTCTAGGATCTTAGCATTTCCCCAGTAGCCATGAGTAGAGATTTTATTTCAAATGTATTCTTAACCTTAATGCCCAGTTCTTTATTAGTTTTACATCATCTTGTAACTAATGCTGTTTTTCTTTCACCAATGTTCTCTGGTACATAATTTTGGTGTACTTTTTGTGAGCTCTAGCTGTTATGATGATCTCCCACACTGTGTACACTTAGCTACCTGGAAAGTGGTCTTTATGAAAGGTACTTATTTCATTTGAGACTGAAAACAGTTGGGGTTCCATATCAGTGGCCACCTGGCCTAGGAGAGAATAGGCTCTTTGGAAGAAGCCTGGCAACGTGTTACTTGATACCCCGGTCTTCTGAGAGACAGAAGCTTTCTTTTTTCTAGTGTGGATTATTGTCAGTTCTGCTGATATATTTGCCACTTTTGAAATGCCATACCAGTTAACTTTAAGGAAACTAAAAATAAAATTGAATGTGGTATGTTCAGTGGTAAAGAAAATTTTCATCATGTTGTGGTGTAGCAAGGACTGGGTCTAAATTTCCCCAAGCCTCTGATAGGATATTCTTAAACTTTCAACTCCTAGCACTTACTTAACTTTTACAGATCTCCATGTGGCTCTCAGAGAGCGGAATGTCTACCCCTATTTAAGATTCCAGCTCTCTAAAGACTAATAAAAAACCAGCAGCACTAGAAAACAAAGCTGTCTGCAATATAACTATGATACACTGATGTTGTTGGATTTCTTCTGAGAAGGAAGAAATTACTCAAAAAGCCAGATCTAGTAAAAACATTTAAAAACAACAAACTTTCTTTTAGGACTTAGTTATTCGTCTGACTGATGACACGGATCCATTTTTTTTATATAACCTTGTTATATCTGAGGAAGATTTTCAAAGGTAACTAAATTTTTTTCTGATCTTATATTTAATGAAAGAATAAGTTTCTAAGTTTTATTGGTACTGTTCTCTTTCAAACACATACCTACATATTAGATTTAGTTACTTTGGGGATATTGGGCTATTTGTACTATCTTTACTTAGGGTGTTTTGGAAAATAAATATTTCGTAGGTTATTAGAATTCTGCTTAAAACACTGTGAAGTTTGAAGCTTTGCTGAATTTACTGATTTTTTTTCCCATTGAATAAGTTCTATAAAAATCAGAGTTCTTTAGCTTAGTTCTTGATTATAACAAGCGTTAGTAAATTTAAAAAAATAATGCTTCAGGATGCTAATTATAATTAAAGATAGTAATTGGCCAGGCGCGGTGGCTCACGCCTGTAATCCCAGCACTTTGGGCGGCCAAAGAGGGCGGATCATGAGGTCAGGAGTTCGAGACTAGTCTGACCAACATGGTGAAACCCTGTCTTAACTAAAAATACAAAAATTAGCCAGGTGTGATGGCATGCGCCTGTAATCCCAGCTACTCGGGAGGCTGAGGAAGGAGAATCTCTTGAACCTGGGAGGCAGACGTTGCAGTGAGCCAAGATTGCACCACTGCACTCCAGCCTGGGTGACAGAGCAAGACTGTCTCAAAAAAAAAACCAAAGTTAATTAAATTTTTTAAAAAATTTCTTTTCCTTTCTTCTGTATAGTTTAAAATTCCAGCAAGGTCTTCTGGTAGACTTCTTAGCTTTCCCACAAAAATTTATAGATCTCCTTCAGCAATGTACTCAAGAACATGCCAAAGAAATTCCAAGGTAAGTTGCATGAGAACGCTACATTATTAAATTTAATTCAAGACAGACTCTTCTTTAAAACACAAGTTGATGGCAAAATCTTTTCCATTTATTATGAATATTCCTGTTTATTTTTAGAACTGGGGTTAGGCCTCCATTAAATCTCAGATTTTAAGGCATCTTGATTAAAATCAGAAATATTTCTTAATTTTCATGTCTTGACAAAGGCACTAAAGTTATCCGAAATATTTAGCAGCATCAAATACTTGGTTTTATAATGATCTTGGAAAAAGGGAAGACTAAGATTGTATGTGTGTGTGGTGCTAACGCCTGATTCTTTTATTGTAAAGTTCACCATCAACCTTTTATTTATTGGTTTTATCAGTTGACGATTGTTGTTGAATCAGTTATTTCATTAGGAAGAACAAAATGATGCTTCTCTATCATTTTTTCTATATTAAGTATAATTCTTCTATAAAGAAGAACTTTTCCTCAGCAATTAGGGCTATTTGATTGCTCAGAAAATTCATAAAGGATAAATGCTTAATTCTTGCATTTAAACTGTCAATTTTTAGAGTAAAGAGCTGGTAGTCTACTTTTGTGGCACTCAGCGACTTTTTGTTTCTAGTTTTTGCTTTTTCTCTCATTTGTTTCTCATGAACTCATGGACTTTTATGTAGTCACTGTATTTCAGTCAATCTTTTCTTTTTTTTGCCCAATTTATCTTTTACCATTGGGAGTCCTCAATGTGCTCCCTTTCCTGAGCTTTCTAAGTAGAGAAGCTTCTGATTCAGTGAGAGATTTTCACTATCTCATAAGTGTGTTATAATGTAACATCTTCTTTTCAAAGGTTTTTGCTGCAGTTAGTTTCTCCAGCAGCTATTTTGGATAACTCACCTGCATTTTTAAATGTGGTAGAGACAAATCCTTTTAAGCATCTTACACACCTCTCACTAAAACTGTTACCTGGAAATGATGTGGAGATAAAGAAATTTCTCGCAGGCTGTTTGAAATGTAGCAAGGTAAGATTTAAATTTTAAGTTATTCTTTTAACAAAGTAAGTATCAATGGTCTTTGATAAATTATTGAAGAGAGACATTGCCATAAGTTTTTGCTTTCTAAAGTTTTATGAAATATAACGAATTTATTTTGTTTTTTATTTAGTCAAGGTATAGTGGGGATGGATCTGGACCAGGAATTGAGAAGCTTAGGTCTCAGGGTTTTTACCAATCATGTGTGACTTTGGACAGGCCACTTAAACTCTTCTGTCATGGTTTCATCAACTGGTAGACATGTATGGAAATAGCTACCCTATCTAGCCCATCTTAAATGAGATAAGATATATGGAAATGTCTTGAAAATTACAAAGTGCTATATGGCACAAGGAAACAACATAGGGATGCTGCTTGAGTTTTTAGAGTCTTTCTAGTCAAATGCTATAGATCAGTGCATCTCAAACTTTAAATTATGTGGGGATCTTGTTAAAATGATTTAGGTCTGAGATGGAGCCTAAGAATCTGCATTTCTAACAGGCTTCCAGGATGATGCTGATGCCATACTTTGAGTATCATGGCTATAGATGATTACATTGTAAACTGTGTAATTTTATTTTTATGAATAGGAAGAAAAATTATCATTGATGCAATCACTAGATGATGTTACTAGGCAACTGGACTTTACACAAAAGGTAATTCAAATTTCATTTTGTCTTTATAAGTCATCCAGACATTGGCGCTGAATTGCTTCCTTGACTCAGTTCCAAGATTTTATGTATTTTCTTTCAAAGCATGCTTCCGTTGAATTTCCTTTCCTCTTTGCCACCCTTCAGCTACCACTAAATTATCTTAATCTGATACTTTCTCTTGTACATACTTGATTTTACACAAACATTTCTGTATCCCCAATATATAACATGTTCCCTCGAGTCTTCATTAAATAAGATATGTATATTTCTGTCATATATTAGTTCTCCACTCCCCACTTGTTCGCCTCATTCCTCTGGCCTAAATGGCTTTTCAGTTCCTATGCTCTAAACCTTTCTCTTTCTTTGCTATGTTTAGAATTAATTCCTCTGATAGGCTTAGCATCATTTCAGTCATAGCTACAACATTTCTGCCCTAGTCCATGAAATTGAAGGCCAGAGTATCTGTTTTGGCTTGTTCTTGTTTTGCTTTAAAGAACTATCTGAAGCTGGGTAATTTATAAAGAAAAGAGATTTAATTGGTTCATTGTTCTGTAGGCTGTACAAGCATGGCACCAACATCTGCTTGGCTTCTAGTGGGGACCTGAGGAAGTTTACAATCATGGCTGAAGGCAAAGGGGAGCAGGGGTGTCACATGATGAAGGTGGGAGGAAGGAGGTACCACATGCTTTTAAACATCCAGATCTCATATGAACTGAGTGAGAACTCACTTAACACCAAGGGAATGGCACTAAACCATTCTGATGATCCAATCACCTACCACAGGCCCTGCCTTTACTGTTGGGGATTACATTTGAACATGAGACTTGGAGGGGACAGACATCCTAACCATATCGGTATCTGATAATCTGCATGGCCTCATGCAGAAAATACCCCTGCACAATGTGGCCCACAGGGCCATGTTACTGAGTTTTATATGTAAGTGAACTATTCCTGATAATCGACTTGCTTCCCCTTACCCCTCTTTATTGGGTGGTAAAGAGCCAGATTTAATTAAAAGCTTTAATTAAAAGATAGTTAATCTTGACCTGTGGGCCGTTTTGGGTCTAAGATTGTTCTTAGTCTAATGTTGATGTCTTAAAATTAAAAAATTGTGTGCAGGAAAAGGCTTTGAACATATCCTGAAAAGCTATAATTTTGTTTTCTTTAATATCCTTGTAAATATTGCTATATTTTAATCAGAAGTATTACATATTAAGGAGCCTATCTTAATATTTTGTGTTAAACTCTAATGTAGATATTAGCAGAAAAAAAACAAGAATTAGATAAGTTACGGAATGAATGGGCGTCACATACAGCAGCCTTAACAAACAAGCATTCTCAGGAACTGACAAATGAAAAGGAAAAAGCCTTGCAGGTAAGAACATTAAAGGAAACTGAAAAAATATCTTTTATTGCTGTTGGTCATTTTGTTAATTTTAAAAGTAATATATGCTTGCTTTAAATTTTCCAAACATCACGGAAGTATATAAAATAAAAATAAAAATCCTCTCTTTCAAAGTCTTACTACCCAGAGATAATCTATAAACATTCTGACGTATTTTTTCAGACTTTTCTCTATGTATATGTAAATAATATGCAATTTATAAGTATTTGTTTATAAACTTATAACTCTGTTAATTATGTAGTTTATATATGTACCCATATAATGGGTTTTTGGTTTTGTTCTATACTAATGGGGTCTTATTGGATATATTGATTGTAACTTTTTCTTCGCTTAATGTGATACCATTCTATATCAGTTAAGATATTCCTTTTTAGTGACTGCAGAGTATTCATTTTTTGGGTTTAACTTAAATTATTTAACTACTTGCCTAAGTGGTGGTCATTTAAATGCTTTAAAATTTTGGTTATTTTAAGCAATACTGCAACAAGCACTCTTAGTTTCTAGAAGTGAAACTGCAACATATCTATATAAAGTTTTGATGGATACTGCAAATTTGCCACCCAAAAAGATTAAACCAAATGGAATCCCAAAGATAAGGTAGTGTATAAGGATACTTATTTCCCCATATTCTTGATGTTGTTTTTAACCTCTTAATTCTTTTTTTTTTTTTTGAGACAGAGTTTTGCTTTTGTTGCCCAGACTGGAGTGCGGTGGCACAATCTCGGCTCACTGCAACCTCTGCCTCCCAGGTTCAAGCGATTCTCCTGCCTCAGCCCCGCAAGTAGCTGGGATTACAGGCGTGTGCCACCATGCACACCTAATTTTGTATTTTTAGTAGAGATAGAGTTTTTCCGTGTTGGTCAGGCTGGTCTTGAACTCCCAACCTTAGGTGATCTGCCCGCCTTGGCCTCCCAAAGTGCTGGGATTACAGGCATGAGCCACTGTGCCCTGCCACCTTCTTAATTCTTAATATATGCCACCTGATCTTACGATAATACTAGTTTTAGTTTATATTTCTTGTGTTTTTTGTGAAGATAAGCATCTTTTAATATAACTTTTTATCATTTTTCTTCTATGGATTATTTTTTATTGTCTTTTCATCCCTTTTTCTGTGTGGTTGTTTTTTTTTTTTTTTCCACTGTGCCCTGCCACCTTCTTAATTCTTTTTTTTTTTTTTTTTTTTATTATACTTTAGGGTTTTAGGGTACATGTGCACAATGTGCAGGTTTGTTACATATGTATCCATGTGCCATGTTGATTTCCTGCACCCATTAACTCGTCATTTAGCATTAGGTGTATCTCCTAATGCTGTCCCTCCCCCCTCCCCCCACTCCACAACAGTCCCCGGAGTGTGATGTTCCCCTTCCTGTGTCCATGAGTTCTCATTGTTCAGTTCCCACCTATGAGTGAGAACATGTGGTGTTTGGTTTTTTGTCCTTGCGATAGTTTACTGAGAATGATGTTTTCCAGTTTCATCCATGTCCCTACAAAGGACACGAACTCATCATTTTTTATGGCTGCATAGTATTCCATGGTGTATATGTGCCACATTTTCTTAATCCAGTCTATCGTTGTTGGACATTTGGGTTGGTTCCAACTCTTTGCTATTGTGAATAGTGCTGCAATAAACATACGTGTGCATGTGTCTTTATAGCAGCATGATTTATAGTCCTTTGGGTATATACCCAGTAATGGGATGGCTGGGTCAAATGGTATTTCTAGTTCGAGATCCCTGAGGAATCGCCACACTGACTTCCACAATGGTTGAACTAGTTTACAGTCCCACCAACAGTGTAAAAGTGTTCCTATTTCTCCACATCCTCTCCAGCACCTGTTGTTTCCTGATTTTTTAATGATGGCCATTCTAACTGGTGTGAGATGGTATCTCACTGTGGTTTTGATTTGCATTTCTCTGATGGCCAGTGATGATGAGCATTTCTTCATGTGTTTTTTGGCTGCATAAATGTCTTCTTTTGAGAAGTGTCTGTTCATGTCCTCTGCCCACTTTTTGATGGGGTTGTTTGTTTTTTTCTTGTAAATTTGTTTGAGTTCATTGTAGATTCTGGATATTAGCCCTTTGTCAGATGAGTAGGTTGCAAAAATTTTCTCCCATTCTGTAGGTTGCCTGTTCACTCTGATGATAGTTTCTTTTGCTGTGCAGAAGCTCTTTAGTTTAATGAGATCCCATTTGTCAATTTTTGCTTTTGTTGCCATTGCTTTTGCTGTTTTAGACATGAAGTCCTTGCCCACGCCTATGTCCTGAATGGTATTGCCTAGGTTTTCTTGTAGGATTTTAATGGTTTTAGGTCTAACATATAAGTCTTTAATCCATCTTGAATTAATTTTTGTATAAGGTGTAAGGAAGGGATCCAGTTTCAGCTTTCTACATATGGCTAGCCAGTTTTCCCAGCACCATTTATTAAATAGGGAATCCTTTCCCCATTTCTTGTTTTTGTCAGGTTTGTCAAAGATCAGATAGTTGTAGCTATGCGGCGTCATTTCTGAGGGCTCTGTTCTGTTCCATTGATCTCTGTCTCTGTTGTGGTACCAGTACCATGCTGTTTTGGTTACTGTAGCCTTGTAGTATAGTTTAAAGTCAGGTAGCGTGATGCCTCCAGCTTTGTTCTTTTGGCTTAGGATTGACTTGGCGATGCGGGCTCTTTTTTGGTTCCATATGAACTTTAAAGTAGTTTTTTCCAATTCTGTGAAGAAAGTCATTGGTAGCTTGATGGGGATGGCATTGAATCTATAAATGACCTTGGGCAGTATGGTCATTTTCACGATATTGATTCTTCCAACCCATGAGCATGGAATGTTCTTCCATTTGTTTGTATCCTCTTTTATTTCATTGAGCAGTGGTTTGTAGTTCTCCTTGAAGAGGTCCTTCACATCCCTTGTAAGTTGGATTCCTAGGTATTTTATTCTCTTTGAAGCAATTGTGAATGGGAGTTCACTCATGATTTGGCTCTCTGT